>NW_017100168.1:1069934-1071701 GCF_001263275.1 Habropoda laboriosa
TTTTGGTTTATAATTATAAAGGTGTTTGGTAATGATAATAATAATATCTAATAATAATATAATAATAATATCTAATAATGATAATGTTAATAATAATATTATAATAGTATCTAATAACAATGTGTGGGGGAAAGGCAGTGGGTTCGTAACAGGTCTAAGTCAAAATTAAAAAAAAAAATGAGTTTATCAGTTATTTCACATCACATTATTTTAAACTAAATTAATTCAATGTAAGTTTTACGATATTGTCAAAAATGAACCGTTAGATGGTGCTCGTTATTTCAACATTATATGAATTATTTCATTAAAATTGTTGTTTCTAGTAAAACTCGTAGTTTTTCATTGATTTACGTCATATATAGGTCATTCGGTTAATTTTGAAAATGGTCTAAGTCAATTGAAACTTTAAAAACATTTTCGTACGAGATTCGCACAAAATTTCACTTTCATAATAAATTTTCATTAATCAAGGCTAATAAAATTCTAAATTAAAATGTTACATAATATAGAAATATTGTTGAATTTATTCAAATGTAATCCTTTAAATATCTCGAAACAAGAAATATATGACTTGGACCACTTTCATTATTATGGGCACATATACTCTTTTTTTCTAAACACTATAGATACGTTTCTCTTTCGAAAGCTACGGATAACGCTGGTTCCGCCTATTTTTCTTTTCTGTGATCAAAAATCGTCAATCATTTTTCATAATATTCTCGTGCTTTTTTCTCTCTCAAATTTATCGCACAACTTTTGAGATATATCCATTAGAAAATTCGTCAAATAAGTGATACTTATAATATCAATTTGATGTGATCGGTCACGAAATCCTCGATTTTCCTGTTTAAATTATCTTTCGACTGGATTTGAATATTTTGTATACGATACGACAAGATCGAGAATTTACCGCAAACATGCAGCACCAGGCTAACTATTAAACTGAGGGTGGTTATGTGGTTCAACCCCACCAACATAAGCGGACCCTGGAACGCGTACATGATAATGTAACTGCGAAAGTCATGCTTGTACGGGAGAACATGGTAACTAGGGAAGGGCAATTCGTAGACTCTCGTTTCGTTACTCTGCCCTGAAACAGTACAATACATCGGTTTCTTTTATAATTCTCCATTCACACCTTCCTTTTCAATCCACGTTCGTTTCATCGTTTCGAAATTGCAAAAACTTCATTTACCAGGAGAGAAGGAAACTACCTTGCCACATATGGTAAAATCACTTTTGCAACGATTTTATTCGTGAGCTAAACAAGAATTTAGCATTCGAGTTTAATTTGGGTTCAATTTAGAATTGTACATCGATTTCGATCCATATTGAAAATATACAGTATTAATAATAAAAAAAACAATTACCTGAATAGGTTATCAACATATGCAACATAGGCGTCAAATACAGAAGAATCGCTACAACCGCGGTTGTCGACACGGCGTACCTGCCGAATTTGTCAGCAATACTGTGATACGACAAATACAAATCCATTTCGTCTTTATTCCTAAACTTGATCTCAGCTATCTCTTGTTTCACGGTGATGATCACATGCGCGATCAATTTATTGCATCGAAGGAGAAACAACATGAAAAAAGTAGTAACGATGATAGTGTTGTGAATTATATTCTCCACCATCAACACTAGATTTCCTAACACTTCGAACAGATCCATGTACATGAGAATTATAATAATGATCAAGTAGATCGCGTACAGGATGAATTTCACGTAACGTTTTCTTAAAGGCCACGCGTCGCATATCGA
>NW_017100168.1:1071752-1075671 GCF_001263275.1 Habropoda laboriosa
TCTACCTTATATTAAATCCATACAATGTTATTAAATCTTATATAGATCACTTTTGCACAGTGCGATATTCGATAAAATTCTCTCAGTTTCTAGAAAAATTTCGTAACGAAAGTTGAACAACCGGATAAAAAAGAAACGTCTGCATCTCTATGACCGAATTGAATAATATTTATCAAACCGTCAAGTTTAACCCTTTGCACTCGGAGATCTCTTTGCTATAGGAAAGATTGTAGATCGGATCTTTTTTGAAATTTTTTAAAACTGACGTATAAACTATACTATTTTACTTCAATGTTCGATGTATATTCTATTTTACTCTGATGAACAAATTTACGGAGGCCCCTGCTCCCTGTCTTGATTCATTATTTACCATGTGACAATTATTTCAGTCGCCCACTCGATTGCCAAGGGTTAAAGATAGTCTAACTCTGTATTATAGTAGATATAATTTCGATCAGTATCAATTAGTAACATGGAAGAATTTACAAATTTTTTGAAATTTGTAATTTTAATTAAAAATTTAGGTAGTGTTGTAAATTTCGGTACAGATCGATTGATGATATCGAAGAATTTCGAGAACTGTAAAAATATTCTTCACAAATACACTCCAATTTTTCTGCGAAACTTTCTTCAAAAACCACTCCAATTTAGTCCAAGATTCACCAAAATATTCGCGTCAATCGAATTAAAAATACGACAAGCTTAGAATAGTTTGCAAAAGCATGTCTTACGTTCTCCATGCTGCTCGGTCGTTTGATCGAGACACGATTTCTCCAGCGTCTCGAAAAGCGTGTAAGATGAAAGATCGATAAGTAATTTTGTTGAAACATCGATTTCACCTGGCGTCGTTATCGTTATAAAATTGCTGCATTATTATCTTATACTTAACTGTTACAATTTCACGTTCGATAACTAATGACGGAATCATCGATCATATACTTGCGTCTCCTATCATTGAAAAATTCAGCAAGTTTCATAATTATCGTTCATTTTTTTCCCTAATAGAACAGTTCGAAGAAACTAAAGACACTTGTGGAGTACTTTCACTGTTATTTACCTTTGCTCGTGATCAAATGGTACCTTATAATTTTTAGAGAAGAAAGGAAACGAAAGAGGGGTAGAAAATCATTGTTCATTTTTTAATGGAGAATCGCTTCGTTGAGTGGTAGCCTTGTAAAGTATCATTTGATGGTATCGTGCATGAGAAATGAAGTGGAAAAGTAGATTTGTTCGAACGGTGAATTTACGTGTGCCTCGACTAAAATGCAAATTTGCGGTGAAGAAGATTCTCGGATGAGAGGATCGAAGAAAATAGAAATTTGCGGTGAAAAATTTTCTCCGATGGGAAACTCGAACGAAACTTGTGCTTTCCTTGAATTCTCAAATTTTCAACTGTATCACGCTCGATTCGGTGCAAGAATGAAAAGTTCAAAAGAGCGCGATTTCTTATTGCGCTATTTAAAAAAATTTGCGAATAGAAGAGCGAAGAGAAAAACAAAAAAACAGTGAAAAATAGTTTCTGAAATATTTCGGTCTTTATTTATAATACAAAATTTCATTAGGTTGGGTTGGGCAAAAATCTTCGAATCGTTTAGAATAATGTATACAATCTAATTTTTGTATACTTTCTGTACAGTAACTGTAGATCGCTGAAAAAACTAATTGTTCGTTACGATATACGTTGTAACACGAAGGAACACAGTGTATTCCAGTGAATTGCAATCGAAAGTCTGTGTTGCACTGTACTATTTCGTTACGCTTTTCTTGTTCTCTTTGTATCATTGCTTGCAACGTAGTTAAAACCCCGAACTAAGATTTCACGATCTATCAAACGTCAGACTAATCAACAAACATTCTCGAGTATCTGATGCTAAAATTGTCAGGTGTAAAAGACCCTTTTCGTCGAAATCCTTGGTATAGTTCGTGGAAGAAATATAACGAGGTCGTAAATTAAAGCATTAACTAGCAGCACCGATTGATGCAGTAACATCCAGGGTCGAACGAGACATTTTCATTTCTCCATTAGGACTGAATCAAAGATAAGACATATTTCAGCCAGTCAGATACCAAATTGGTTAAGTCAATTTGTAATTTTTACAATTTTAGCACCAATGTACATGATCAGAATCCGGATGTATTCTTCAGAGATATAAACAGAATTGAGAGCCTTGTAGTATCGTTCGTAAATTTAACTCACAAACTGTATCAAATACGCGTAAAGACCAAATGCTGCGAGAAAAGCCTCGTGTATCTAACTTTTTCTGGATACTTCGGAAGTGACGTGGTGCAAATGATTACTCGCAAAGTGGGTAACAAAAATATATTTATTTAAACGGTAATGCTTAAACTAATGCGATACGATGCGCGTAGAAAGGAAGTCTGCGACAAAAGGCCCCGCTTAAGTAGCCCCTTTCTCCCTGGGAAAGTCCCAGGAAGTGGAGGCGCGGGACTGCATTTCCGAGGCAATACTCTTGTCCTCGAGGACGATGTTTGGAAAAACATCTCTCGATTCTTCGCCTCGAGGGCCAAGAGTCGCCAGGCCTAAGTCATTCGCGTAACTTACTATTCGCAGTGATTCCAAACATTTGGCCGTTAGTGTATATTCGGTTCTGTGATGCCCGGTTTGCTCCAGTTCCTCGAAACTAGGAGCAGATATCGGGGTATCGCTGAGTTAAAACACTTACGGATCGTCGTTGCGTGAAAGAGAGATTTTTGATGATACGTGACGTGCGCGTGGTAGAATGGAGATTCTGTGATGCCCGGTTTGCTCCAGTTCCTCGAAACTAGGAGCAGATATCGGGGTATCACTGAGTTAAAACACTTAGGGATCGTCGTTGCGTGAAAGAGAGATTTTTGATGATACGTGACGTGCGCGTGGTAGAATGGAGAATGAATGCGGAAACGGAGAAAATAGGGCTATTTAAGGGTCCTGGGAAGATGGATTTTGGGTTGTGACTATGCAGGAGAGTTGGAAGGTGAGGAGTCCAGTATGAGTAATGGCGAAAGTGGGTGACTAGTGAATACAGGTAAACTAAGGACTAAGAATGAAAATATTTGAGGGTGTGTAACAGTTCGATTGTTAATGTGTGAAGATACAAGCTGGGAAAAGTTGTTTCCCACGCTGGAATGTATTGAACTAATCAAGTCTTTAACCCTTTCGCGGCGGAATAATATTTTTTCTCAGAAATTTCTATTTCTTTACCAATAATCGCGTCTGTAACGAATACTAAATTGAAATCAATTCCCTTTCGAGCATTCAAGTGAGATATATGCGTCTCGCTGATCGGCAAAGGGTTAAATTAACGATAAGCGATACTTTCACACGAAAATTGATCCACTCCACGTTTCACGAGTTTTATCTACGTTATTCGTTATTCCATTAGTCCATCAGGAAATTACGAGCGTTTATTATAACAATGTCCTCGGGAAAATGTTACAAGAGATCGTTCGATAGACGAAATTACAGTGTTATCTTTTTTGGTGTTGAAAATAGTTGTAAATTTGTTCTCTAATAAGCACGTAAATACTGGTACTTAAATCCTTCTGCGATTCGAGAATTTCCGTGCAATTTATGGAATTTGTTTGCGTGATATACGACGCGTGTAATCACGTGTGTAAATTATAAAGTTTGCAACGCGTGTTGGATGCTTGCAAAGCTTTTTTGGTGTCTAGAAACAGTCAAAATTATCCCTCTGTTTTCGCGATTCATTTTTTCTCCATTTTTACCGAGATTTCCTTGTCTTTCTCTCTTTAAATGGTCAGTTTCTTCGTGAATTTTAAAATCTTCTGCATTTCAAGTATTACCTCGTATTCTGAAATCCTGAAATTCAGATTCAAAGTAAAACGTCGACTGGATTTTAATATTTTCAAATTCACAGATTCGAAGGGAAAATCTTCAGATTCACAAATTTGAAGAAAA
>NW_017100168.1:1075735-1103859 GCF_001263275.1 Habropoda laboriosa
AGAGAAGAAGAAAATCATGGGAATTTATCAGCAACGTCTCTTAATTTATCTACACAATTTTTAACGGAGATTAGGTTTCACATTACAGGCGGATGATTTATCCTAAGTGTAAGATGTGATTTATCGTGCTTGTGTCATTTTCTCTCTCTCTTTTTTTAAACGTATTACACAATTTCTCGTTAATTGGCATCATCCTCCGATAAGAGCTCCCGCGATAAACGATAATAAGGTAAATAAACCAGTTTTCAGTTCTCATTCTCGTTCGTGAATCACGATTTCCACGCTGCAGAATCCCCCTTCGACGGTGATTCTTTCTTCTTCGCGCGAGATAACACATTTTCAATAACGAAACTCGAAAGATCTCTCCTCGGTAAATTTCGCAAATTTCCTTTCCACCTCGGTCGGTAAACACGAGCCATCTGTTAAATCATTTCGACGACACATTTAATGGTAATATTCGCAATTGTTCGAATTGATTGTTCACACTTGTTTCATTTCGATCGATGCGTAATCTTCTTGGTAAGTAGAACGAAGATTGAAATGTAGAATACAAGTGTCGAATGATAAATCTTAACTCATCAATTCTTATATAAATAGAAACACACACTCGCACACGTGCGTTATCGAATTTCTTTCTATTCTTTTTTTTTTTTTTTCAGAAGATATTCAACGACAATTACACGCATAATTAAATCTTGCCTAACACGCGTTAATATGAAGACACTTTTACTATATCTCGAAGTCACCGAAGAATAAACATTGTCCTGCGAGAAAATCCGTCCCGAAGACGGTGAAGCGAGGGTGACCGCTCGGTGGGGGTGACTCCGCCCCTTTGGGTCTCTCCCTGGGCCTGTTCGCGTAGGGGTGGACAGGGATCGGCAGGACTCTTCGCGAGACCCTCGAAGCGTACTTTTGCGAACGACGCTCAGATAACGCGAATATAGACTTTGAATAACATATACTATTGTAAGAACGTAGACACGTTTAATTCATTTCACGTCCACCCTACTCCGAGTCAGAGTACTTTCTGACAGTCCAATGTTTGGAAGTGACGTGGTGTAAATGATTACTCGCGAAGTTGTTTAACAAAAATATATTTATTTAAACGGTAATGCTTAAACTAATTTTAGATGTAAGGCGATACGATGCGCGTAGAAAGGAAGTTTACGACAAAAGGCCTCCCTTAAGTAGCCCCTTTCTCCCTGGGAAAGTCCCAGGAAGTGGAGACGCGGACCTACATTTCCGAGGCAATACTCTTCGACGAAGAGACTCGGAGATGTTTGGAAAACGTCTCTTAACTCTTCTCCTCGAGGGCCAAGAGTCGCCAGGCCTAAGTACGTAGGCCCCCCGTGGCGGTCGCCACAAATGTTTAGCAAATCTAGACGAGATAGCACTTCACGCGTTAAAAATGTGAATCATTCTCCTTTTCGCGTGAAGTGTAACGTATAGCAACTCTGCTGTAACAAAAGCAACAACTGTTCTTACAATTATCATAAATAAACAGAATTAAAGATATCATCTCAATGCGTGTTTCTGTTGTTTTCTATATTTTCGACGACGAATCGAATGTTAAAAAAAAGAGAAATTACCTATAAGTCCCGTTACGAGAAATCAACGATTTTCATATTTTCCTGCGTTCCGAACGAGTCGAGTCTCCCGATCCGAAGTATAAAATAGACTATTTTGACCGTAAAAAAAAGTTCTACGACAAGTTTAGAACTTTTTACACATTCTCTTGCGTTTCGAATTTTTTCTTATTAGAAAACGACTAAAATTGGACGACAATGTAGACAATTGTAATTATTGACAGAAGTGATTTTTGGAATATCGAGTGTAAGGCGCCGTGCGACGCGCCTAGACAGCGACCGCGGGACCCGAGCCGCAGGGGGCCCTAGACAAGGAGCAGCGCAGGCTGCACCCCCACCCCACGGCTTGCAGGGCCCTAACGGCCGAAGAAGCGTATAAAAACGGGAAAAAGGGCAGCCGCCCACACATTATCGTACCTAACCATCGACGAGCGAACCAACGTCATTTTAATATCTGTCGTTTTAAGCCCCTTGTAATTATTTACTCTTACACGAGTTGACATTTTTTCCAAATTTGCATAATGGTGCCGACTCACGTTACCGACATAGTTACTTGCTTATTCTGAACACGATAAGAGATGTTTGGAAGAAGAGACCAACACGAAGTGTTTACCTTGATTAATTTCAACGGTTCTTTTATAGTCGTCGATCCTGAATAGTCTTCCCTAAGATCCTAAGCATTAGTCAACTGCTTGACTGAAAGCTCAAGGTTGAGTTAAAAGCATACGAGCTGGTGCAAGTGAGAAATTTCAAAAATATCGAATTTATCGATCTTTTCGTAGAGAACAGTTGTATATTATGTTGGAATCCGGGGAGGAAAGTAGATATCGATTATATTTTAACGATGACACTTATACTCGCGGACTCCGAATTTACAAGACGCGAACTTCACGAAGGGAAGTGACGTTGTGGTTTTCTGCCGTGTACTAGATCGACAGCTCTTAACTATACTCGCTTGGTTCCTATAATGATTTTTTCGGGTATACAGTAAATTCTCTACAAGTGTCAGTCAGTTTGGATTCTACAAGTGTCAGTATAGATGGTCCTACGCCTAGGTCTGACGTGACAGTGAACGTGTTAATAAGTAAATGTTGTTCAAATTATGTCGTGTTTGATGTCATTTTCATCAGAAAAATCTCGTCAATATGTTAAGAAAAATTTCGGGATAAAAAAACGTAAAATTAAAAAAGTTGGTATTTAAATCGCTTGGTTGCCTCGACTCACGTTTCATCCTTATCTTTTATTCGCTGTTCTTGTCTACGTTCGGCAAACTACAAAGGCAGGCGCGAGGCTCCAAAACGTAGTCCCTGACTCTACAAGTGTCCGGTTTAGATTCCTTGCGGACTGACACTTGTGGAGAATTTACTGTACTTATAAGGAAGGGATTTAAGGGAGAAGGTGAACTTGGTTCTGGTGACGAATTGCTGGACAGGACTTTGAAGGGACAGTCAACGATCGATGAGTAACTTGTTTTTCGGCGTTACGGGGTTAATCTTAAGAGTGACTTGGTGACTCAATGTCAATAGGCGGTTGGTTATCCAACAATTACAAGAACAAGTGAAATATATATCAGGTGTAGAAATGAATTCTTTCGTCGTATAATTCGTAGAATTATTCGATTATTTGTTTTTGTCGATTTCAGGAAAATGAGATAGATACGGTAAACATAATTTCCTAAATGCCCTGAGATGACCAAGAACGGTTGCAACAACGAAAATGGACAAAAGTCAGAGGAAAGAAGTGAAGAATCCATGTCAGAATGCCAATCCATTGTCGATTCTCACCTTTTGGTAAATGAATTTTACAATTTTTTATCGTTAAATTTGTACCAAAACACACACGCACACAGTTGAAATTGTAATTGTTCGTGTTGGATTGTTGCTAATAATAATGCGTCAGCTAGTAAGCAGAAATGAATTGTGTTACGTATGAGAAACACTGCTAGTCAAAATAATATAATAGACAAGATGTCATCGGAACCATAGGCCTGTAACTGTTTATACCTAAACGCCTGGGTAATAGGCCGATGCAATTCTGGTCTCATTTTCTTAAGGGGGTCTTCTAGTTTGACGGCCGTTTTTTTACGCCTTTTTTGCTAATTTATTACAGAAGTACGGTAACAGTTGTTAACATGAGCTTTACTCCTATGTATTTACTTGTCCTTGAAGAATCGTTAGAAATTTTTTTTGTTGAAAAATAATTAAATATGGCTGCTGTGGAACACGTCAAACAGGAGCATGAAAAAAAAAAGTAGGTCCATGGTTGCCACGATTTGAGCTGTCCTGCTTATCAGAAATAAAAAAGTCCAATTGATTCTTATTTAGTATGCATGTCGCTATGGTCGGTAGTAGAATAAAAGAAAAATATTGAAAATTTAAAAAATGGCGGCACTTTGAATACGAAGTATCGATTTTTTCGACTTTTTTTCGTCTTTCAGAGGCTCTAAAAAGAAAAATGTATATTTTGGCATAATTCTACTACCGACCATAGCCACACATGTTCTGAAGACATGTGCAAAATTTGAGTTCGATTGGTTCAGTAGTTTTTGCCAGATCGTGGCAACCATTTCAGAAAACACGGTTCCGAGAAAATCGCGTTTAAAGTTTTCAGTGCAATTTAGATTCTCCCTTGATGTGTCACACTAAACGAGCTATAACTTCGTTATTTAATTCAATACAACTATAAAACTTCCGGAGTACACTCTTGAAGAGTTGTACTTTCGATATATGCAAAAAAATAAAAATCGATTTTTTGAAACGGTCACACTAGAAGACCCCCCTTAAATGGACAACAGACTTTCTGTCGTGCCCTTACGAGTTTTTCACTTCCACTTCGACTGCGATTTTCAAAGCGCTACGACGTCCTTCCGGGTCGAAGATAATAAAATACGTTTAAGAGAATTCGCAGTGAACACCATTTATTTAACCCGTTAATCCAATAGTTCGTAATCGATGTTATTTGATAAACAGGTGGATCTTCAAGTTGTTAATTACTGGATACAAAAGGGAATTAGAAGAGAGTGATCTGTATTCCCCGCTGCGCGAAGACAAGAGCAGCAATTTGGGACAACGAATTGTGAAGAATTGGGAGAACGAGGTGAAACGATGCGAGAAGAAAAAGGACAGCTCGAAGCCAAGCTTATTTAGGGTACTCTACAAATGCTTCGGTAAAACAGTCATGAACACTGGAATAGCGCTATTTGTTCTAGAATTCGGCATACGGTACAGTAATAAATACATGCAAACAACAATTTAATGGCAGCTCGATGCAATGTCTAAACTGATTAGGGAATCTTCCTTTGATATACCGAAACGCTTGGGATTTAATCTTTCTTCAATTCTCTGTTAAGTTCAGTCGTGTGAAATGTGAATTTCTTACTTCGTTAAATTGCTTCGCTTACATCATAAGTGTGGTGTAATGTTATTGTTAATTTAAAGGAAGTACAATTTATTTCATAATTCTGAGTATTTTACAGAGTTGGTCTCTGTTAGAGGGAATTTCCACGTTCGTGTTCTATTTTCCATTTGAACATCACTGTGAAACACGATTTCCTAATTATTTTGGGCAATGTAAAACTCGCACAAAGTTGCTTAATCGAGGATAGAGCGAGACGATAACTAAATGTTTTACTAATAAGAAAATAAGAAATTTCGATAAAGAGAAGCTAACGCTGAAACCGTTATTTTATTTTAGAATCGTACAGCCGTTCCTCCTCGCCAGATTACTACGTTACTTCTCTGGGAACAGAAATGACTGGAACAACGACATAAACTATTACGCTGCTGCGTTCTTCCTTCTGCCTCTAATCGACGCTGTGATCTTACATTGGAGTTTACAAAAATTAATGCACGTGGGAATGAAAGTCAGAGTGGCTTGTTGTACTTTAATTTACAGAAAGATACTTCGACTGTCCAATTCGGTTCTTGAAAATGAGACGTCTGCTGGACAGGTACAGAATGAACATGAATTGAGAAGGAATACCGCTTCGTTTGAAGTGTACACGAATTCATTTTTATTTATTCGTTCAGATGGTCAATTTCTTGAGCAACGATGTCAACAGGCTTGATTACTTCGTTTTTGGTATTCATTATTTATGGATCGGTCCTCTTCAGGTCTTTCTAATAGCCTATCTTATATACCGTGAGATTGGAGTAGGTGCTATCACAGGGATGACCACATTTTTACTATGCATACCATTACAGTGTGAGTGTAAAAATTTATACAGAGAATTTGTACATGTTTTCTTTTTAAGATTCTAAGAATGTGTTGACAATGATAGTGAACAAGTGGAGACTCTGAAGATAAAATACATTTGTTAATAATGATACATACTGCTATCAGTTTTGTTTGTTTAAAAAAAAAGTTACTTCCGTATAAGTGTTGACGTATTTTTGACGAAGCACCCTGTATATACCGCGAAGCAATGATTTTTACATTTTATTACACTTATTTTTACGTTTCATTCTTTAGTATATCTTGGACGAAAGGTGTCGTGTTTAACTCTAGTGTCAGCTCAAAAAACTGACGATAGACTAAGCTTGATGAATCAAATTATTGCTGGAGTGGAGGTAATTAAGATGTACGTTTGGGAGATACCATATTCGCTTCTTGTTGAGAAAGCTAGACGGTAAGAACAACGGTTATCATACCCTTGTTACATTTTATGAGATAGAATAAACAATGAAGTTCTCTTTAGGAAAGAGGTAAACGTGATAAAGAAGTTTTCGATCGTCGAACAGATCGGTTTAACGTTCGACATTTACATTCCTCGAGTCAGTTTATTCATTACCATATTGACGTACGTTTTCACTGGAAATAATATCGATGCTGAAAAAGTCTTTATGATTGCTGCATTTTACAATATCTTACGAGGCTCTATGACTATTGGCTTTGCTTTAAGTAAGTCATTCTCACTTGGGAATAATTTTATTTTAACTCGCTACCAATTAACCGATTGTACATTGTAAATATACCTGAAAATTTTCTAAAAATTTACACCAAAAAAAAAAATCGCATGCGTAGGTGTTCATCAACTAGCAGAAGCAGCGGTGTCTATTAAGCGTCTCGAGAAATTCATGAAGCACACCGAAGTCTCCGTATCGCAAAATCTTCAGAACCAAGTAGCCACAGAATCTGTGCCCATTCATCTGAAAAACGTCACTGCCAGATGGGACGAGTCTAGAGATTATACCTTACAAAACATCGATCTAACTGTACAAGCTGGTAGTTTCATAGCAATCATTGGTCAAATAGGCTCAGGAAAGAGTAGTTTATTACAAGCGATGTTACACGAGTTACCACTGCAAGAAGGAACTTTAGAAACCAGCGGAAAGATAAGCTTCGCCGATCAACGGCCATGGATCTTCGCTTCCTCCGTCAGACAAAACATCCTTTTCGGCGAGTCGATGAGCAAGTCCCGTTACAACGAAGTCATTCGTGTCTGTCAGTTGACACATGATATAGATCTGTTTACGCATAACGACAGAACCATGGTCGGTGAAAGAGGAATCAATTTGAGTGGTGGTCAACGAGCTAGAATTAATCTGGCTCGAGCAATATATGCTCAGGCTGATATTTACCTTCTGGACGATCCTCTGTCCGCAGTGGACTCGCATGTCGGTAGTCGCATTGTGGAGGAATGTATATGTGGTTTCCTTAAAGGCAAAACTCGAATCCTAGTCACTCACCAGATACAGTACTTAAAAGGAGCCGATCAAATAATCGTGATGAACAATGGCAGTGTTGTGGCGAAGGGCAACTTCGAGGAGCTTCAAAGCATGAAACTCGACTTCATGAAGATCTTCCAAGAAGTAGAGGGGAAGAAAGATTCGACCAAAGCTGAAACCAAGGGCGAAAAGAAGCCAATGATAGAAGAAACGAAGAAAGAGGAGGAAGCAGAAGCGGCACAGGAGCCAGTCGAGGTGGCAGAAACAAGGACAGTCGGGAAAATCTCCAGTGCGATCTTCTTTGCCTACTTGAAAGCAAGCAAAAACACATGCCTGGTTTTTCTGATGGTGATCCTGTTTTTAACGTATCAAACGATGGCAAGCAGTAGCGATTACTTACTCGCGTTTTGGGTGAACACAGAGGTGGCATCGTGGGTTACCAGCGAAAATGGTACGATGGATTTTCAATGGTTTGGCCCGCTGTCTCGTGATGGAATTATTTATCTTTATAGTGGTCTGACCATGGGGGTCGTCGTCATCTATTTGATCCAAACGTTCACGTATTATGGTGTTTGCATGCGGGCCTCGAAAAATTTGCACGCGCAGATGTTCCGTAGTATAGTACGTGCTGTGATGTATTTTTACAACACGAATCCCGCTGGACGAATATTGAATAGGTATTCAATTTACACGTTAATAACCAGTTATATTTTGTTCGCAACATATTAATATTAATAATTATCTTACCAAGGTTTTCCAAAGATATCGGTATTATTGATAAAAAACTACCTTTCACCATGTTGGACGTTACCATAATGACCTTAACCTTCGTGGGAACCATAGTTGTCGTTGCTACAGTGACCGTGTGGCTGTTAGTACCAACATTTGTCATTATGCTTCTTTTCTACTATATGCGAGTTATATACATTTCAACTAGTCGTGCTATTAAACGTATGGAGGGTATAAGTAAGTAGTCACACTTCTATAAGTGTAATTCATTTCATGAATTTCGTATAAATGTTTTTCTTTCGTCGTTATTACTGAAAATTAATATTTGAAACAACAAATAACAATGTCTTTTAGCCCGATCGCCAGTGTTCGATCATGTAGGGGCAACTTTACAAGGTTTAACGACAATCAGAGCGTTCAAAGCTGAGAAAATAGTAACCACAGACTTTGACAATCATCAAGATCTTCACACTTCCACGTGGTATATATTTATCTCCATTTCGCGGGCTTTCGGTCTCTACGTGGAATCGGTGTGTCTGATTTACGTCGGATTGATTATGATTACGTTCTTGGTATTCGATGATCTCGCCGTGGCTGGTAACATTGGTCTGGTGATAACGCAACTTAGCGGAGTCACTGGAATTTTACAGTGGGGTATGAGGCAAACCGCTGAACTGGAGAATCAAATTACCTCCATCGAAAGAGTCTTAGAATATAGTAATTTAGAGGAAGAGCCATTTTTGGACAGTATACCAGAAAAAAAGCCGCCAGAGGAATGGCCCGCTAAGGGTCTGGTGGAATTCAAAAACGTCAGGCTAAAATATGGACCTAAAAGTACCTATGTTTTGAAAGGCATCAATTTTGTGATCCAGCCCAAGGAAAAAGTTGGTGTTGTTGGAAGAACCGGTGCTGGAAAATCATCTTTAATTAGCGCTCTCTTCCGACTAGCATACATAGAAGGAGAAATTATTATAGATAATATACCAACGGATACAATTGCATTACATGACTTCCGTTCAAAAATCAGTATTATACCACAGGAACCAGTTTTATTCGGTGGTAGTCTGCGACGAAACTTGGATCCTTTCGATGAATATTCCGATAGTACTTTATGGGAAGCTTTGGAACAAGTTGAGTTAAAAGGGACCATCTCAGAAATGGCAGCGGGTTTGAATAGTAAAGTAGCCGAAGAGGGATCGAACTTTAGCGTTGGTCAACGTCAATTATTATGCCTTACTCGAGCACTAGTTAGAAGTAATAAAATCATGATTCTTGATGAAGCCACTGCCAATGTAGATCCACAAACTGATGCCCTAATCCAAGAGACTGTCAGAAAGAAGTTTGTGGATTGTACTGTCTTTACTGTAGCGCATAGATTAAATACCATAATGGATAGTGATAAGATACTTGTGATGGACGAGGGTTACCTAGTAGTAAGTAACGATACATTGGATTATTTTTAAATAATGTTCATTTTTTATAGCTAATTGCGTGTAACGAATTCGTAACAAAATTTACAAGTGGTATATATGTATGCTTCAGACGCATTTCTTAATATTAACTTTTTAGGAATTCGATCATCCGTACGTTTTATTGCAAAAGAAGGGATATTTTTACAATATGTTACAACAAACAGGTACTGCAATGGCGAACACTTTGTCAGAAGTGGCAAAGAACGTAAGTAAAATATTCAAAAAAAGGAAGATTGTTTAATACAATGAAATAACAGAAAATCAAGTAAAATACGTATGAATTTTTTAGTGTTTTTACAAGAACAACGAAGCGTCATCTTGATGATGGCCCAACTTTAGCAACATTCAAGGTATATAATATTTAAGCAGTTTTTTTTATACGTCCAATTTGTATTTCACTGTTTCGAACTAAATTAATAACTGCTAAATATACTACGTGCCTTCACAAACGATACAAGTTTTGAAAGTATGGTGCTTACAAATGTATTACTAATTGTTAGTCTATTACAATTAAGAATAGTAACGATCTCTTGCAATGAAAATGTAATTTCAATAAACTTCTACAACAAAGTACATTATATGTATTTCATCTTTTTCTTTATTATAATAATAAGTTACAATTGAGTTACAAAATGTAGATACAATTTTATTTAATTCTGTATTATTATCGATATCGATTAACAAAAAATTATTTTAATATAATTTAAAAAGCAAAAGAAGAAGTTTCCTCGTAATAAGCCCTGTTCAGTTGGACAAGTTCTTCAATTTCTTCTCCGAGGAGAAGAGAATCGATGGAACTTCCCGCCTCAAACACATTTCTTTTCTTTGACCAATACACTGCCACCCTTACTCGAAGATCAGCCCGAAAGCTTCCTTTCCTAGTCGAGAAGACGGCGGAAGGCTGGCAGCGATAACGCTACGACACTTGCTGCCACGGGTCCAGGGACTTTCCTCAGAGCATGAGAGTCACTGAGGACTCCGAATGTGGCTCCGCGGTGTTGAACGAGGGAACTTCTTAAAGGTAGCATTTATAGAGCCCCCTTATATTTTACCCACTATGCTGCATGAGTACTTGCGAGAAAGACAACAGTGATGCTCAACAATAAACATTTTATACATTTTTCCTTTATTCATTTTGGTTTTTATTAATCCTGCATTTCATAATAGAAACAACAAATTATAATAAAATTATAAAGGAATAAAATGTGTGCGGAATTCTACGCATATATATTTTATACAATAATAACTATAAGATAAATAAATAAGAGAACGTATAAGAATTAAAAAATTATGAGATAACATTTTGTTTTTTATTCTCAAATATTAATATTCACATCAAAATCGAACTTTGTTAAGGTAAAAATTTTAATACATTGGATACATTGTAGATAATAAATATTACATTTCTCTTTTAATACTATTACGAAGTTTGTACCGGAATATTTCGAGTTCAAACGAACGTACATTTAAATCAGTTACGCGTAACATACAAAATTCGTGTCAAGAGAACACACGACGTATCGTGTTGAATAAAAATACAAAAAAGATTGTTTTTTACTTAAGCACCATTTAATTCACGCATCGGTAAAATATCACTCGATTAGTACCAAAATGATTATAAAAAAAGTGAAAATTACACGTTGCGAATAGTTCTTATCATATGCGATAAAATTCATTACAAAAATACTTAGTATATTTTAGATCAATCTGAGATTTAAAATTGTACTCAATGACATGAATAAATTTCCTTGTATTCCGTATAATATAAAATATTTCGAATTTCACGTTGAATTCGTAATCATGATTAAGGCTAACAAAACAATGGTTTTATTATCAAAATGATTAGAAGATATACAAAATAGTGAAGCAGTCCCTCATCCTAGACTTTGACCATTTAAAATGAACACAGGCAAACGTGAAATGATCTGTCTTCTTTTGGAATGTGAAATGCGTGATCATTCGTTGTGCTTCTTCATTATTATTATTCAGACTAAAGTTAAAAATGTAATATTTGATTTTTTTTTGTAATTCGTATGAGCTTTTGATTTATTTTGTGTTCAAACACATTTTACCCGTGTACGTAAAGTCGTTGAGAGAGCACAAACTTTTTCCTTCTTTGTTTCTTTTTATAACGCATATATGATCACTTTTTCTCGTCAAGTCATTCCTCTTTTGTTAGACATTACGGTTCCTAAGGGATTTTTACTCTTAGTAGGAACTTTTTCTATCTAAACATTCGTTGTACAACGTTCGCAACGTCAACGATATACTTCAAATAAAATATCACATATTCACGCTTGTAATGTTAATCAAAGACGCGAAAATCTCGACCGTACATAGAAAATGAATGTGATACAGATCTTTAATCTTCTAATGGACCTTCATTTATCGAGCTTTATGACAATAGCCTCTCCTGGAGGTATAATTAGTTGCTTGAAGTATACATCTTTGTTCAATCTGTATGACGGACCAACTACAACCTGACCACCATAATAAAGGAAAGATAAATCCTTCGTTTGCGTACTATTGCCTAAATTGGCTAGAAAGACGTAAGAGTTCCGTCGTGGATACCATCGTTCTATTACAATCATTTCATCATCAGCATACCTACGGGAAAAGTGTAACATTTGGAGAATTCGTTTTCCACAATGAATGTGATACAATATAAATCTTAAATTTACCTAATATCACAGTTTGCCAGCACCTGATTCTCTTTTAGCACCGCTTTAACGTAAATCGGAGTTGTCTCTGATCTCAGTTTAGCCATCTCAGTGATGGTCCCGTACAAACTTGTCTCTAACGGTTTCGTTGCTTCCGGAAGCCAAGCCGTAACGCCGATGGACGCAAATTTAACATCAGAACCATCAATCTTCTCCCAATACATAGGAGGCAAATTGTGCACGTGAGGAAGATCCTTATGATCCTCGCATTCGCAGTCCATGATACCTATCTAAAAGTGAATGAAACTTTTACAAGTTATTACATAAAGTGTAATATACAGATCTTTCGAATACAATTAAATATAAGTTATTAACAATATCATAGCTAATATTAGTACTATACATATACATAGTACTATACATCTCCCTAAAGTCCTGGACTCCATTTTACAACACTTTACATACTACAGTAGTAGTAGGTAGACTCATGTTATATTCCAAATTATACCTCGTCTCCGTAGAATATACTCGGTGTTCCTGGGAGCATCATCCCTAACAAAGTAGCGGCCATGGTTGCGTTCTTCACGTTAATGGTAGAGGCTATTCTTTTAGAATCCACACCGCCTATGGACCAATGTATCCAAGGATAACCTGGTTTCTCGAATAATAGGCCTTTCGTGACCTCCTCAACTTGCCTCTTGATTTCCATCGTGCCATTAGCAACGCGCAACGTAACATCCACGAGATCCATCCTCATTAGAATGGAATTTCTCGCCGCGATCGACTTGGCAGCATTCAAAGCATCCATGTGACAAATAAGTATTCTTTCAGACCCTAGAATGTACTTCCAGTGTTTCAGGCTGCTCACAAACAATTCCTCCTCGACATAATGTTCCAGTCCTTTTAAATAGAATCCATCAACCCCCCTTTCTAGCCAAATTTTAATGGCCGTCGTGACAAGGTTATCCGACACGGCATTAACGTGATTGGAAATGAGTAATTGTTGCTCTGGTTCGTCCAAAGGAGGTGGTATCGAGGACAATGCTTCTCGAATCGCTTGCAGCGACGTGGAAGGTGTCGTCAGTACGACCTCCTCTAGGACACTATCATCGGTAACGTCTCTTCTCTCGCGCACAGCTTTGTCTGTTTTGTTAGGCTTTTCAGATGATGTACTCTCATTGTACAAAGTCTTTATAAACGGATACAAAGGCAGATCGAGGAGCAAGCTCATGTTTCGTCGGTGAATTTCACGCACGAGCGTAGCGAAATCATCCAAAGTTCCTAATTCTTTGTTAAGGTCTGTCAGATTATCGATGTTCGAGTAATATTCAGGATAGTGTGCCGCCGGAAAAATTGAATTCAGACGTATCCCACGTACGCCTAATTTCTTCAAATAGTCCAAACGCATCGTTATCCCTCGAAGATCGCCGATACCATCACCGGCTTTTGAAGAGTCTTGGAAAGATGCTGGGAATATCTCGTAGAAAACGCTTCCTTGCCACCACTGTACCGGCGGGTCGCACCTGTAAAAATGAATTACTTCACATTA
Organism: Habropoda laboriosa; assembly: GCF_001263275.1. Classification (NCBI taxonomy): domain Eukaryota; kingdom Metazoa; phylum Arthropoda; class Insecta; order Hymenoptera; family Apidae; genus Habropoda; species Habropoda laboriosa. The sequence goes on from NW_017100168.1 coordinate 1,089,398, forward strand.
TCTTGGACCTGACTTTTTCTTTTTTTTTTCTTCAATTTATGAAACCAACCATTAAAATTTCTATTCTATAGAAAGTTTTATTTCAATTTTTCTCTCTAGCCAAAATTTTTAAAATTAAATTTACTCTCACAAACTTTACCCTCCTCGATAGAAATAATACCGTCATTGTTTCCAACAACCATTGCACCACGTACTTTCTTGGCATCGTGGCGATTACACCGATGACCAGAGCCGTACATCCAGCAAGCACCGACATCAAAGACCAAAAGCACGTCTTCCGTATCAGCGGCCAGTTCCATTTCATGAAACGATAATCCTTCGACGGTTTCGGCACCATCAATTGTATCCCGACCAAAGGTGGCTTCCCGCCGTTCTCCTGATTGTAAAACTAAACAGTTACAGTGGATGTTCATAACAATGTTAGGAAGCAGCAAGCGATTAGTTACATGGGATAACATATATATGGTCGGCACAGTTCACACTCCAACATGATCAAACTGACCGACCAAGCGAGATACACCAGTCCTGTATTTGGTTGGCCAACAGCAACGATTTTTTGCCTCGATGTTACTATAAAAATTGCAACTACCGTGCTGGGCACAGGATACAAAATCTAGGTCGTTCAAATGGTTTCCCGATGTTATGCATGTTTCGCAATCAACGATCCTTTTGTTTCAGACTGTCTCAGCTTCTTCAGGGGAAGAAACGGAAACAATAAGTATCGATGAACGCGTCGGTGTGAAAATAGAAGATATACACATAGACGGTGCCCAGTTTGAATTTTTAGATACGCAAAACACCTTGATCAAGCTGTTTTATTAATAGAATTCGGTTTTACAGCTGAAACTGTACCGATGATATTATCAAAAGTGAATTACGATCTGTTGGGCAAATTGTTCTTAATGTTTCGCGATACAATTTTCATCCGGATTGTGGTAATATAGACAAAGTTTTCTCGGATAAATCTCGTGTTCGTGATACAAAGTTTATGAAAACATTGTGCTGGCCAAAATTACCTAACACCGTAGACGAAAGTCACGTGAATTCTAAATATCGAACAATTCTGAAAGTAATTTGAATGACTTTCAAAGTGCTTAATATTCGTGAATGTTAAAATACTGACTACGTTACAAATGCCAAAACTATGCAACTGGGAATAAATAATTTCATTGTCAGAAATGAGACAGTTGAAAAGTACGAAGAGGAATTTCGCGTCCGAAATAAAAGAAAAAAAATGGTAATTTTAATCTTGCTGAGAAATTTGAGGTTGAATCGTTATTTATCAGAGAGTATCGTTAAATATATTATCATCAACGGAATGAATTATTGCACCAAATTGGATAGCGATTTATCGATAGGAAATAGAAATACCGTGACAAACGTGTCTCTATTGCAAGAATTGCTTGCAACGTTTGGCAGAGTATTCCCTGTTTGTGCCAAACTGACCAAAACATGTTAAGTACAGCAGTTGGATACCAGGCTTTTCAAGTGAAAATATAAAATTAATTGCAGAACATCGTAATAAACTAAGATACAGTCTAGAAATAAGTTCATTCAGCTTGCAAGATTATGGCAATGTACAGTATTTCTTCTTGCACTTAATATGCATGCCAATATTCTGAATATCCTTGATATTGATTTTGCATATTTTTGCAATCATTAGTGCTTAAATATAATATTTTCTGAGAAATTATGTAATCTGCATGTATATATATATATATAGATGTAGATACATCATTTTCAGCTTCCTCATTATTATATATTCTGCTTGCATAGAAACAGGTGAAAAAGTTTGATGTATAATTTAACAAGTGTGCAGCCAATAAAAGAATAATGTTGAAGTGACAAAGTAAATGAGATGTGAAAAGAGGGTAGCTAGGTAAAAAGGTGAACTAGAATGAAAAAAAATTGAAAAAGGGTGACTTTCCCTCCTTTTTTATATGTCACCCAATATCGACTGTTGTATTCAGTAAAGAGGGGTGTCAACTTTCACATCACTTCAATATGTAGTCAAGGGTTCACAGTATCAGTTTCACCAATCAGAGTGTTCCCTAGTCTATGGTGTATGTAATCCTGTAGCAGAAGCCAAAGATTTGAACCACTTATGGTCACTTTATGGTTTGAGATTTACACTTTAGGTGCAACATGATCTCCCATTGCTCATTTCTTTCCTCCTGTACTTTTAGTCTTTTGTATTTTTCTTGGTAACTTTTTTACTTGTCAGTATTCTGCTGATTTTCCTTAATTGTAATGTAAGATATACATATTAAGTTTTTATTCATCAATATATGATAGAGTAATTAAAATTGTCTGCAATTTTTACATGATTTCTATGGTAGTAATATATTTTACTAGACAGTAAGAATGTCTAGTTACTTATAGAGAAACATACATATATATACACATACCCTGAGAGTTGCATAATAACATCATCTTAAAGTGTGCAGCTGAAAAAAGTTAATTTATGATGTGTATACAAGAAAATCGTGTAAAGAAGAAATAAGCAAGATATTGTGCAATATTTTGAAATCACACTCAAACATTATCTACACCTTTAATTTGTTAGTAAATGAATTTCATGTGTACATATACATCCTGTTGCATTTGAAAATCTCACACCTGTAGAACTGTATAAATTAATTTTTCATTTGTAGCTAGGATAGAATAGAATTACTTACATTGAAGAAAGTAAATATCCAAAAATCTGTTATATTACAAATCGATTTGAAAATTATTAACACTCTATTGATCAATACGGGACTGTCAACTGTACACGACTAACACGAAAGTGATCTGATAACGATCTGATGCAAACGTATGTGCGCACAATAGTATGTATCAAAAATAAAAGTGCACGAGACGCAAATGTGATTAAACTTGACACAATTAGAACGTAGGTAGAACAGGTGATCGTCCGTGGCCAAACCAAAGCGTGCATTAAGGAACAATAGATATACATACATAAGTGTAAAGCGGCACACGTTAGAAGTTAACCAAAAAGGTAAACAACGTGTATGCACGTAGTAACTCTGTTATTAAGGACATTACATACTTGTACGATTAAAAAAACGAGAGTAAACTAGCAAACATATACAATTTCATTAAGTCTTTTATTAGAAAACACGTGTACGTTATCCGGGCTATTCATAGAGGGGATTTAAAGAATGTTGTGTTTTATCACAGTGTGCCATCCATAAATATGCAAAAAGCGTAATAGTATATAGCTGGTCGCAAGGTATATCGTGGTAATATAATTAACCCTCTGCTGGCTCGATGTCGTATTTCACCACATTTATATTTCGTTATACATATGTATGTATCGAGCGCCACGCAAAACTCCTCAATAGTTTCTTCTACGCAACCGAAGAATTTGATAACGTACAAATCTGACGTGTATACGATCGTTGTAAGATACTTCTTAATAAATTAAACTGAATTTTTTCAATACAAAACAAATATCCATCGAACCACAGAAAATAAAGGAGAACAACTTCGTACATGGTTACTTTCAAGTGCTATTTGTTGTACCTATAGTTAGTGAAACAAATATAACGAAGTGTATCACAGAAAACCTACATTCTCATCTTAGATTTATAGTTTCTTGCAAGTTTTCTAAGCTAAATTTATTTTCAGAAAAAAACCAAAACAACGTTGTACATTTTTAACAAAAGGAAACCACATATATATAAATTTGAATAATATCTTCATTCATATTTCACTTTTTAATTCTTCCACGAAATTCGTTATATTTGTCACACCGTTTTAGGTCCATTTCACAGTGCATTGTCCCCCAACACCATATCGTCAATGTTGCTAATTTCACGTGAAAATGCTTACCAGTGCTTGAGCATCAGGTGCAAGGTGTTGATATGCTGTGTTTAATTGTGTCAACAGCTGCGCACAAACAGGCCCATTCGTGTCGCTGCTGCTTCCGCTGGTCGTCGATTCTACCATTGGGTCCCGTGAACTGGGCTCTGCAAAACGATATATCGAACGATCTTTAAAATAATCACGTGTCTGCCTATCGATCGCGTACAACCGTCTTGGAACGAGTATCGAGATTAAAAAGCGTCGTTTGCAAGTTTCGTAATTGTTCGAGGCAACTCGGCCATCAATAACGACTATTCATCTAGCCTGTCTGTCTTGTCTAATCGACGTCAAGGCACGCGTCGACAGAAATTCTTGATGGTCGTACAGTTGGGCTTCGTTAAGATTAATTCTCATCCTTTCAGTTAGAACTGAATCTAGTTAAAGCGTTTTATTGCCAATATAAGTGTCGCGCATATCGACGCGAGACAGTTATGTAAGATTCTCGACGAGTGATAAGTGCTGTGTACACGCGATTCAAGTTGCTTGACGAAGTGGACTATGAATGATTTTCTTCTACTTCACGAGGGTTACGCGAACAGTGGTGAGCTACGTGCGATTATATTGCTTTTACAATAAATTTTCGATACAGTTGAGAGGAAAACTGAACATGGTTTGACAAGTATTCTTTTTCGTGTTTTTTTTTCGTTCGAATAACTTTTTTTTCATATTTCTTTTTCTTTTTAATAAATATCTGGCCACTTGAGCACATAATATATTGATAAAAGAAATTTGGTAACACGTGGTTGAGATTAGGCAAGTGTATCGAGAATCCGTTAAGTTGATGAATTAAAATTCAAACTGAAAATTTTGAAAATAAAGTAAACGTAATACGTACAGGAAGACTGTTCTAAATAAAACATTCTAGATCGAGAAAGAACTGTTTCCCTGAACTTCATAACCGAAATACCTGCCTCCTACATGCGTCAAACGCAGCGTTTTTTAAATATTCAGTTTCGAAGAACGGGACACGTTGTTCGTGTCACTTCATTTTCATCCTTATCTCTCTGACGTAAGAACCACTTAACTAACTATTACTTAACCCCGAATGCTTATAAAAGTGGGCTTAAGAGGCTTTGAATGAGAGTGACTTCTTCAACATTTTTAATTTTCCCTTTCGTTGCTCGTAAATATAAAATAAGCACGCAACATTTTTCATTCTACTTAACGTGATAGAAAAAACTATACTATTTATATAGCACCATAGTTTATTACACAATTTTATTAATTTCTGCTAAAAGTACAGTAGAATAAAAATTCAAATTATTAAACTTAAGAAATATAATCACTTTCACTTTACCACTAGCAGGACAGGGGATTATCACTTGAGAAAGAGGATAACGCGATAAAACACAAGGAATTAAAATTGTATGCGTACAATCAGTGGAAAATATGTTAACCACGGAGAAGGAAACCTACCATCGTTCAGCGTTCTGCTTGAGCTGTTCACTATACTCATGAACTCGTTAAGCCCGTCCTCTTTATTAATGTTCTCGAGCGTTGGCGGTGGAATCGATTCCACGGGATTTCCTTCCAGAGAAACAAAGATCGCTCCGGATTCCAAGGCATTGTTCGCTTGCGTGGTCGGCGGGCTGGGAGTCAAAAGTGGACAGTCTGATGCCTCTTCGTCCTATTAAGCGACACGCGTACAATTTACATCTAAGTAACTCTTTTGTTTTAACAAGTTAAAATATAATTTTCTTTTAGGTTTTTCTTAAATAAAATAAAGATATACGAAAATAGATGAACAATACAAATATATAGGTAGATATATATATGTATATAGCTTTAATTGTAATGTACAAAGTAGTTCATTTATAAAAGTAATTTTATTGGATATCAACTGACTTGGTAAATGTTATTTTGTCAATTCTAAAGGAAAACTCTACAAATGAAGAATACTACGAATTTTATTATATACCTATGTGTATCACATTTTTTTATATAATTTTTGGTATGTATTTAAATAAAATTTCAAATTCTTTTTAATAAAAAGTACTTTGTTGTTTAAACTTCTATTGTTTATCTCGGAAGCAAGCTTAAGCATATTATATGTATTACACGTACATAATTAGTACCTACATTAATTGCTCAATGATAACGCGCTACTGAACATTTTATGCGTTTCCATCGCAAAATACCTATGCAAATTTAACGTTTACTGACTAAATTAAGCGTGAAATAATGCAAAATTGAATACACTACCAACCGGTCAAATAATATTTTATTTTCATATATTATCTTTAGAAGTTTCACTCTGTAATATTGTTGAGTATGATAAACTATTTTTCAATTTTACACCTATTTAAATATAATTCGTTCGATTGGCAATGTGTTAATGCAAGCAAAAAAAAAAAATTATGCTCGACAATACGTGACAAAATAAAAGAATATTGAAAATTGTTTTGTTAAAGCACAACCAATACATGTTGTTAATACACGAGGTATGGGCGTGCAGTAAGACAAAAGAACAGAAGAACCAAAGACAAAAGCTACGTTACTTGTATCGAACACACCTGTTGGTCTTGATTTATAATGAGTTGTCTCGAACTCGGCGAGGACGCCAGTTCAGTAGGTAAAACCACCGATAAAAGACCCTCGGACTTCTGGATATTCATCTCTGTCGGGCAGATGTAGAAAAACTAATTGTTTTATCCCTTGTAAATGTCTTGGAATACCATACACTATATATTCTGCGTTCAACTTAATATACCCACTAAATCTCAATGAAAAATTCACAAACACATCAATTTCGTTCATCAGAAATTTTCTTTTCAATTCAACGAAAGTTTACTGTTCGACACTAATTCTTAACCTTTTCTCATGATCTTCTATTGATATGATACCTCCTCCCTCGTCTTTGTTTTCCGCGACAATTTCTTCTTACCGAATACGTGACAAGACTGAATTAAAGCTGAGTTATAATATTATCGTTGGAAACAAGAAAATCGCCACGTGGCAACTTTATTTGCAGTTTTGCCTGACAGTACATTAGGTAGCGAAATTGCAGCTGGACATTTCACGATGAAATACGATCGTATGAGTAGACTCGTGACTATGGCGTGCGACTCGTGCAGTGGTATGTCACATAATACGCCTGAACGAAACGCAATCCGAACACGGTCGTCATATTTACGAATCGTACACACCGACTGGCAGAGTACGGTGACTATTGATCGAGAAATTCTGTGAACTACGCTTTGGATACCCCACGATTTTCTCCCCTAATACATTAAACGGCATCGGTGAATAGGGCTGTCCATATGGTCCTCGGAATTCGTCATTGTTTCACCGTCACGCTCTTTGAAAGTATAGTTCGTCGTTACGTCATACCACAATGGCACACATTAGATTCAGGTTAGTTTATTGTACAAAAATTCTATGGTAGTCATCGAACGCGTAAACATATATGTATATATTGTTATATAATCTGTATAAATTCATGTATAAATTCATTCATAATGTAAATTGATAATGTTTGTAAACTGCCGTACCACCACCATTAATGTAGGTGGTCATTCTTGGTTGTCGAGAGGGTATCGGTAAAGCAGAATAAGTTTAGAGAGTTCAAGAGTTAGGCGTTTGGGGAATGGCCACAAAAATGTATTTCCTTACGTTTACATAGTATTATCATCATGGAACGGCGAAACTAGTTATTTGCATCGCAACATTTACACTGTATTCGTAAATATAATTGTTTAGATAAGTTATGTACAACCAACTAACTACACGAAATAACGATAAACAGATATATTTAGAAAATAGTCGGCTAAGCGGGTGGAAATACACTGCACTGTTGTCTAGTTCGTGGTATTTGGCCGAATTATATAGCGCGGAACAATTGAAGCGGATTGAACTTTTGTGCGCACACGAACGCCATTGGTAAATAAACTGCGTGAGAGGGAAAATTCTATCGGATCTGATGTAATGAAATTGTATGATGTAATTGACGAAGTAATACACCCGAAGCGTACGTTAACTCAGACGTTTACGTTTTCACGCCTTCTTAACATGGTTCCAAGAATAAGAGGAAATAATCACACGCTTAGCGATCCCGCGCTAATTTGCCGTGTAAAAAACGGTACAAATTGCAAAACAAATGTACTTACGTACACGTGCAATACTTTTATGTTTACCGCCCTACGAGCACGTAGCAGCTGTTACAAATAATTTTTAAAAAACTTCTCATTGTAACCACTATCGTAAAAACATACAAACGGTACAATAATCACAAACAACAATTAACGATTAAATAACGTTTAGAAACGAATGTATTAGCACTTTCATTCAAATATTATTACGTTTGTCAGTGGTTATATAAAACTATTACTTTTCATAGAAGGAAAAGATTAAATGATTGCTTGCGCAGTTTGTATCACGCCAAAAATTACACATCTTGGATCGCCAATCTTCGTAGTTTCCACAACGAAATCATTCCGAGTCATTAATATAACGAACAATTTCTGTCGTCTAATACTCACAAAAATCATGGTTTCGAATAAATGACGGCTTACCTTTAATTCGGCCGGTTACCACGTGACAAAAACGATATCGGCAGAACGCCTGAAACACATATAGAATTGTCCCCTAGAAATCTTCACCCCCGAGAAATCACAAAACTGGCAAGATTTTCCTTGAGACCGGTTGTATCACAATTCGTTTCGACACACGTCGCGTTCGTTCAGCTTTCTACGTTCCGACTTCCGCAGCGAGAAACGTATCAACGAAACAACGACAACAAGATCACTACCGAGGGTGATGTTTGCGCTTTCGGATGTTGATGATCATCCTGCGGTCCCCGGCCGTAAGAGAATCGCGTGCCTCCGCGTATTATATTTAGCACCACCGTTTCGTTCCGTTTTGTCTCGCCGTGTCTCGTCTCTGACTGAGACGTTCGCGCCCTCCACGGACCTGCGCGTTCGTCCATTTACGTACAATCCGTCACATCAATTGCGATGATTAGAAGCTCAATAACCTCGTTGTTCTTAGAAGTGTAGTTGTATCGTCTCTAATAACAATCATCGACAGCGTGATAGGATCGTATCTGTAACATTATTACATTGATCGAATTCTATTGTTAGGGTGTGTTGTGTAAAAAGTGCCTAAGGAATTGCAATCGATGTTTATCCATGCGAAAACAGTATCAACAGAGGGAAACATATTATTAGGGGTGGTTTTAATTGATATTAATACAATCGGTACGATATATTCTGCATGTTTTATATATTTTTGATATACACCTTGTTAAATGCATGAATGGCTTGTTTGCGTAAAAAAGATAAAATTAAATTGTGTGAATTTAAAATTACTAATATGAAGTTTATATTGTTATTATCTAAATTTATATTTTCTCGAAGCCCCTTGGTTTATGTTAACTTACTTTCATGAATGTTATTTATTATATTCGTCTTGTCATTTACCGATAGTACCTAAATGATGTTAATGTTGCATTTGACATTACCGGTAGGTATGTAAAAATTTCTGTACCTTGTCTATGTTGAATTTTATAACCTCAAAAATATGATCTTTTTTAAATATAGTTTAACTACATGTTATAGTAAAGTTTAGTAAAACCTTACAAAAGTACATACTTTTACAGTATTTATATCTATATTGTTTTATATTTAATTTCTGAAATAAACCACATAACAGATGCATCTACAGGGTGTCCCGTAACTCCTCGAACACCCGGAAATGGGGGGTAGCTGAGGTGACTCTGACATCTGGACACTATCACCATATTTAGTTTTAATTCTCACCACTATTAGCGTTGTAATTTTATTTTGTACTCAACCGATAACGTTGGAAGTAACATGAAAATGTTAATGGTTTGTAAACGAATAATGCAATTTAAAAATATATTCAGTATTATGTTTATACTATATTCCATTTATGATATAATATATACATATTTAATCGTGTTTAATGAAATATTTTATTACTAACATACGCTAAAAAATATACTTATGTAAGCAAAAATTATCACTTTTCATCAATTGTCGTAATATGCTGAAATTTTCATAATATAGTGCAATATATTTTGTTACCAACGTTAAAATTTATGTATAGGACTAATAAAATTGTATCTTTGACAAGTTAGTAACTTACGCCTTGCTTGCAGTAGCATGCAGTATAAGTTCGCAGTATTTGCTATAGTTTCATATCGTAAAAATGTTTAATCAATACGGGAAAACTTCAATCAGTAGTATACAGCTCTATAAATTCCACGTAATGTAGCTTGCTTATCAGTGAACAGTGATGCATCGTCATTGCTTGTTTTTAATATATCATTTATTGTAATTTTTAAAGATTTTACAATAAATTTTAATCAGTGTTCAATTTTCAATAACAATACAATAGTGTATGTAAAATAAAAAATGTGAGGAACTAAACGATTAGATCTAGATGTAAGATAGGAATAATTTATTAGACTCTACTATAGTGTTACGCTATCGCGTGACGTATTTAATCGCTCGTCATGCATGCTCGTGAATGTGGCTTTAGGGCAATCATAATCTAATGTTATGTGGCTCATGTGGCGCCCTGTAGTGTGAATTCTGAAGCGCGCCGAATTCAAATTGTGCAGTGGTGTAGCCGAAGCAATGAACAAAAGAACTCGATAACATATGCATATAATATACTGTAAAATTTCATTGATTACTATTTGCAATTGCTCGTTTAGATAAATGTTTATTGTCGTTGCTATGAACAGAAACATTGCTGAGGTGTAAAGCACTCGCTTTAAAGGAAATATGTATTAATAAACAAATGAGGAGTACCAATCAAAATCATCCTCAAATAATCTTTTATGGAATCTTTAATTTAATTGGAGACTATTGTTTAACAAAAACATATTAACATTAAATATGAATATTAACGACGCCTGAAGATTCATTTGTTTTTCCTCGCTCAAAGAATCCAGACGTATTATTTCGTAATAAAAATTATAGTTAAAACATTTCGTTTATCCTTGTTCTTACCAAGTTATTTATTGTTCCATAAAAGATTGAACGTTAGACTTTCTCATTCATTAAATTTATTAAACGATCGCGAGTAGAGCGCTTTGGCGCTCCACGGGCGACAATTCCCTCAAATTTACCAAGAACCCACGCAACAGTAGCAATCGATTTTTCTATTTGTCATTCTGGTATTGCATCACAAATACTTCGTCAGATGTACATACTAAAGTATTTTACGAATATGTACAGATTAAAGTAAACGTAATCTGAAATATCATATACAAGACTCGTAGATAAATATAGAATGCAAATAAATAAGGATCCTCAAAGTTTGTTTATAATTCACTTGAAAATGGCATTTTTAAACAATATAATCACATGACGTCATAATATTACCGCCTTTTATAAATTAATTCATCTTCTCTCATCAGAGTTTTAATTAAATTTTTTGTCGTTCTAATTTTCGTTCTCTATATCACGTGAATATATTCGTCATACATATTACTTCATTTCTTAAAATAAAAGTTGCTAAGAAATTCATAAATGTGAATATTTAAGCAGTCGAAAGTGGGTAAATAAACATTTCTTTTTTAATATTTTAAAATTGTTTGAATTACATTTTATGTTTAATCAAAATGATATATATACATATATATAGAAATAGAAACTAGCGTGAGTGTATGTTAATCGATTTCTTTTCGTCGATGACCTACATATGTGTGTATGTACATATCACGTTATTTTGTAGACAAGGTGGTATGTTCAAGAAAATATTTCTGAGAAATAGTTTTTCAATGTTATTTATTCCATGATGACACTTTATATGTATGTCATCTAATCGTGAAAGAAATTTAAGGAAATACTACATTTGGTCATCATTATTCTAGCTTTATAAATAGATTTGATTTTTTTTAATATTTCCTAACCTATTCTACTATAAACTGACGGTAAGAGAAATAACTGAAGTTTTCAGTTACACATTACATAAATGTTATTCTGTAATGTAATGTCGAAACACAAACTCTATGTCAGGAGTTCTCAACCAGGGGGGATTCCGCATAAGGAGGGAATCGCGGTTTTATCGTGTAGTATACTTATTACTAGTCAATCAAGATATGCTTGTTCAGATATATATATATATGTATGATAGGATATACGTAAATAAGAATACTATTTAATGAAATATAATAAGGATAAAAAGTTGAAATATAAGAATCGCAATCGCGTGATACTGCATTTGCTTTTATATATTTACCAACTTATTGTCATCCGTCTCACATTCATTAATATTTGATCAATACAGGATTTCAACACTTATGCACGCATATATCGTCCATCTTTACACTACACAGCTAAAATAGAACATTTTTAGATTTCTTATTTGGAATATTAAGAATTTTCAATCAGGGGGGGAGGGTGACATCCCGATAAAAAGGTTGAAAACCACTGCTCTATGTAATATCTTATTGATAATAAGGAAAAAAAATTGATTGAGTGGTAAGAGTTATGTCGTAACAAACGTTAATGAAAAAGATATACGGAGCATGTTTGAAAAGAACGTGAAGTAGGTTATTGCACTGTATTTCGCAATATTGTAACATAATTTCAAACGTATATATGTACATACGTATTTATGTATGCACTCGTAGAATTTATCAAATTTCTCTATAATCGCATGCACTTCCTTATTGCGATACAAATCGTTAGTAGTGTCGTAAAATAACTCAGAATTGCTGAAGTTTTACTTTATTTTTACACTCTTTACAATGTCTGGATACATTGTGAACAGAGGTTCCTTCCACACTCGTTCATAGTAACTTTATTAATGACTCTACTCCTTCCAAGGACCTGTATATAAGGCATTCTCCCTTAGGATAGTTGGAGGTTAAGTGGGGATAGTTTCCGAAGCGCATCTCTGGATAAATGACATCCTATCTAGGATGTCCATCTTTTCCGAGAAGCGTATGGAAAAGGTTTTTTTGAGTTATGGTTGGTCGAAGAAATGTGGGGAAAAGGGAAAAAATGATCTTATCCGCGATGGACAGTGTTCTGAAGGAACGTGAAGAGGGAAACAAGGGAAAAAGGGTCCTATCCGTGACGGACAGTTTCCCGGAGGAGCGCGAGGGTAGAACCTTATTTTTAGGTGATCTTAATTTGCTATTATGAAAATAAGAAAAGAGGGAAGAGAGCATCCTATCCATGATGGGCCGTTTTTGTTTTATCTTAGCGTGAAGATCCTAGTGGGCCAGAGTCCCGGGGTTGCATATGACAATAGGAAGTCGAAGTGTAATCTAGGCATTCGGAGATGTTCGCAGATCGTCGGAGGTCTTTCGTTGAACTGTAAGTAAGATACGGCTAGTAGGCACCTCGCTTTATGCGTCATACTTTGTGTTTGAATGTGATATCACCCTAAGAACCCAAGTACGGGAGAGAGAAAGCGAAAGCGGAGGAACAGAGTGAACGTGAAAGACAGTGGGAGAGAAGGAGAAACGGAGCTACTGGGGCAGTGGTGCCAGAATCGTGGGACGTGGGACAAAACACCTACCCCCACTGTGACCTGTCGTTGTCTCCCACTATACCGTCCCCGTGCTCTCACACAAGTGTATCGGTAGCTCTGTCCGTGTGCGTAGCCTGTTCGGCATTTTCCGCAAACAATCCACGTTACCACGCGACGCTCGAGCAACCTGAGCGCATAAGTAGCAATCGGGAGATTTCTTTTGAATCTCGGTACGACGGTGTTACTTTTTATTTTTAATTCTTTTGTAATTTCACTTTGTAACTTTTCAGTGAAATAAAAAATTTGAGAAATATTTATCTGCAAAGCACATCACTTAAACTTCCAAAGTTTTGTAGAAGTAACTTCAAATGTTTATAAAAAATGTGCATTGAAATGAAATATTTTATAGAATGTCATTTTTCGACTTCTAGATTCCACCCTCCAAATTTCATTAAAATCATCGTGGGTCAGGTATGTAGTCTCCGTGTTAAGTGCTTTGCACATCAATATTCCTCAAACTTTTTATTTCACTGAAAAGTTACAAAGTGAAATTACAAAATAATTAAAAATAAAAAGTAACACCGTCGTACCGAGATTCAAAGGAAATCTCCCGATTGCTATTCATGCGCTCAAGTTGCTCGGAGCGTCGCGTGGTAACGTGGATTGTTTGCGGAAAATGCCGAACAGGCTACGCACATGGACAGAGCTACCGATACACTTGTGTGAGAGCACGGGAACGGTATAGTGGGAGATGACGGTAGGTCATAGTGGGGGTAAGCGTTCTGTCCCATGTCCCACGATTCTGGCATCACTGCAGTCACTGAGGATTCTGACTACAGCGCTATCAGGTCGTCAGCCATTCTACGTACGTAAGCGTGAAACACATTTCCCACGAGTAGTAAAAATGGCGATTCTCGTTCAAAGTACTGTAAGTAACAAAATCAGATTATTATAAAGATTTTTTCTTATTAGATTTACATAAATATTTGTTGAATGTTTCTTATAAAAGATTTATTCGCATTGAAAACAATTTCAATTCTTGCACGTTGGATAATCGTGCTAATTAACTTTAAAACTTGAAGAAATCAAAATAAAATCTGATTGCAGTGTAATCCATTCGATTTTTACGTGTTCTTCCT
>NW_017100168.1:1103873-1104443 GCF_001263275.1 Habropoda laboriosa
ATAAAAGTGGTTAACCTTGAAACAATCAATTGCAGTATAGTTTTACAATTGTTTCCTCATAACATGACATAAAGGTTTCGTCATAACACGTGTAGAGTAATTGCAATTCGTGTACGGCTTAAGGAATCGTACCGACGTTAGTTTATCCGGCTACAGCGCCATCTAATTTATGTTATAAGTATTTTCAAACATAGTGTTCGCATAGTATTACGTCAACGATAAACAATTTTAAATGTATAAGCAATTCTAAACGTATATACTTCGTGGCATTGGAATGATTCACTGTATACATGTAAACATGCGATTCAAGCGTGTTTCAATAGATAATTGATTTTATGGGCGGGACAATTTAACGCGACAATGATCCAACAATTTAACGCGACAATTGATTACTAAATATTGAGTTATTAAAGCATTTCATGTGAAACTCTTAAAAAAATGTTTTTTTAATATTTTTTTGTTAAGTTTTACATCATGCGATTTATCTTAATGGTATTCATTGAAAAGGTGGTTAATAAATCTGTTAAAATTACCAATTAAAAAAATTTTTCTGTTATTTTAAGTTAAAAT
>NW_017100168.1:1104596-1136264 GCF_001263275.1 Habropoda laboriosa
AATTTAGAAAATAAAATATTTGTAATTTTAATTGCAGGAAGACCTACAAAAGAAGCTTGAAGAAGCTGGTGATACATTAGTTGTAATTGACTTCTATGCTACATGGTGTGGTCCCTGTCAATTGTTTAAACCTCAATATGAGGCCATGGCAGAGGTTAGATCATTTACCTTACATAAAAAATTCCTTTGAAATATTAATTAATCTTAAAAGTTGATGTAAATATATGTGAAGAGATTGCTAATGAATATAAAATCAATGTTATGCCTACCATTATTTTCATTAGACATGGTAAAGAGGTATGTATTGTTTTAAGTTAATGTCCAATTTAAGTGAAAAGTGATAATGTGTAAAGAACTCGTTATTAAAAGCATCTATTTTGTATTTCAGCTGGAAAGATTTTTTGGTGCCAGTAATGAGAAACTTAAAGCTGCTCTTGAAAAGCTCACGTCATAATTTTAATAATAAAAATTATCAACAGAGGTAACTAGCAAATGCCTCATGTTAATTGAAAATGAACTTGTGTTTTACTTGCAAAGGAAATGTAAGGAGATATGAAACTTTTTGTTAATACATTGACAGTTTTATTATACATATTTTATTGTAAAATAAAAATGTAATCAGCTTACAAAAAATGTGCATACAACATCATTATTTTTGTTTTATGATACAATAATGTAAGAAAGATTATCAAAGTTCATCATAAAAAATTAAATTTATTCATACAATTACAAGGAACTAGTAGATTATTTTCAATTTAGAATCATCAGTGATATTTAATATTTATATAATTATGCTCCTAAAGATAAAGTTGTTTCTGGTTGCTTTTGCATTTTTACTAACAATGAGCATGCTCCAGTACCAGTTTTGCAAGGTTGACCTAACATCAATCGGCTTGAAGGAGATACCAAGTTATCACGTTTTCCTGAAAGTAAAAAAACATAGGTGCTTCGTTCTTATACTTAATTTTTCAAGGCTTAAATAATTCTGTATCTTTTTTACCTTGTAAAGTTGCATTTTTTAAGAAAGTAAGAGAACTTTCAAAGCTCATCTGTTGTAATGGAGAAGCTGCATCTTCCATTCCTTTACGACTAAGAGGTTGAAATGTACCATTAAAAGTCATATAATCCGCGATTAAAGACAGATGTCGAAGGTCAATTGTAATGCCATACATCTTGAACACATCCCTCACTTCTTTTATAATAATCCTATTTGCAGCTTCAATGCCATATGTTTGAGACATACCATAAACGTCATTGGAGTACAATTTATTCAAATTTAAAGATTTATCATATCTGAACATTTGCTATAATATAGAAAAACAAATATGTCAATAATAAGATACAAAATTGTTGTCGATATAAAATTTTTACTTACTATTATGTTAATACCATCAGTTTTAAGAACAGTTTCTCCATCATTATTTTGAAATGTAAAAGCACGTTTTATACGAGGTACCTGCCACAAAACAATTCTATTCGCAACTTTTCTAATTATTGTTGGTAAGTCTAACTTAATCATTTTAAGAGGTAACTGCAAAATAAAAAGTATAAGTACATATAAAATAAAATTTTGAAAATTATAACTCGTAAATCCAATTAAATTTAAGAAATATGATTCACTTATATATCTTCAAATATAATATAAAGAAAAAAGATAATAGAAATATCAAAGAAACCAAATTTTTCTTACTTTTTTTCTAAAAATTTACTTACCCAAAATGATAATTTACACCATGCGAATTTCTCCTCGTCATAATCATATTCTAATGCATACATGTACATACTTATAATATTTTGCTTTCGTTGGGTATGATATCTTTTACTTGGAACAAATTCTGAATTTTCATTTGCTATATCGTCATCTTCTTCTTGTTGCTGATCTTTTGTTTTTGATTTGTCATTTTCATTTTCTGCATCGTCTTCCGTTTCACTTGTGTCTTCCATTTCATCTTCCTCTGGATCTTCATATTCTTGATTTTCTCTATGACGAGCAATTGATCGTATCAAAGTAGCATCTGCGTCTTCCGCAGCATCTTCTTCATCCGAAGACTCGTGCATTTCTCCTAAGTTTGTTCGCGACCTTAACTCAGATTCTATTCCTTCATCAGGATCGCCATGATCTAATAAAACATCATCGTCATTTGTAGATTTCTTTTCCTCTTCAACATATAATAAAGTACCTGTAGCAAACTTTTTAATTTCTTTAAATATTTCCTTGAAAAATACTTCTTCTGTTTTCTTCAATACCTCATGTGGCTGAATGCAAAACTCTCCTTTATAAGATTTATATGGAAGATAATTAACAGTAATAGTATGTACTAATTGTCTATGTGGCAATTGTTCCATTTTTCTATTTATAGTAATGTTGTCCAAAACATTTGATAAAACACATTTTGTTAATTTTAATCTTAATTTGTTTGAGCGTTTTGTCACATTTTTTAATTTTGTTCGGAATGGTATTTCCATACTAGGTGTTTTAATATTTTTCGATGCCATCATAAGTATTTCACGTAATCTAGGTATACCCAAAGTGACGTTCATTTCTCCGCGACCAGCAAAGTGGAAAGTATTTAATGTCATTTGTGTTGATGGCTCTCCTACTGACTGCGCAGCTAATAAACCTACTGGTTCACCAGGTGGACAAACAGTTTTCATTACTTTCACAGACAACAGGTCTCTTAAATCTTTTTTTTTTACCGCAACATTTCTGGATTTACTAGACATGTATTCATCCATTAAATTTTCTAATCGTTCAGAAAGTACGCCAAAGTCTATATCTTGTCTATATTGCGACATTACTGGGTCAGGACATTTTTCACACTCATCATAAGCCCACTTTTTATCTTCCTCCGCGGTTCTTAACCACTTTCTCATAAATGAAAGTGCAGCCTTATTTCGTCCACTCCTTTCATCAATTTCCTTGAATTTTGAACTTTTAATATTCATATTCTCCATAGAATACCGTGTAAATGGATGAAGTTTCCTCTTCTGTAATACACTTCCATTTTTACTTTCCCATTTCTTAATTTTTTTCGTCAATTTTAGAATTCTTTCTGTATCCGAATCTTCTTTTAAACACTTTACCATTTTTTTATCGACAATAGCATTCTTGTTATCTACTAAGAAACTTAACTGTTCTTTCTTTAAAAATCGTGAGGCTGGTACATCAAGTCCATCCTCTCCATAATAAAACTGAATTAAACTACCATCTGAATCTCTTACTGTTGAATCGTAATTAATAACTAATCCTTCAAGATGCTTGATAAGACATCTTTGTAAATATCCTGACCTACTAGTTTTTACAGCAGTATCAATAAGACCCTCCCGTCCAGCCATACAGTGAAAGAAAAATTCTTGAGGTTTAATTCCTGTCATAAATCTACCATCAATAAAACCACCAGCTCTTGGTGTTGGATCGTAGGGAGGGAAGCTTGGGAGACTTTTTCCACTGATCATTAAAGGTGGTCTTTTTCCTTCTAATTCAATTTGTCCAAGTAAACAAGATATCTGCATAGTATTTACAGTAGAACCTTTAGCACCAGATTGAACCATTAGTTGTAAATTATTATCTGGAAATTTTTTTAACAGACCAGCTGGCAAACATACTTTATTTATATCGTTAGTGTAGATATCTAAGGCGCTTTTGTATTTTCGATCAACGAGTCCGCGAAATTTCGGATTACTCCAATAAGACTCTTCCATTTTAGATGCAACTATATCCATAGGTGTATCATCAGGTAATTCTAGTATTGACTTCTGGATATCTTCTCCAATCTTTCTACAGTTGGAAATAATTTCTTTACGTTTTTTATCTGCTTTTTTCAACAGTAAAATATCTTCAATACCAAGTGTGAATCCATTTCTTTGTAAAGCAGCTTGAAACAATTTACCTAAAGCGCTTAATAATTTTGTAGAGCATGTTCCACCATACAATTCGAAAACACAATGTATAAGACCAAATGGAGTTGCACCATAATGTGTTTTATCAAGTACACCACATAACAATTCTCCATTTCGTATTATAACTTCAGCTTCTGACATCGTCGTAGGATTTGAGAATTCGGTGCCACATTTCCAACGACGTGCTTTTTCAACTTGCCATTCTTTTACATTAATCTTAGCACTTGCTGTTAAATTAATGCGCGCTTGATTTGGTGGAGTAATATTAATAATCACAGTGGATATGATTTGTTTACCAGACCACAAAGGTTTTGGTTTTAAAATGCTAGGTGGAAGAAGAATTATATTATCTTGCATTGTAGACAAAGCAGCATAAACTAATTGCATATAGTCTTCTTGTGCAAAAAATGTTCCTTTTACAGTTAAACGCACACCAGAAACCATGTGATCTTGAATAAGACCACTTAGCGGTGTACCATCTTTGGGTACGAGATATTGATTAGATACATTGGCTATGTTGTATCCCTCACTTCTCGCAAGTTCATTTTGAGGATAATGTGCGTTCATTTCATCACCATCGAAGTCGGCGTTATAAGCTTTGCAATTAGCGTAATGAAGACGTAATGTTTTCTCTCCTTTTAAAATACGTGCTTTATGAGCCATTATACTGGGCTTATGTAAAGTTGGTTGACGATTTAACAATAAGATATCTCCATTTTGTAAATGTCTATGTACAACTTTGATACCCTTAAAAAATTTGTTTGCTTTGTCACTTGTTGTTAACAGACGTTTTGCAATAGCTTCTCTTTGGACAGGATCATTAGTAGAAATGCGTTGTATACCTCCATCTTCATGTTCAATCATTACTGCACCAGGATGAACATCAGGACCATTTAAAACTAGCTGCCGTAATTGTACAACATTCCAAGGTGTGACAGGTGTTGGGTATGTTAATTTCAATGCAAAGGCTTCAGGAATACCAATTTCATCTAAATTCAAATTAGGATCTGGTGTAATAACTGAACGAGCGGCAAAATTAACTCTTTTGCCCATCATGTGCATCCTAATAACTCCTTCTTTTTTTTCTATAACTTGTTTCAACCCTTGACAATTTGCAGACTCAGATGTTTTATTCATGTCACGATCCATTAAATGATCCACATTTACTTGTAAACTTTGCCAAGCATTATGTAATTTTTCAATAGCTGTGTTACCTTTTATTTGTTCAAAAACAAGCTTACCCTCTTCTGGTAACTGATTTGTATCACCATCTTGAATTGTTTGAATGATATTTCGCAATACTAAACAATCTTGTATAATGCTCTTGTAAACTTGAGACTGTGGATGCTCTATCATTTGACCATTAACAAAATTAACAGGTCTAACTATAGGTGGTAGAACTGGTATTACTTCAAAAAAGAATATATCAGTTGGATATTCAATATCTACCATTCCAAAGCATGGTATGATTACTTTAAGAATCTCTTTCTCATTTTGCCAAAGATTTCTGAGATATTTTTTGGTTTGATCTGGCATTATCATAACTGTATCTAATTTGTGAATCACTTTCTGTGAATCTGCCTTTTCTTCACTTAGTTCAGATACTTTAGTTGTCAAAATTTTATTTTTTAATGTCATAATTTTTGGTATTGCGTTTTCACAATGTACACAAACTTTCGGTGTTGTATACTGTTTAAGAACATTTTCAACATATGTGTGCCATTGTGTATTCATATTTTTTGTGTTCAATTGAACTTCATTATATTGCACAAGTGGATGTTCAAGTCTTGCTCTATTGAGAAGATTTTCAGTGTAATTATCAATAACATTTTGAACAGATTGTATATCAACTTCATAATGATTACGTGTACAGGAAACAACAAGCATAACTTCGTGTTCTAAACCTTCCACATCACTGAAATATCCTTTTCGAAGTAATTCCATTTTTGCAGATAATAACAACTTTACAAAAGGTGGAATTTGTAAAGTAAAGCAATTTAAGCATGTTAATTTAATCAATGTACATAATCCTTTATGAAATAATGGATTTACAACAGGCATAGGTAACTCTATATGCCCAAAGTGACCTGGACATTTGTAAACATTACATCCACATGTGCTACATGGATCTGAACTTTCTATAAGAGGACCTAAATCAGTGAAACAAATATATAATAGCAAATTATTTCTTTATCCTTTTCATACATATAAAAATATACATAGTTGTGCAATTAGTAACTTATACAATAATTTGTGTTGTTCTTTTTGTTTTATTTATTTACCTAATGCTGGGTCATATAAACCTCCTTTCAATGGATGTCCCAATATATTAAATGATAGAGGCGTCCTTATTTTAGTAACACTTAAATTTCTTATATCATTTGCAGTAAACATAGAAAACATTAAACATTTTGGGTCTAAATGTTTTGGAGTTAAACGTGGAGCTTGATAATTATTTTGTACCATTTTGATAAATATTATTGCATAAATAGTTTTGTATTAATTTCCACGTTCTCGTATTCTTAAACAAACAAATGGATTATTTTAAAATCTTCTGTACAAAATTTATAAACAACAACGCACTGTTTACTATACCTCTAGTGCTACAGTTTCTCTTAGGGAAACAATGTATGTAACTTTAACGAGTCAAGTGTTCTTCATAAATTGTATTGATAATAAACATTTTAGAAAAAAACTTTTGTAACTATTATAAATTGTTTAGGTTATGAAACTTCTATCACATGGTGTATCATAGACGAGATACAGAATAGACTTATCAGCCAATCCAGTTTTTTGTTCACGTTGCAGGGGCTCTAGAGACTTTTTACCATTTTGATGTCGTTTTCAACGTTACCGAATCAGCATAGAAATAATTGACTTTTCAATATATAATTGCATTTCTTCTATTTCCTGATATTGAAACCTTTTCTTGATTCATATAAATTCATATAACAAGAACATTAATTTTTCAATTTTCAATAAAAGTTACAAACAATTTCTAATTAATCTACTGTATGCAATTGTTAATTGAACGCGAAATTAATAAATTAAACTGTTTTACATACTTTCAATAATAAACTGCCATCTAAATTATTATTATTTAATTATTCTTCAGTTAAAGTTTTTAAAAAGGAGCCATATTATTTATTTTACTATCTACATTATTAGTAATGATAAATCAATTAAAGATTGATTATAAGTATCAATTAAATATAATAGGAATGATAAGGATAGCAATAGTCAAGAGAGAGATAAGGAAATAAATAGCAGTAGGTAAGGATAGCACTATAGATACAAGTTAGACAAAGAAAGAAATAGGGGTAGACAAGGATAGTACTAGAGAAACGTGTTAGACAAGAAAAGGAATATGGTTAGACAAGGATAGAGAATTTTCAGGTCGAAACTAACGCCATCTCGTGTTTGGCTTCACGAACTAACAACTCGTTACTAGGAACACAGAATATAAACAGAGGTATCAGACAAGGAACACACTAGTGTGCGAGAAGGATAGAGAGAAACGTTTCCTATTGGCTGGCGGACCGCCATGCTCCGCCTTGCAGACGCTGAATCAAGTCGGCTGGTGAAAAATCATTAATAACTCAATAATTATGACGATTCTATGAACTTTTAGTATTAAAGAATGAAGTGTGGATCTTCAGCAACTTTCATATATAATTTTTATGGCTCTAAGTCCTTTCAGTAATTAGTTATTAATATTTGTTGCGCGGGATGTCAGAAAAGATACGACAGTCCCTTACGCAACATCAAGTCGGCCAGGGAAAAATCGTTAATAACTCAATAATTATGATGATTCTATGAGCTTTTAGATTTAAAGCATGAAGTGCGGACCTTCAGCAATTTTGTCATATAGATTTTAATGCACTAGACCCTCTTAATAATTAGTTATTTTGCTACTTGTGAATCACGATTCAATCACGTTCATTCTCAATCACGGTGATTTTTCATGATCGTTTCTGATTGGTGGAAAACATAATAACAGTTCTTCTTTGTTATCATTTATTCTAATCTATATGTTACATAACATATACATATGTTGTACAATTATAATAAATCATTCTTTTATAATGTCTTTTTTTGACTGACTTTTAAAAACACTAGTAATAATCTAATTCATTTTCAAGTCATATTGAACATGTTTTTTTTTTAAAGATCGAGAATTACGATCACAGTGAGCAAATTCACTCAAGATAAAAAAGTCATGATCATGGTCGTGATAAATTACTATCAGTGATTTGACAGGCCATCTCTAATTGTAACACGTGTGTTTGGTCGACTCTCGACGAATTGAAAATCGATAGCTACATCGATGTTTACAACTATCGCTAAAGCATATTGCTGTTGGATATTCGCCATAGTGTAATCCAATTTGCAAAAGCACATTCTGTTGACGTTCATTGGAACGTCAGTGAAGTAATAAATACGAAGTGAAATTTAATTTATTTTGGTTATTACAATATATTGCAAACAAAATTTTTGAAGAATTCAACTTTCAAACATCATTATTGTTATATACGACGTACACAATCGTGGTATATAATAAAACGTTTATTAATATACTATGTTTACTACAATAGCTACTTCGGTAGTATTTGATATTCGGACAATAATGTAATTTTGTAAACGTATAAAATATTATCGTATTGAGTAAGAATACAAGGAGAATTATAAATAAAGTACACTTTTTTAATTTTATTACAAAAATGTTGACGCCAAGGTTTGAAATAACTCAAACTGACACAGAAGTTTCAATAATTATTCATGCACCATATGCTAATATTAATGACACAGAAGTTTATGTTGATGGAACAGACTTCAGATTTTATTCTACACCATATTATTTAAGGTAGAGTATTAATATTAACTAATTACATGCACTTTTTGTAATGAAATCTTTTTATTTTAGGTTAAAGCTTCCAGGTGAAATAGAAGAAAATGATTCATCCTTTGGATCTTATGATTGTGAAAAAGGAGATTTCTTTTTAAGGTTTTCAAAAGCAATCAAAGGAGAATATTTTGAAAATTTAGATATGATAAGCACAGTGTTAGCTGCACCAAAAAAGAAGAGTACAATTGTTCCTAATATTGAAGTAATTGGCAATCCATCAGCTAATTCTGAAGATATTAATGACATATCAAACGAGCATGAATTTGCAGCAGATGATGAAAATACTAATGGGGATGAATGGTATATGCAACAAAACAATCTTGCAGAAACTATACCACTTTTGCCTTCTTCTCCCAAATATGGTTTTGCAAATAAAATATCTGGAGCTTTAGCAGCATTTGAGGTATATGCTCAAAAATATTATCATTATACAACATCTTCATGTAAGAATTAATGGTTGCACTTCAAACATTACAAATATGATATATAAATTGTGTATTTAATTTTAGTCAGCATGGATTAAGGAAATAATAGATCTTCCAAAGCCAGATGTAACACCTCAATCTGAAAGAAGAGGTTTACGGGAAAAACATGAAGTTTCTGATTTTAATGAGGAGCATTACTTAGCAGATCTTATGCAGCTAGAATGTATAGAACCATACATCTTATTCAATGCTGAATGGGATACTTTAAAAAAGGAAAATGTTTCTTTCAATGAAACTGAAGTAGATCTTTTAAAAGAACTTCCAAACAAAGAATATTTATTAAACAATGGAGAAACACATAAGTTACTTTTAAGTTTAGTTGATATTTTATTTGGTAGCTGCTATAATCACAGAACAACAATGGGAGAAAATACTGTTGAAAGCAGTTGGACTGTAAATAAATTAAGTTCTACTCTATCTTGGTTTGATGTATGTAAAATATTTACAAAAGATGTCAGCATTATTTTCCTTTGTATAATTTTATACATTGATAACAATATTTTTAGGATTTTTCTGATGCAGAAGAAGTTATAAAGGCATGCTTTAGAAGATCAATATGTTATCCACTTTGCAGAAATTGGAATCTCTCTAAGAAAGTTTTGGAAGATGTAAAAAAGGTTATTAAGTTAGGTAAGTAAAAAAAAAGAAACGTTTGTGAATCATTTGCCTGTCTTTTTATACTTAGTATGTTCTTTTTATTAAATTGTTCTATTGTTAGGTAAAAAATACATTATAAAACGTTTCTGTGAGATACATAGTCTTTTCAATGATTCATGTGAACCACGATATATATTAAATCAATTATATATAAAAGATTATCTAATTTGGTTACAACAAATTAATGAATCATTAATAGAATCATTGGATTCTCTCATTGATAATGTAAGTATCTAATTTTTAAAGAGTGACTTTTTATAAATCATTATCATATATATATATATTCCTTTTAAGATTCAACCTTTAAAAGAAGATATGCACCTTGATCTGTTAGAGTTAGAGCAAGCAGCTTATTCTGTACAAGAGGAAGATCTTATTATAGAAAATTCTATTCATGAAATGGTGGATCAAATAGATGCATTGTCAGTTAATGATAATAATAAAAACAAGTAAGTATAAGATGTAAAATGTATTATAACATCCATAAAATTTAAAGCTTCATTAAAAATCATTGTATGTCTTTACATTGTATAATTGTATGTTAAAGGCCAAAGACTATATACCACATTAAAGATGGACATACATTAAAGTATTTGTAAGTAGTGTTCCATTTTTAATAGAATTGTTTTCAATATTGATAACTTTATTACTTTGTAAAAGCTTACTTCTTTATCCTTGAATGAATGAAATAAATATTTGTACATGTGTATCTTTATCTGAGATATGTTGAATGTAATAGACTATCTAAAATGCACTTCCCTTTGATGAATCACATAAATATTGAATTGTAAATTTATCATCAATGACATGTAGCAGTAATTAATTATATCTGCACATTACAAAATGGATGAAGTGGACAGTAAAAAAAATGTTGGATTTGTTTCTTTTTATAATGTTCATGTACAAATTATGTTTGACATAGGTTATCGTGCAGCTCGAGTTCAAGTGACAGCAGTGATACTGATTCTGAGACTGATACTGAAAGTAGCACTTCCGAGACTGATTCAGAAAGTAGTACCACAACAACAAGCAATAGTAATAGCTTAGATTCCGACGATGTGAGCGATCCAGAAGAAATCACAAATAAATGCATTTAACCATTAATTGTTACATGAGGCACTCGATACTTTAATAACACTACATTGGTAACGATCTACTACAAAAATCTTTGTAAAGGTAACATTTTTGAAAGTTTTTTTTAGTTACTTATAATGTATATATAAAACCTTACAACTCTACCTTATGTGTTCATACAAATATTTATATATGTACACAACACGTGAAACTGTTTATAAAATTTAAAGAGACATATAAATAAGATTTTCTTTTTTCTGGCTATTTTACAGTGTCTGACAGTGCAATTAAGCCGTGTAGACATGTACAGTGTATACATTGCTTCCACAGTAGCATTCGTGTTTTGAATAAATGTAATTGATTTGTTAAAGAATATAGTAAATCCATCGTAATAGTTTACTGTAATGGTCGATTAATCTCTGTTGCGCGAACTCGTCCAATTCGTCGTTACTTTTAATGTTCGTATCCGAATCGATTGTATCAATATCGCTTGGATGTAATACACTGCCTTCGCCGTCGAAAGCATCATTAACACTACTTTCTGTATCTTCTACCTGCGATATTTGAAAAACATCTGTCAATTGTAACTGAAAAAATGTTAATATCAAAGAAAATTATTCGTTACAGATCGTTACCGTAGCGTAATCATAATCCGGAAATCCTGTATCTTCTTTCTTATTATCTAACTCTTCCTCGTCTGCAGTGCGCCAATAATCGGAAATTTCTCCATATAATCCTGGATTCTCGTTTACACTGTGCATGTATTTAGCCAGCTTTTTGTCTTCCAATATCGTTGAATCTGATTTTTCTAATACTACTGGCTTATCGTTTTTAGCATGTTAAAAAGAATTAGTACATCGTGCCGCTAGAAAATGATATGTTACATTTATCATGAATATGTTACCTCTTCGTCAGAAGTTGTATCCCTGCTGTGGAAATGATCGTGATAATCAGGACTTCCGGTTTTTAGAACTAGATGCGTGTATTTTTTCAACGTTCCATCTCCCTTATGTAAATGCGGAGCGTACAATATTATACGTAATGGCATACTCTCGTTGTTTTGAACTTGTAATTCCTTGCGTTCGACATTAACATTTACTGTTATGTATGTGCAAAATAAAGATTTGTCAGAAAGAGAACATTAATTATTTATACTCCTACACTTTTATCGATTGTATCAGAGAAATGTTCGAAAGTTTTATATGTGAAATTAAAAGAAAAATAGAACTGATAAAAAATAAAATTACCTTCTTCATCCACGAAGCTAACATTCGATTCACTTTGACCATTTTCCTCGTTCGTTCTTAAATCAACATTTGAAGCGTTAATCTTAAGGAACGAATTCTCGTTACTCGTGGTTATCTCTTCATTCGAAGAAACATGATCTTTCGTTTCCCCCGTCCCGTTAGAAACTTCAGTTGTTTCCGTGTCCGATATCGTAGTTAATATTTGAGTTTCTTCCCGTTCCAATGGAACTTCCGAAGTTATTTCGATATTCTCATCGGTAAAAAAAGTACTGTCTTTTACATCTTTCTTTACATCTTCTGTCGTTTCTGCCTGCACAATTGACGCGTCAGTTGTGATGTCATAAACATCGTTGTTTTCGTAAGTATCTACTTCGATAGGAACGACGGTGCTCGTACTATTTTCATTTTCCATTCCTTTCGATTTATCCGAAGTTACAGTTACGGTCTCTGAATCGGTAAATGTATCTTCTGTAGGTAAATGAAAATTTTCATCTACCGTTTCCTCCCCTGAATTTCTACCTTTCGAAACGTACTTTTCATAATCCTCCGACACGCCTACCGTTGTCGTGTCCGACTCTTCCTGTTCGTTATACGAATAGATTGAAAATTTTGATAATAGCAATTTTATCATATTTCGTCTCGTTGTTAAATTATTTCGTAAAAATAGCGAGAAAATTAATAGAAAAAACCGTGCTTACATCGCAAGGACCGCACGGATCTTCTTTATACGTGGAGAGAATTGCCGCTTTCACGTAAGGGAAGTATAGTATACTCCAAGGCACTATAACTTGATATGTTAATTTGCCGCAGCTATGACAACGACGTTTTGTATTCCGTTAGAAGTATGAAAGAAATAAAATGCAATTATACATTTTGACAAAAATATAAACCTGCGTTTTTTTTTCTTTTTTAAAAATTACATCGATATGTATTTAAAAAATAACATTTCTTCGCCTTGGTAAATTTAAATTGTATTATATGTGGTTTTTATTTTCATGTTAAAAAAATCTATACGTTGATATGTGAATTAAAAAAATTGTACCAAATAAAAAGAAATTCTATCGTGTTCGCAAAATTAATTGTGATGGGTTAAAAAATTTTGAAACACTGCTCACCGATCAACGACCACCACTTCGTCCTTCGAGGCGTGAAAACTCTCCCAGATTCTTAATTCTGGACTGTCCCGTAAAAAGATCACGCTTTCCTTCTTTCTTGTAAATTCATTTAGCAAGATCCCTTCCGTGGCCAAATAATACTCAGACTTCTGCCTGTTTCTCGATATTTCCCTCCACGCTTTCACCTCCACGTTGTTCTCCATGTTGTCCTCCGAAATGTCTGACAATGGCGTCACCACGAAGAACAAGATGTTCGTGAAGCCCGATTTCTCAAATTTTTTCTGCAGCATCTCCAACCTTCGGTTCGGCAATTTCCCAAAGAACATTGTACGATTTATGACGATACATCCGCGATTTATTCTATTTGTACAACTTAATTGTAATCTTTCGCTTATGTAGATAATAAGAGAAAAGTTGCTCGTGTATCTTCCCAAATAATATAAATTTATCACGTTTCATTACACGGCATTTTTTATTTTCGTAATTTTAATTTTCAAAATAATAATATAACGAATTTAAAATAATTTTGTAATGAATTTGATTATTTCATTCCTATATTATAAAGAATTTAAGTAAATTGTACGAGGTTGTTTTGCTTACGAATAGGAGAATTTCCTTCTCAAATCTACTATCAGATAGCGCATAATTAACTTATTGTAATAAGTACAGTAATTTCAAACTCGAAGCTAAACCAAATTCGTGAATTATTTTATCGTTAAACAGCAGATTGTGTACGAAACTTAACCTAAAGTTCAAGATCAAATTTCAATCGTCACACTTCACTCGGACAAAAATTTATTTTACCTAAAAATAAATTGTCCAATTTATTCATTTTCTTTTTTTAAAGAAATCTCTAATATAATTTAGGTCATACTTCGATTAATAAATACATTTCAACAGAAACCACAGAGGTTGAAATTTTCATTCAACACGTCGGTCGTTTCGTCTACAAAAACCCTAATAAAAAAACGCTCGAGTAAAATCACGCAACTTTTTCCCGTATTATCTCCAAAATAACCAACTTTTTTCGTATTATTTTCCAAAAAAAAAAACCAACAAAGAGATACGAGTATCGTTTCATCGACTTACATGATCGCCTGTCTATAGCTATAGTACCAGGAAGGATCTAAAAACGCGAACACGTTCACGTGTCCCAATTGTTCCTTCCAAAGATTCGTGTCACGGCATTGCTCGGCGGCGTACCCTCGACTCGCTCGAGATTCCTTCGACCAGCGAAAGTGACGGGAAAAATCGGCGAGACGCGAAACTCTGTCCTTTTCGTAAGTTTCGTAATCGCCCGCTGTTACCGTCATCGTGATCGTCATAATCGACAGTATCGTGATTAAAATTGACATGATTCCTTCTCACTGTGTCGACGAATAAAGAAGAAGAAATCGTTCGAATCTTATCGAACGCTAAAAATAGTAATGAAATGGTCCAACGTACACGGAAGTAGCAAAATTTCGATGAAAGAAGAAATCGTTCGAATCTTTTATCGAACGCTAAAAATAGTAATGAAATGGTCCAACGTACACGGAAGTAGCAAAATTTCGATGATTGTCTCGTATACGACGCACGACGAGAAATTTTGACAATTATCTCGTATAGGACACACGGTTAGAAATTTCGCGATAAAGTGAACGAGACGTAACGTGAGAAGATTTTGGTAACCGGTTTAAACGAGATCTCGAAGTATGTTGCATCGATTCGTTACGCGAGATGACGATGTATTATCTACGCGTAGGAGCACCGATAAAACCGCGGTGTAAAAAGCAAGAACAATGAAATAATGTATGACGAAGGCACCGACCACAACTCTAAAATCCATCGGCGACGGTTAAATGTGTGCGCGTGTGTGGCCGTTTTCTCGCGATAATATTCCCCGCCGGCAGAAAAATCAATTTACGCCGCATTGATACGATATGTATGCGGGTCACACAGAAACTGTAAGCGTTTTTCTAACCTCACATGCTGCTGCCCCGCGAACCATACCACTTTTTCCTTACACGTGACATTAACATGACACCCTTCTTCCTCGAACGCTATCATAGAGGACACGTTGAATACGACAGGCCTGTGTAACACACGTTGCCCAGGGGAAACGTCACTACGTTCCATGCTGTAACATTATGTATAATATCTTATCTCTGCCGCGGAGACACTATTCGTTTCTGCTTCGAATTTTTCATTCGGCTCGCTGTTTACTTTTCGTTCGGATTCTTTTTTCTATTTCGTTCGGAGTGTTCGAACAAGTGATTACAAACTATTGGGAAGAAATGAGAGATAAGGAAAAGAACAAGTTTATTTTCCACGAAAATAAACAAAGTGGTTATTTATAATTCATTTTTTGATTTGTCGGTAAAACAGGTAAATGTCGTTCTTCGATTTTTTACGTTCTCTTTTGTTGTACTTTTAGATTTGTCGGGTGAAATTTTTCTGATTACAAACTACAGGAGGAAATGTCCAATATACGAGAACATTTATTTTTACGAAAAGTTGATTAATATTATCGAATGACTTTCATAGGGTAAAACAGAAAATAAATGCGAAGAGAAAGTCGTTTGTAATTCATTTTTAGTTTTTGGTAAAATAGGTAAATGTCGTTCTTCAATTTTAACTCTCTTATTGTACTTACAATTTGTCGTTGGGTAAATTTTTTCTGATTATAAACTGTAGGAGAAAATTTATTTTCAGGAAAAATTGATGAATTTTATTAAACGACTTTAATAAAATAAACGTAAGAAAAAAACAAACATAAAGTGGTCGTTTATTATTCGTTTTTATTTCTGTCGAAATTGGTAGAAAGGTTCTTAAATTTTAGTTACCC
This sequence comes from Habropoda laboriosa, assembly GCF_001263275.1. NCBI lineage: Eukaryota > Metazoa > Arthropoda > Insecta > Hymenoptera > Apidae > Habropoda > Habropoda laboriosa. The sequence goes on from NW_017100168.1 coordinate 1,120,808, forward strand.
ACATTTGCCGGGTAATATTTTTCAAGTCACGTCGAATTATCCAAAGAGTTAGACCGATCAGCGTTGAAGAATCGTAAAGTAAAAGAGAATTCGCGACGTTCCTTTTACCGAATCTTTTCCCCATTCGCTTCCTATTTCCCAGTGCTTTGGATTAACGAACAAACACCAGTTCAATTGAATTTGTTAACAAATCGGACATCCGTCGAGATCAGTCGATGAGCATGAACACGTGTGCACAGTATAAATGGAACAGAGAGTCCCTTGTTCTCAACTTTTCAAAGCTCGTAACACCACTCTTCGATGCTCGTTTACGCTATCCTCCTCGAAGCAGTAGCAGTTCGCCTCAAAGTATCGCCGGTCGATCTTTCGATATATTATCGTAAACAGTGTTTTTTACCTTCGAATTTATCAAAGTAACCATTTGAAAATTACAAATTTTCCAATATAATCGCAATATTCGTTTATCTTCCACACCGCAAAATTTTCCCACTTAATTGATATATCTGGTAGATCAAGAAGAAGAAAAGAAAAACAAGGTAGATTTCCAACGACATGTGCAAACGGCGACGAAAAAGAATTTACAAAAAAAATCGCAACTAAGTTCAAAAGTAAACGTGTCAATTTTCTGTGAGTGTAGAAAAGTTCAGAGAAAATTCTGTTTCTCTCTCTCTCTTTTCGAGACGTGTCTTGAGATCCGTATATCGACCGACGATAAAATCACCACGTTGTACTATTTACACTTCGCGTAAAAAAAAAGAAAAAACCGCGAATCGTAAAGATGATCGGTCGAATGGCGAGGATACGCGTATTAACATTGCTATTCTCGTGTTTGTTAATTATCGTGTCACTGGACGCGATTACACGATTCGACGAGCAGCTGAATTTTCGAAGGATCGACGAAACAGCAGCGTCGTCGTTGCTCGATTTCAAAGATAAGAGAAGCACGACGAGTCAGCGTGGTTTAAATGCCAGTTTAAGGAACGTCGAGAAAACTTTCAAGAAGAAAGCAGCTACGTTGTCGCGATTGTTGAAAATTCACATCGATTATCTGAGGAACGATACCGACCGGGTAAAATTTTCATCCAGGTTTTTGCAAATCTACGTGTATACGTTCAGAGATGAGATTTTTTCTATCGAAACGAAATTTCAGGTGGAACTGGTGTTTCTCGTTGACGCTTCGGGATCGGTGGGCTTGAAAAATTTCCAAAGCGAACTGAATTTCGTGAAGAACCTACTCTCCGATTTCTCTGTGGAACCCTCTGCAACCAGAGTCGCGATTGTAACGTTCGGTGGTAAAAGAAACATTAGACGGAATGTCGATCAGATATCTCGCGTTGGTGAGAACGACAACAAGTGTTATTTGCTGAACAGGCAGTTGAACAATATTAATTACACTGGTGGAGGAACGTACACTCGAGGTGCCCTTCTCGAAGCTCTTGTAAGTCCACGAATCCATTTTTAGTTCTTCTGCTTGTACACGCTGCTTGAACAAATATTCACACTTATATGAAAGTTACTTTTTTTTTTTAAGAAAAAAAAAAAGAACTAATGACACGATATGTTATTATTAAAAAATATAGTTTGTCATCAAAGAGTCTCCTCCACTTGTTATCAACATATTCTTGGAATCTTTGTTTCTTTATCAAAGAAAAAAAAAATGAAGATGATGTATACATATACAAATTCTCCATATAAGTGTAAATTTTCACTGTACTCTGTATTATATATTTTATGCATTATTTCTTCTCGGGAGAAAATTTCTCTGATTATTTCGAGATTTCTCTTCTTTCAATTAACGTATAATAAATGTTATCTTTAATATATCACGCTGTATGTAGGATATTGTTGAAAAAAAATATATATATATTCGAAAATGAATTTTCGAAATTTAAAAAAAAAACAATTATCAGATGATACTCGAGAAGGGTCGATCAGACGCTAAGAAAGCAGTGTTCCTAATAACTGACGGATTCAGCAATGGCGGCGATCCACGGCCTGCAGCGAATCTATTGAAAGACGCGGGTGCAACGATATTCACGTTTGGAATAAGAACAGGAAACGTCGACGAGCTACACAACATAGCTACATTCCCTGGATACACGCACAGCTATTTTCTCGATAGTTTCGCGGAATTCGAGGCTTTCGTGCGACGAGCTTTGCACCGTGGTGAGTTTCGTTCGAAATATACGATATGTAGGAAAGAAATGGAAAGAAAAAAAATCATAATTGGAGTAATAGTTTAAATAATTCCAATTCTCCAATTTTTATCATTTTAATCGTAATAAAGAAAAGAAAATAAGATTAGCATTAGTCTGGTAAAAATATTCTCTTTTCGAAGATTGTATTGTTTCTTTTACGAAGACGAAACAGAGAAAGAGAGAGAGAGAGAGTGCATTATCTAATTATGAATCGCCTCCGTTTCCGTTGTTACAGATTTGAAAACGGGCAAATACATGCCAGTGACGTTTCCAGATAATTGCAATCTCTTATGCAGAAATATCAGCGAAGTCGGAAACGAGTGGAATTGCTGCGATAATTTCGCGACGTGCGCCTGCGGCACCGCAACTGGTCATTATGCTTGCATTTGTCCCACCGGGTATTTTGGCTCCGGTTTCAATGGCTCTTGTCATCGTGAGTTTGTATTTTAAAAAAAGAAAAAAAAGAGACGGGAGTTCTTCTTCCATATTCCGCGTGATAAACGAAAGAGTAGTAATAAAAATATAAATGAAAGGAAAAATTGAATACTCTAATTATACTGGGTGATCTGTTAGTCTCTCGCACCGAACATATCGATAATTAGAAAATTTCAATAATTAGACATACCTTCTACTTTAGGAAAAATATCGAAGCTGGTAGAGATACAAATAATTTTCACGTTCAAGGCGATCTCAAGATCGTAAAAGTATAACTTGTAGAATTTATCATAGAATGCTCCAAAAAAAAAAAAACTATAGAAGAAAAAAATGCAGATGTCCTTGAAATCGGAAGAAAAACCGCGAGAAAGAATAATTTCGAATCGAATACTACCGAAAATGCTTTCGTACTTGTGAATCGAATAACTCCATCAAAGACACTATTTTACCCTACTCTTAAATGCAACGAAGATATTCAAAGTGTAACAGAACATACGAAAAGATAATAGACGAAAGAAAAGAAGCAGGAATAAGAATGAATAAGAAACAAATTGATAGAAATTGATACAATTTTTTGCTGTAATTTCAAAGAAATTTTGAGAAAGAAAGGATGTGTCGCGAGAGTACCGTTTCCTTCCAATATATTCTACAGTTACACGATACTGTTCGATTACACAATTTACTTTCAGCTTGTCCAAATGGTACCTACGCATCTGGAGAAATTTCCGGTGATTTCACGTCCATGTGCATATCCTGTCCCGACGTGAATCACGTGACCATTAAAGTACCTGCAACTTCCGTGGAGCATTGCGTTTGCGCTTCCGGATTCACCACAGACCGGAATAAATGCGAGGGTAATTTTGACGTACTTCTTTATTTTTAATTTTAATCGTTTTCATTCATTTAATCGGCTACCAAATGTATCCTATACCACCGGCAAGAAGAGGCATATCTCCGGTTAAACGTTCCACACCTTTCAGAGGATCGGGATATTCCGGCCAGTAAGATCCATATTTTTCCAAACGAAATTTTGGCTTCGACGCGAGCCAGCCGTACTGTAAAATCGTGTAACATTGATGTATAGTAGGATTGAATTATTGCAGCGATTAGCAACTTAATGAAATATTAACTTATGATTCGAAGAAGTTATTTGAAACAGCTGAAACGAAAGATTCTCTTGTGCTAAACATCGACGTGTGAATTTTGGGAATTAATTTTCGAGAAGAATGGTCTCGGTATTAGGTAATAGACTAATCAGAAGCAAACTATGTGAAAATTGTATTTCTACAAAAATTTCATCTACGAGTTGAACGATGTTTAAATTGATAAATTAGGTGGTTCGAGGTTGTAATTTTGTAAATTAACAAAATTACAATTGTAAAGATTTTTTGGCAATTAAGATAATTCAAATGATTAGAACCTCTCCGCTCGTCGTAATCGGAGCTGGCAAACAAGTTTTTCCTTCTTCTCGAACGAATGCCTCTGTGGCAACGACAGTCTGTTGCTCCTTGCATAGATCCTGCATTTCTTTCTGTAATTTACTTAACGTAACAGGGTTACCGATAAGTATTCGCCAATTATAGGAAATTTATTTCACGTGTATACGTACACGTGTTCATTTAACAGCCACTCGTAATTTTGGAACCATTTCCTTCTCATCCGTCTAGCTTTGTACACGCCCTCGGCTAGATTCCTCGAGATGGCAACGAAATCGCGAGGCCTCTTGTCGAGTGGATCCATTATTTCGTTATTAGCTAGCTTTTTTCTCGATCTAAATTCACTTTCAACTAATCTGAACCCTGATGCAAATTTCGATTTATTCAGAATGAAGTTAGAAATCGTATACAATCAGCTATAGTAAAATAAAAACAGTAAAGAACGAATGAGTTTAGTCGACATTGAAAAAAAAGGTATCGATCGTCGTTTTTAAAAAGCACTTCTGATGATATATGAAAATTAGTATACTCAGCACTCAATCGACAACAAATTGCAATGATAAAAATTGCCAAAACAAACCACTGTCGTTCTTTGTTTTTTGCCAAAACTTTAAAAAGTGTTAAATTAGAATAGACTGAATAAAAAATCGAATAAAATTGAATTTATCCCTTATGTTACTATCGATATTTTCATAGAAAATATTTGCATTACAAGAGCAAGTATTTTGTGAAATTACTACACAATTGAGAAATATTTTTTAGTATATCGAAATATAATAGTCTATACATCTCGAAATTATTTCAGTTATAACTTGTCCAAGATTAAGGGTGCCGGACAATGGATATTTGGTAAAAGCTAGCGCGTGCAGCAACGTTGTGCACGCAGCGTGTGGCATACGATGCAGGATCGGTTTCTATCTGACTGGCGACAGTATTCGTCTCTGTGGAAAAGACGGTAATTGGTCCGGGAACGAACCGAGATGTTTATGTGAGTAACCCTGTACATTGTTTCCCCGAAACTGCAATTCGTACAATTAACAATATTGTAAATGAACATATTTGAAGTTTTTATTTATGAAAATACGCTGAAATATGCTACCCATGTGCTACCCCTCACGATTAAACAGTGAAGACATGCCCTCCGCTTCGAGCACCTGCCCACGGTCGAATGCGCTGTCAAAACGAGGAGGATGAGTATTTGATTACAGAAAATTCGACAGCGTATCCAATCGACGCACGATGTCAGTTCAAATGTGAAACTGGATATCAACTTCGTGGAAGTAAATTTCGCAACTGTTTGCCGCTGTCGCAATGGGACGGTCTTAAAGCTACGTGTAAAGGTGAACTTCGAATTTATGGCTTTACGCGTAATCACGATAAAATAGAAACTTCTGTTTTGCAAGATACGGTAAATTTTTCTAGGAAGATCGATATGGTCTTAAAATTCATTTGGCACTTGAGGATTGACTTAATCCAGTGGTCAATTTAATTCAGACGTTGACTTGGACTTAAGGTCACTTTCAGCGAGATACGTAATTCATGTGTGATTGCTATGACTGCACGCAGTTTGCTTTCAAAGCGCCTGCACAGTGCTTCTCTTTCCTTTTTTTCAAAAGAAAAGTAGGAATATTATTCTTAGAGGATCTTGCACAGAGAATGGGATAAAATGCCTTCTTCGATCCTAGGGTTCCCTAGATTTTTGAATTTCCTAGATCTGGGGTCCAAGTGGAGGATCAAGTGAACCCCTGAATTTAGTCGGCCATTTCAACCGTAGAATCTCTTTGACCCAATATTCAGACAATTTTATGTTACGAAATGTTCCGAATTTCTGATGTTCCGTTCACTTTTTCGAATAGCAATGAAATATGAACGTATCAAGTTGGTTACTTCGAATTCATTTATTTATTCTTCTACGTTCACAGCAATCAGATGTGAACCTTTGAAGAAAGTTTCTCACGGTGAAGTTTCCCCTGAAATTTGCTCTGGTCCTGAAAAAGTGCCATTCGCAACAAACTGTACAATAAGATGCAGGAACGGTTTTGTACTTGAGGGACCGCGTACCAAATTTTGTGGCGGTCGTTCTGGAGTCTGGTCACAACGTCGAACTATCAATCGGTGTATAGGTATCGTAACATACTACTTTCTGTGTTTATTTGAACAATAGCTAAGCTAGTATTATTTTTTTTTTGCTTCAGACGAAACACCACCTTTAGTCACGTGTCCATCGGACATTATTACGGAAAATTTACCGGGGAAGAATTATGCGTACGTTAATTGGACGACACCAGTGGCGAGTGACAATGCAGATGAATTGCCCACGTTATGGAGCAAACCGTACGTTAATTTTCCATGGAGGGTGAAAATTGGTACACGTACAGTAGTGTACGTGGCGCAAGATTCGTCTGGGAATAAAGCTAGATGTAAATTTAAAGTGAAAGTCCTTGGTAAGCTCAATTTTTTTTTTATTCTTTTTCTCGTGCTCTAAAATTGATCATCCTGTACCAGACTATTTTGGTTGTAAGACGAATATCCTTCAGACACAGAATCACCAATGATCGAGAATTGCATAAATCCTCCGACACTCTTCACCGACAACGGACTTGGATTAAGCAACGTAAGTTGGAGCGAACCTGGCTTTTACGACAATTCTAAGACACCTGTACGAGTGGAGCAAACTCATCGGCCAGGGGAAAACATATTTCCTATTGGATTAACGAAAGTGGTTTACAATGCAATCGACAAGTACGACAATAAGGCGACTTGCGTGCTAAATGTCACTATAAAAGGTGCTACATTTCACTTTAAACGGTCATTCCTGTGTGACACTTTCAAAAATTCGATCCTTTTTTCGTAATTTTTTCAAAATTACACGTATATTCAAGAATGTACCGTGAAATTTTTGCAAAGAAATTGCAAGTATTATATCTGTTTTCAGATGTCTGCGAAGAAGTGACAAACGTACTGCACGGTTACTCAAAGTGTTCCTCGACGTTGGAAAACGGGACGAACGAGTGCACTGTCGCTTGTGAGGAGGGATTTGGATTCGCTGTCGAAGAAGAGCCAAATGTTCATATCGTGGAAGATATATTGCTGCTGAAATGCAATGGAAATTCTTCAAATTGGACCGAGGACAATTACATACCAGATTGTTCGGGTATACCGACCTTAACGATTCTATAATGCATACTCTAAAGTTTACACAAGTTTCTAAATTCAACAACATTAAGAATTCTTTCAACCAACTTTTTCCTACTCAAAAAAAAAAAATAAATTTGTTACTCAAATTTATGAAAAATTGATTACAAATTCAACATCAAGTGGTCTTAATCTCTTTTTACTGCTAACTCGTGCATATGTCTTTAATCGAAAGTATTTATTACACTTTATTTTACTATACAGAATCGACATTTCCAAAAAGCGTGTCCCAAGAAGGAAGCATCGTATTAGAGGGAAATGGAACGGACGTGTGTGATAATGAAACCACTCTTCGTGAAGTAAGTATCGATCCTTCGTTCACCTGATAACGTAGATTGCAAATATCACTTTTAGAATATAATATCACCCTTTTGTTCTTATTATTTAAATTAGCTAAGCGAATATATCACTGCCGATTTAAGAACGACACTGCTCGACATTTGTGGAAACGATATCGAGTGCAATTTAATTACGTTCGATCCCGAATGCGAGCAAAGCCCTCTGCAATTGGGCACGGTGTATTCTAACTCGTTAAGAAAGCGGAGAGAACTTCGTTCTGGCGATACCTCTGCCATCGAGTTATTCGTGAACGATCAAGTGAGATGTGCCAGGTTGAAACGACACGCGAAAGTGAACGATCAGAGTGTGGATAAAACTAAAGTGAAGATGAAAAAGAAGAAGGAGAAAATTGGGATCAAATTCAAATTTTTAGGTAAGAGAATTAATAAAAAATTTCTAGAATTGATAATTTTGTTTGAAATTGATAATTAAATTGCTAAGAGATTTTCTTAAAATTTCTATTTGCTTGATAAAAAGGAAAAATTGTTCGAATTTGATTTAATTCAGCGAAAATAATCGAGGAGAACATCGAGAATCCTCGAGAAGGTATACAAAAATTGAGACAGAAGATCGAATCGTTGTCTCAGTCTGGAAAGTTGAATTTGTTGAACAACAAGACGAACCAACTGATCGCTCAACTCGCGTTGAATTTGCACCTCGTCTTTAAGAATTTCCAAGAGCTTTGTGATCCGGGAAGTGTTCTGAAGAAACATACCTGCGGTGAATATAATTAGACTCAATGTTTGTCTATTGTAATATCATGGAAACTCTGTTAGTTGGTTTTCTTTTTCAATTTTAGTAAAATGTCCATTGGGCACTTTTTTCAATTCCTCGATTAAACGATGCCAGCCTTGCCCCATTGGAGAGTACGAGGACACAACTGGATCTTTAAAGTGCAAACGTTGCCCCGAACATACTTCCACGAGAAAAGTTCATTCGAAATTTTCAAGGGATTGTATACGTGAGTGTTTTATGAACAAATGAATTTTTTTGTATTCCTCTTTCATTTCTTTTTATTTCATCTATTTCTTTCAACTCACCTTATTTCGTTCCCCTTTGCTGAAGAAAACAGAAATTCAGAATTTCTGAAAATAAGAAAATTCTTTGTTCGTGAAAATATATTTTACGTTTCTTTAGATTTGTGCAAGCCGGGATATTATTCGCAGAAGAAACGTCATCAGAGTACACGTTTCGCTCTCGAACCTTGCCTAACATGCGACATTGGATTTTATCAGCCGGAATTTGGACAAACTCAGTGTTTCTCGTGTCCAGCTAATTCTACTACCAGTAACCGTGGTACCAAAGGTGTAAACGATTGTCTACTTCTTAACAATATCGAGAGAAATATGTGCAACGCAAAATCATGCTTGAACGATGGACAATGTGTAGAAGAAGAAGATAGCTTTAGCTGCGAATGCCTTGACTATTATGTCGGTAAGAATTTCATTTAGTGCTTTACTAATGGTAGGTAAGGGTATTTTAGCAAAAAATTACGATTATACATAAAATAAAAAATTCGTGCCAGGCTCTAAATGCGAGTCGTTTCAAAATCCATGCGATTCTTCGCCCTGTTTGAACGAAGGCACATGCAACATGCAAAGTTTTGCAAACAGTACAATTTCTTACGTTTGTACATGCAAAAATGGATATTCAGGAAGCAACTGTGAGGTAAAATAGTTGTAATTTATTGATATAATTTTATTTATCGAATTTATTGCAATTTTTTAGAAAGTAACGAATATAAGGAAAAATAAATTAGTCAGTAATATGAATAATATTTTTTAGGTATATATCGATGAATGTACCATTAATCCCTGCCAGAACAATGGTACTTGTGTAAGTACAGAGAGTGATTATACCTGCGAATGCAAAGACGGTTTCGAAGGTATATTTATAAATTATTTCAATGAATTTTTCCATGAAACGATTAATTGTTGAAAATCTAGATTTTTACGAATAAATGTATCGTTTAGGGGAATTTTGCGAGAGTACCATTAATCATTGCGAGCCTTCGCCTTGCATGGAGGGATCCACTTGTCGCAATATCAACGAAACCTGGCAATGTTTCTGTAAACCGGGTTTTCTCGGTCGGTATTGCAATTTATTACCTTGTGATTGGCTACCGTGCAGTGGAAATTCATACTGCATAAATATCGAAGAGGAAAATGCGACAATAATGAGTTACAAGTAATTAATAAATAAGTGTAGTTTCACAACAGATGATATATATTATTAATAAAAGTTAATGCATTATTTAATTATCAGATGTGAATGCATAGATGGTTATACTGGAGCAAATTGCACGATAAAAGTAGATTATTGTGAGAGCCAGCCGTGTCTGAACAAAGGAAAATGTCTCAATAGCGTTTCTAATTACACGTGCACGTGTCCTGTTCCATTCACAGGACGCGATTGCGAGACTGGAAAGTATAGTCTTGAGAAGAACTATTTCTTTTTTGAATCATCGATCATTTTAACAATGAGTTGTAGACTTTCATAATTTTTTTTTTTTTACTCATTCTTCATTACTTTACAGAATTATCATCTGATTATGTGATACACTTTAGTAAATCAGGAACTACGGATTATGTTAGTATGAAAGGTGCTATAGACAATCTGTCACAGGTACTAAAGAACATTAGACAATATAACAGTTAAAAATAAGTAATTTTTCTCCTTTTCATTTTATAGAAGTACTTAATTTTAGTTGACAGCATGCTTGTGGCTGCAGTCGAAGGACACGTTCAATTATGGCACTGTGTTATCATACGCGACGCGTTACTACGATAACGCGTTCACTTTAACCGACTACAATGGGTAATAAGAAAATCCTCTCCATAGAATAAAATTATCTTTGCCTGTATACCTAACATTATTTTCTCGATCCCTTTAATAGACTCGTAATATACGTAAATGGCCATAAAGTAGTAACTGATATTAAAGTAAACGATGGTCATTGGCATTTCATCTGTTTTACCTGGGAAGCGGAAAATGGTTTTTGGAATATATTTATCGACGGAATCTTAAGAGACAATGGCACTCAGTTGGCAAAAAGAAGTACTATTCAAGGTACCAAATATTTTACATACGTAAATTAAATTAAAAAAAAAAAAGAACTTTACTTATAAAAAATAATATAAAAAAATTTTTTCTGCGATAAGGCAATGGAACTCTCGTAATTGGACAAGAACAGGATCGAATGGGTGGAGGATTTTCAGAATCCGAGTCCTTTTTGGGTAAATTAACTTTATTAGACATTTGGAGCACAGTTTTAGCGGGGACAGATGTGAACCACTTGTTCAGCACATGCGAAAAATACCATGGGGACGTAATCGCGTGGTCACAGGTGCAGGAGCACGTACACGGTGACACAGTGGTAATTATAGTGTTCCAGTAAATGCACCGAGTTTTCATTATGACGATGAATTTCACGTTCTTAGATATTAAGCAGCCCGTTTTGCCATGGCTGCCCCTTACCTGTTGTACCCTTTAAAGGTAACATAAATGTTAGCGAAGATGCGTCAAAGATCACTTATTACTGCGAGAATGGTTATGTGGTGCGATACCACAATAAAGAATACCGATCTTTGAAAGTAAAATGTCTTAAACAAGGACAATGGGAAGGATATTATACGCCCGTTTGCACCAGTAAGACGAAATACTTTGTAATATAATGGTCAATCATTTTTTCTAACATAATTAAAAAATGGACGTAAAAATAATTTGAGGAAGAAGATGTGGCTTCCCGGGATATTTTCCACGAGGTCGTGTACAGGGTAGATCGTACTTATTCGGGGATAAAATACACTATTCTTGTCTGCCTGGCTACGAGCTTCGAGGAAATCCCCGTAGAGTTTGTAACGCTGATGGAAAATGGAGCGGATTACCACCAATTTGTATAGGTAAAATTTAATCTCACCTATAAAATAAAATTTAGTTATTGTTGCACCATTTTCCATAATAGGAAAGACATGCAAGAATTTACTGGCCCCAGAGCACGGAGATATCGAATACGTGATAGAAGAATACGAAAGGGATGATCTTTCCATTCTACAGGTGTGATTAATTTGTCACTATTGTGAAAAAAAGAATTTTTACTAATTATCGTTTCAGGTAGGTCAACAAATTGAATTCATGTGCGAACTTGGATTTCGTTTAATAGGAGAAAAGTATCTAACATGCATGGAAACAGGGTTATGGGATCATGAAAGACCCACATGTGTGGCATATGGATGCCCACCGCCAAAACAGTGAGTTGCATTATTATTAACAATAATAATTTCGCGATAAATATTTGTTTAATATCTATGCAGGATTGAACATGGTTATATAATTTCTGCAAGTTCGAATAATTTGCATGAAACTTCCGACACGAATTTCAGCGTAGAAACGTCCAATGACACATCTGAGAAAAGTTACGATTTTAATAACGTCGTTGGATATTCTTGTTACTCGGGATATAAGTTTCGGGGTAATAATTTCTTGAAGGAATTCAAGCTTCAGTGTACCGAAAATGGTACCTGGATTGGATTTGTTCCTGATTGTATACCTCTTAAATGTTCATGGCCTACCTTCGTGAATAATGGCATGTTACTGTTTAAAACGCAAGACAATGATACTATTGAGCTTTTTGAAAGAAAATCATCATCTAATGACACAAATATAGGAAGCACATCAGAAGAAAGTGATTATGATTTCAAAGAAAATCAAGATCTTGAGAACCAATTTGTTGCTGGCTCACATATTTCAATAAAATGTAATGTAGGATATAAATTAGTAGGTGATGGTGTCAGAATTTGTACAGATAATGAAGAATGGTCATCTCCATTATCCTCTTGTGAGCCTCAAGAATGTTTCATCTTAAATCACCCATTTTTTCAAATTCTTAATAAAAAACCAAGTTTGGATAATCATACCACTATTTGGGGAAATAATCAGAATAAAGAATTGGATGGTAAAGAACAGTATAATGGCTTTTATAAGAATTTAGAATACTTTGTAGAAGGTCATACTTATAAGAAGAAGATAGTACTTAGCTGTAAAAACAGTGATGAGATTAAACTGAACAATGAAAACATTCATAAATCTGTTTCTAATTTAACATGGTTCTGTAATAAGCATAGTCAGTGGGAAATTATTGACATACAATTAAATAACACCATAATGGCAGCCTTATTTAATAATGAAATAGATAATATTTGTCAAAAATCAATGTGTGCTGAAATCACAGTAAGTAATATGTGGTTATTAAAGAACAAATAAAGATTTTAATGAGAGGGATTAAAAACAAATTATCATTAGGTTCCAGAGCAAAGTTATATTGTTGAGAAGAATTATTCAAGATCTATTAATAGTACTATTATGTTCAAGTGTAACCAAGGCTATATTCTTAAAGGCAATGAAAAGTCTGTTTGTCTTCCAAACAACACTTGGTCTGCAATTCCTTCTTGTAAACGTAAGCTTGAGAATAAAGTAGTCATTTTAAATCATATGTATAAAATAATATACTATTGAAAAGTTGACATGTAATTTTTATTTTAGCTGTAACATGTGGAAAACCACCTAAACTTGCAAATGCAGTGATAAAAGAAGACAGTGTTGAAACAGTAATCTTTACATTTGGCAATACAATTACTTATGAATGTATACCTGGATATGTAATGTTTGGTCAATCAAATGTAAAATGTCTTGCAAATGGGAAATGGTCTAGAACATACAGTAGATGTTCAAGTAAGTATAATGCTATATAATACACAATGCTGTATCATTCTTTTTTTATTACTTAATATTTATAGGACTTTCATGCAATAAACCAAAACTTCCACCGGGAGCTACTATTCGTGGTCGCTCCTACTTGTATCAAGATCAATTGATGTACATATGCCCCGGTGGTAAAAAGCAAGGACTAATTACATGTAAAGCAGATGGACATTGGAGCGATTCACCGAAATGTAACGGCTATTAATAAAAAGAAGTTATTAATGCAACTACACTGACACATATGAATTTAAAATAAAACATAGCAAATTTATTAGATAGTTTTTTTTATTAAATGCCACAATTATTAAATCTTTGAGATTTTATAATACTTTTCCGTTTTACATCTCATAAGTATGTTTCCACAAAATAATATTACTGTTTAAGTGACAATGTTCTACCAATAATAAATTTTAATGTTATACATAAGATATTCTGTGCACTTATAAATATCATTTTAGAATAAAGGAAAGCTAGCTCTGACAAATTGTAACACATTAATGAACCTTTAATACTGAACATTTTATAGATTTCTACTATTACTATCTAAAACAAACTTTCTTTTTTGTGCATAAAGATAACGTATTATCTTATCAATATTATAAAATATTGTTAAAGAATATACTACAAAAATTAATTGTAAATGCTCAGTGTAACAAAAAAAGAATGAATAAATATATATAACAACACATTGCTGATAATTCATCACAAATACATATCTGTCCATATAGTACACAGCATTTTGGTATAAATAGGATCCATACATGTATAAACGCACTGTATCAGAATAGTTGAGGAAGAGCAATGAAAGATAAAAACATGAAAATAATTTGTTGTATGAAAAATTTGAGTTATTTATATTTATCTAACATTGGTATGATAAAAACGGAGCACCTTTCATGATATTTAATTTGCATTAGCATGGCTACACTAGAAGGAATCCTCCTTTCTTTACAAATTTTCACTGCTCAATATTCCTAATTTCTTAAAACCATGTCTAAGATATTGCTTCGTTAATATAATTTAAGAGTATAACTTAATCTTAACCACTGAAATTTAAATGCATATTGCTTTTAAAAATTCCATGAAATGAATTTTACAAAATGATTTTTATACATATACACAAACTGAAAAAACATATAAATACTGTTAACCATTTTGTAAAAAGGAATATCCAAAAGCTGAGCCATACTAACATAATAATATATCTACATCATTGAATACCTTTCAAAGTTCTGATTTTGCACTGCTAGAATATTTAGGTTTCAGTTCTTCAATTCGCTTAATAAAATCTGTTTTTTCTATGCAACCATCACATGTTTGATCCCAGTCACTCAATATTTTTCTCAAATCACGTACCTTAAGTTTCTTGAGATCAACAGTATTAATATCAATTTGCTTCTCTAGAATTAAACAATATTATAAATTAAACTAAAAGTAACTGATATATTTTTTAACACAGGGTTAATCAAAAGTGAGCTTACCATATCTTAAATCACATATCTGAGCATCTTTCTTCTTTAATTTTTCACATACTTTATTTGCAGGCATAGACCAAGATAGAGGTTTACTTAATTCACTTAAAATACCTGTTGCAGATTGTTCCAAACCACCTAAGTAATAGCACTACAAAAGGAGATTATTTAAAATATAAACAATACACTATGTTTATTATAGTAATATTAACATTCACCATAAATACTTACAAATCTGTTTTCTTTAGATTTTGTATCTTTACAAAATTCTTTAAATGCTGCTTCTATTTTCCTAGTATCTTTTTTTATATCTTCAGTTAAAGTATTAGCAAATTTTTCCACAGTGGATACACATACTGAAATGTTACCAAATTAAAAGAATTTATAAATTTGAATAAAAACTATGAAAAACACTAAAAAACAAAATTGAAAATGCTCACTTACCTTCACATTCATCATTTTTTAAAGCTGTGACAGTATATATTAATCCAATAATAATAGACAGTATCAATAGTACTGAATTGTTCATTTTGTATATATTTTCTATAAAAGGAGAATAAATTTTGTTAGTATATCATATAATATTGTACAAAACATTAACAATATAATTTCACATTACATA
>NW_017100168.1:1136274-1141572 GCF_001263275.1 Habropoda laboriosa
GATATAATAAAAGAGCATCAGTATTAAAAATATTATTTGTGTTATATTTTAATTATATGATTCTTTACAAAACACAAGTTACACTAGAAACGTATTTTACTCAAATAGAAATGAAACAATAATGCAAAGTAAGAAGGAAAAAGTACAATATATATTAATAAAGAAGTGAATGCATTTACTGTTTACTAGGTTATTGAGAACAACGATGGAGCACAACTTACATGTTACTGTGCCGATGAAATGACTAGTGTATTACGTAGAAAATATTTTCACTATATCTTAACACAAGTGCGCTAAAACTTTTAATTTATGCGCTTGTTAATTCAATGAATTTCTTAATTTAACTACATCAGTTTAATCCACGCGTCGCTTTATACACGTTGGATTCTGTCAAAAGCCCGGAATCCCAGCTGGCGTATCCCGATTGGTTCTACGTACTGTGACTCACATTTAACATAGTGTTTCGTGATTGGTTGCTATGAACTGGTAAAAAGTGAAAAAGAGGATTGACCGAAGGGTTTACACATGTAAACGCGCGTGCACACAAGAGTAAACTTTGGAGAACACGTGTACCCTTTACAATATGGCGCCGCGCAGAGAATTTCGATTTAACTCAAATTCAGTAAAAACATCAAAGAAAAGTACCAAGAATTGGTACGAAAGTTATTTAGAATGGGGAAAATTCATTTCCTTGTTCACAGATCCAAAGAAGTTATTTTTAATCGGAAGACTGTTCATTATTTTGGAAATCATTCTGAATGTATTGGTTATCGAAAAGGTACCATACACAGAAATCGACTGGAAAGCTTATATGCAAGAAGTCGAAGGTTTTTTGAATGGAACACTGGATTACTCGAAGTTGAAAGGTGACACTGGACCATTAGTCTATCCTGCAGGATTTATTTATATATTTTCTATATTATATTTCATCACGGGACGCGGAGCAGAGATAAAAATAGCACAATACTTCTTTGCAGTTCTTTATATTGTACTACTTACATTGGTTTTCCGAATTTATGCAAAAACTAAAAAAGTTCCTCCATATATTTTGATCATTTTGTGTTGTACATCTTACAGAGTTCATTCTATATTTACTTTAAGGCTTTTTAATGACCCAGTTGCAATGGTGCTATTATTTGCAAGCCTTAATGCATTTTTAGATGAACAATGGTATTTGGGAAGTATTCTCTACAGTATGGCTGTATCTGTAAAAATGAATATTTTGTTATTTGCACCAGCACTTCTTATAGCTTATATATGTAATCTAGGTATAATCAGAACAATAGTACACTTATTCATCTGTGCCTTAATTCAGCTAATATTAGGTCTTCCTTTTTTAATTGATAATCCATTTGCATATATAAAAGGTGCTTTCAATTTTGGAAGAATTTTTGAATTCAGATGGACTGTGAATTGGAGATTTCTACCAGAAGATGTTTTCATTCATCCATATTTTCATGTATCACTATTAGCATTACATGTATTAACCTTGATTTATTGCATACCAACATGGATAAAATATATGAAATCATATGCAAAATTAAAACATGTGGAGAAAAGCTTACAGCCCCAGCTAAAAAAGAAAGAAAAAGTAGATATGTCTACAGTAAGTCAATTATTTATTTTTCCAATGTTTGCTGCAAATTTCATCGGTATGGCATTTAGTAGATCATTGCACTATCAATTTTACATATGGTATTATCATACATTACCTTATATTGCATGGTGTACAGATTATAGGACTGTGATAAAATTGACCATTTTGGGTGTAATAGAATTATGTTGGAACACTTATCCAAGCACTGTTTTTAGTAGTGTTTCATTACATATATGCCATTTGATGTTATTGTTTAGTTTTATAAAAGATAAATCTAATAGGGAAAAAGAAAAATAAATATTTTAAAATATCAGGTGTCTACTTTTCCTTTTTTCCTTTCCATACTGTTATTTAACTTTGAGATCAACTATATTATTGATATATTTTACCACATGTATATCCAATATGTATTTTTAAACAATTAGTTTTACATTCTATTTAATAAGTTATGTAGGAACTAAGACTGTATTATTGAATTTTGAATCAAATTGAATTATTGTATAAAAAACAAATATAATTATAAATGTAAAATTGTAAATATATATATACATTGTTAAAACAAAATTGTTGCTGCAATTATTATATTCTTCAACCAATGAAAGTAACATAAAAGGAAATAAAAATAAAAATCAAAGTAATTCCCTTTTTTATGGAATCTTTATTTCATATTTGAAAGCTGTAACTAAAGATAATTTCTTGATTGTACCCAATAGGAAGTTCCCTTTTTGACAGAACGTCAGGAACACGTGATTACGCGACTCTTCGAAAGAGTAGAATATTCGTCAATATCATAGTATATATTTCCATCTGTTTTCATAGATTTAATTTATCAGTTATAAAATAATAAATTTATTTCAAAAATTTAATAGTACATAAACAAAATTTTTACATTAATGGCATGATTGTATAATATACAAATTTATTGACATCTAACCTACTCTAAGGTTTCCGAAATAAATCCAAATTTTATAAATATACATACATTTGTTTAAGCACTTTAAAATTGCTTTGATTATGAGTTCTGGAGGTATATATTTTACATCTTTAAATTTAATTTTTTTTTGTAAAAGTAAATGTAAAGTAATAGCACCTACTTGAAGATAATTGTATCAAATTATGTTATAGAAAAATGTAAAGTTTCATCATCTACAGACAGCGTTTTTGATCAAAATTATACTGTATATAAATCTCAATTTGTTGGAATTGATAATAAACCTTATGCTGCAAAATGTCTTTTGTGTGATGTAAAATTTACTCTTCCTGAGAATGAGAAAGATCTTTTAACTCATCTATTTAAGGAGCATCGGCTTATAATAGGAGATACTTGGAAAATTGCTAGTTTAAAAAGGTTTGATTAATTTATATAAAATTATGTATTTTATATCTGTTAAGAATTGAACCTTTGGAAAATTATATATTTTGAATTACTTTCAGTTATATACATTATTGGGGTGTTAAGTTCAGAGAAGAGCCTTTAACTAAGTTTTGTACAACAATGTTAATGGATTGTACTCCTGATGGGAAACCAAGCAAAAACGAAACATATTTTTTACTTTCTGATTGTATTTCAGAAGATAAAGTCTTAAGAGAAGAAATACATTGTGCCAGACTGGTATGAATAGTTTTATAAATTTTATATAAATTTTATTGTGCAGTATAAAATACTGATTTTAATCTTTCAAGAACTGGGTTTTATCAGAGCAAGCAAGAGAAAGGACAGATACCAAGTTTAAACGTGGTTGTATTTTCTGTAGAATGGAATTTTCAGGGTTACGCATTACATACATAAAACATTTGGCTCAAAAACATAATTTATATCTTGGAAAACCAGACAATTTGGTATTCATAGATGACTTTTTGGATAAAATTCAAACTACTATTGAAAAGTGAGAGATATATATAACATAATTTAATTAAGCATCTATTATTTTAGAATAAATACAATTTTTCTTTCAGTTTGATATGCATATATTGTGAAAAAGTATTTAAAGATCGTACTGTATTAAAGGAACATATGCGTAAAAAGCTACATAAAAGGATAAATCCCAACAATGTGGAATATGATAAATTTTATATAAATAACTATTTGGTATTTTATTATCTAAAAATGTTTATAATCAATATAATAACTAGTTTACTTATGAAATATTGAGAAATGCACATTTTAATTCTATTTTCAATGTATTTAGAGTAATTTACCAGAAAATGATGTAGTAGAGAACCAGAGCAGTGAAAATGAGGATGAGGACACATGGTCTGATTGGAATGATGAAGATATTGGTATATCATGTTTGTTTTGCAGTTACAATGACAAACACTTCCATCTTATTCTTACACATATGATAACAGACCATGATTTTGATTTTAAAATTGCATCACAAGGTTTAACATTTTATCAAAAAGTAAGAGTTGCATGATATATGGATACAGTGAGAAAATATTAATATATAAGTTGCTAAATTATAATTTTGAAACAGGTAAAAGTGGTAAATTATGTGAGGAGACAAATTCATTTACAGCAATGTGTTTTTTGTGAAATAAAAGCTGATAATGTTTTGGAGCACATGAAAAATGAAAATCATTTTAAGATACCTACACAGAAAATTTGGGATCAACCAGAGTTAATATTTTGTATAATATGAAATCAATTTATTGCATTAATTGGAATTTATATATTAATGATATAAAATTTCAGATTTTATTTCCCAATGTGTGAAAATGATTCCTTTCTATACAATTTGGATACAAGCAGTACTAGCGACGAAGAAAGTGACGTTGAAACTGCTACAGAAGCAATGTATGAAATATTTACATAATAAATATTTTACAAATATCAGAAAATATATTTCTGGTTATTTGCTTTCAGGGTGAAATTATGAGTAACATTATTATAAATATTAATCAAAAGAAAATATCTGCAGTTAATGAAAATTTATAGAAATATCTACAATATTGTTATAGTATATCTTTGTATTATATTCTTCTGTAAGAAGAATAAGTAAAAAAGTATAGAAGTATTAATGAATAAATTATGAGCACCACGTATATAAAACTTTCTTTATCATTAGTGTGAATGTAGTTTTGGTATTATTACTCTAAATTTAAATGAATTCATTTTTATGTACTTTTACAGAAATTAGATTGATATTACTATTCAAATAATTTTGTGGAAGGAATATTAAAATTAAGCTATAAAATGATGCAAAATAAAAATAAAGAAGAATTATCAAGAAAACATGGTTATTCAAACCCTTCTAAGAATGATTGTATTAGAATTAAAATAGTGGGTATCATAAATACCATTGCTTTTCAAAAAGCGCGGATATGTGCAGAAAAATTATATCAACATTTACCATTTATATTTTCATCACCACAAATTATAGAAATGTTTCAAACAGATTGGCACGAATATATTAACAAAATGAAAAGGGTAATAAATTGTTATTATACTTATTAAATCATATAATGGTATTAATATTTGTTAATTATAATTTACACATATATGTTTTTAGCAAATTGGAGGTAGAATGTGGTCATTAACACAAACAGTAGCAGTTTTTATAAATGATGAATTTCTTGGTAGTGATGTGGAACTTTTACGTTATCTAAGTCGAGATTATATTTTTAGTTTACCTGTTGGAATAGAATACTATGAAAATCGTGCCATAGAATGCTGTAAACAATTTATGGAAAAATCTAAA
>NW_017100168.1:1141666-1146093 GCF_001263275.1 Habropoda laboriosa
TAAAAGTTTTAGTTCTATTTAGTTTAGTTCTAAAGTATTAGTTCCATAGAAATTTTCTATTAAATATTATGTTAATTTAGTTGTATTCTGATTTGTTACCATTAACTTGTCAACACTTTTTAAATCTTTGCATTGGATATGATGAAGTAAAACAATGTTATAAAGATGCTTATTACATAAATACACATGTGTATCGTATAGTAAAAAATGGATGGATTCAATGTGGAGGTAAACATCATTTAAATTATTTTTGGTTTTGTTTACCCTTTCACACAGTTTAATCAGCTTTTATTTTTTATAGATTTGGAATTATTTGAAACCAATAAAGATGCTGTAAATGATGTTATAATACCTGATGAATCTTACTGTATTCCTCATGATCGTAGAGGAGTCCTTTCAATGGTAAATGATGGAAAACATTGTAATCAATCACAATTCACTGTATGTTTAAAACCAAATCCTTGGATGAATCATTTTTATGTTGCTTTTGGGTGAGTAGAATTAATTTATTTTTAGTGTTTCTATGTCATTAAAATGATTTAATAGTTTATAATGAAACATAAGTTAATTTATAATTTGTACAAAGACAACTTATAGATGGTGCTAGAGCTTTAACAAAATTAGAAAATGTGTCAACGTATTACGAACATCCTATTAAACAAATAGTAGTTTCACAATGTGGAGAATATGTTTTTGGAGATGAAATTAAGATGGAAACCGAATCGAAGATTTTCCTTGTTAGTACAATAAAAAATATTTTTATTGGAAGTTACTTTTCATTGCATCCTATTCTAGTCAAATTGAAATGTATTTTACTATTAATTCTATTTTAGAAACATCAATCACCAGCAAGCATGGAAGGAGAGGATGTAAGAGACATTGATACTACATTTGATTTTTATTCCATTACGCCATGGCTTGATAATATTGTGGATACGATAGACGTTCGTGATACAGCTTCACTTTTGGTGGCTGAACGATATCTGAATGGTCTTTATTGTCTTGCAAGTGATTATGAACCAGGCATGTACAAATAAAGTCATATAAACAAGACATATTCATAAAAAAGTTTTTATATATACTTTAAATTGGAATGCAAATATTTAATATGCATTATATGATTTTTATAGGAATGGATATGCGTGTTTATGAAAAAATTCATCTAGTTGGTATGACAAAATATGATACAACAACTGCGAAACTGTATGATTTGTTATTGAATTTTCATCCAGATAAAATGACTGAATGGGAAAAAATTACATTCATTTCTGAAGTTTCTAAAATTATTCTAGCTTACGTTTTTCATTATGAACATAATGAAGTAAGTTAAATGTCAAAAGTTGAAATTTTTAGTATTTGTGCAGTTAATATTATATACTTAATTTATTTAGTTTTGTCTGAACCATATTTCAATACATACCCATTCAACAATACATAAAATATTAGAAATTGCACATGAAATAGCATTGAAAGCTATTGAAAAGGATAAAAGGGCATCTCTTTCTCGTGAATGCGGTGATTTAAAAATTGCAAAGTATGTCACTTTTTTTTTACAAAGGGAAAACGATCTTAATATGAATTCCTTTTAAATTACATTCTTATATTTTATAACTACAGGATATTTGAAGCAAAACATTTCAATAATATGTTAGTCTCAGAAAGCTGTATGTCAGTATTAGAGGAAATAATAACTAAAGCCATACTATGTTTAATGAAAGCTTTTGAAGTAGAAGAATAATAGAAATTCTTAATTTACATTTTTATTTAAATTCATTGTAAGTATAATAAATTCGAATTGTAGATTTTTAAATGTAATAAATAAGAGTTTGTTTACATTTGTTATTTATCTATTGCATTAAACTTGTACTAAATTTTAATACCTAAAAATATTTTTATTTTTTATGAAAATTTATACAAATATAATTTTTTTTACTAACAATGTATTATATACATGTAAAATATTACTTTTTAATTTTAGTAAACAGTCTTTTTCCACGACCTTTAGACGCAGGTTTTTTACTACTTGTGTTTGACTTTTGTTCACTTATAGCACATTTGTCATGAAATGCACTGTAAAACATTTGTGCATCATTTTTATTTCCAAGCATTTCCGTAAGTTCTTCCTACAAAGATGTTAATGTGCATGATTCGATGAACTAACTTTAAAGTTGTACAAAAATATAATAAAATATTCTATTGTAGCATAAAACAAAATAATTTGGAAAATCCAATATCCTATTATATATCTAAAAGGTTTAAATAATAATACGTACTTTAGTAAGTTTGTTAAGATGATCTAACGATTGTCCTTTATTTAATATCATGTGTAAATTTTTGGTAGTAACTCCTGGTAATTTAGCAACCAAATCTTGAATATGGGGATTATATTTTTCTACTGTCATCTCTTTATTTTCTTCAAATCCAATTTGAGCAGCTGTGGTTGCATCTGGTTGATCTTTTCCTTGCTATACATTTTTATTATGAATAAATAAAGTGAATTTAATGTGCTGTTTTTAGTTTCTATATTTTTATAAATTATAAATGTGATTAATAAGACAAGATTACAGTTTCATTTTATTACCTTTAATTCCTCGAATAACTGTGCTGTTGCATGTGGTCCAGGTGACCATACAAGCTTTAACCGAGGAAAATGTAAAGTCAAAAGTTGAAGTTTTGAAGTAATAAACATATTTTGTATGTCTTTACTAGCATAATAATGGCCCTGTAATTATAAAATTTTCTTTTTAATGAATTTGATACTTTAAAGCATTTTCTTTTTACAGTACATAAAAAATATATACTTGGAAACAGAATGGTTTATTTGGATCAAATTCTATTAACAGCATTGGTTTGCTATAATGTCTTGTCATGGCAATGGCTTGATTATACAATCTTCCACTATTTAAAGAACCAATTAAATCAGAGATACTTTTTCTTTCAACGCAAATGTCTGGTGATAAAATATAATCGCCCACCTATAAGTAAAGAAAAAAGCAATTGTTAAATATTCAGTTAAATAGGATTTCACAATTCAATTACAATTTTTCGTACCTGCAAAGTTATAGGTTCGATTTTCATGCCCCGTGTATAAAGTATAGCAGGTAGTTCACTTCTGAATTCTCTCATATCAACTATAACAGTATCTGAAACATCAAGTTGTACTCGTAATCCACCTTTACGTGTATTTGCTTCAGAGTCGGTATCTGACTGTACTTGAAGACTTAAGCAATCTTCAGTTTTTCCATCTTGGTCATCAGGTATAACCATCGTCTAAAATAAGAAGATAGTGTATTATAGTTGTGTAAATCAAATGTTTTGTTTAAAACATGGTAACATACAGTTTTAGCATTAATCAGTGTATGAAACGCTTCTTTCTCCCGCCTTAAAGATGTAAGATATTCTTGTTCTTCCACAGAACCTCCATAAATTAAGAAGTATACTTTTAAATCTATTGATGGATTGTTGTTTTGATAAATCTATGTAAAAGGTATATGCACTTAACATTGGTAGTTATATTCTGTTAGTGAATTGAAGTTTTAGTTTTATACATACTTCAATCTGCCGTACAGCAGAAATATCCGCCACATACATAATGATATTATTTGGCATATGTTCATTCAAAGCCCGTTGCAATGCCATTGGATCTCCATCTTTTTTTAAAGATTGTATCAAAATAACCGGAGAGTTTGTGTTCATATTAGTTAAATCTAATTCAGCCATCTAAAAGAGAAATATATGTATCAAATTCTTTTAATTTGGTACATAATATGCAGAGTAATAAGCTACTGCCTTACCTGTGAACAGTCTTCAAAAAAAGTCTGATGTTTATCTTCATTAACTGATGAACTAGATTGACTTTCTTCTCTAACTTTTTGAGATAATGTTAATACATAAGAATCTTGCTCTGCATTTACATCATCATCATCATCATCCTTTTTAACAGATGAAGACTCTTTTTCTATATTGTTGTCACTGTTAAAGTAAATAAAATATAATAATAAAAATGAAAATGTTTAAATTATACATATTACTTTTTTAACAAACCATTTTATGTTGAATTAATTATATACCTCAGCTTTTGTACTTCTTTATGAGAAAGTTTTTTCATTGCTTCATAAAGTAAATATTCACTGCAACCCATAGTTAAACAATTTCTTAACTGATAACAAATATTACGATTATGCACTAAAATAAAAATTTTTTCAACATTTCTATCTGCTTTCTTTTTATTATCATTATCAATTTCAAGTAATACTTCTGTTAAAGCAGTCCATTTTGGATTAGCTTCAGGTTTTAATTCTGTTTAGAGAGAAGAGCATTATTAATAAGTTGTACCAAGAAGAAGCTATACAGTATAAACAAAAAGATTTACCATTTTTATCATTATAAACTCTTTCTTTTGCATTTTTGAATAAGGTATCTACTGA
>NW_017100168.1:1146408-1147285 GCF_001263275.1 Habropoda laboriosa
ATATATACATATTTATTAAGCCTTTTAAGTTCCTTTATGACGAAATTCATTATATCGAGTAAAGAAGTTTGAATGTTCAACATTTTTGGCGTAATTTTTACATGTAGTTCAATGACATCAGGCTGAACAAAATTTTTTATGTAATTTTTTAAAGTAATACGTAATACATTACAACATTAATAATTATGAGATATTATTACCTTATGTTTTTCTAGAGTATTATTTACAAGCGAATGGAAACGCGGCCATAAATATAATTTTTTGACAAATAAAGCTTTCATCACTCGTTCTACTTGCATAAATCCAACAGTGAATGCCAATGCTGAATTGGTGAAGGCTTTAATAAAACCGGCCTACAAAAATTTATGAAATTAACGAGGACAGTATTTTGTGTAACGGAAACTTTTTTTGTACACTTACTTTATTGTTCTGTCTATATAAACGAAGAGCAAACGATTGTTGATATGCATTTAAAATATTATGTGCTCTATAGACAAGAATTCCAGTAACTAAATTCAGTGGAACTCTTTTTTTTAATAAATCTACTACAAGAATTGGACCTGACATAAATAACACTCCTCCTTCCAAGTACAATATTTCTCTACAATTTAAAAAGTAATTAAATAAAAATTTTAAACTACAGTTTCAATTCAAAGAAAGACATCTAATTTAAACCTTTCAGCAGAAGAACACTCGGAAGTTATAATACGAGGTAAATGTTTAAGTCCATAGCTTTTCAAGAGATCAATGAAATACTGTTCATCATGGCTTATAGTACCTAAAACTATAACCAGGTTTCCTGGGTCTAAGTAAGCCCTTATTATATTTGCAAACACAGTTTCCAGACTAAGTCCCCTAAAACAACATAATAGTATAA
>NW_017100168.1:1147603-1148972 GCF_001263275.1 Habropoda laboriosa
ATCAATTTCATAGTAATATACAATACATAAACAGTATAACAATTACTTTGCAGTAATAACTAATCCATCTTCATGGAGTATTTCTAAAAACATTTGATTTTCGTATTCCAACATGATTAATTAAGAAAATTATGCACTATGTTGCAATGTACATCAAAACAAGACATTAAAAAATAAATCTAACAGATACCATGTAATAGAGGTTAAAATTGGTGGCTTTTGTTCCTGAAACAATATTAGATATTATGTACATTCATGTCAAAACCTCCTCATTTTAATACTTACCTCATCAATATGAATCTTTGAATTTCTATCGTAAGAGATATTTTCTGTATCTGTGGTTTCATACACTAAAAGAATGTATTTACTATTTTCATTTGATGGATGTCCATAAACTCCTATAGTAACTGGTCTTTTAAAGCTAAAAAGAAGTATATTTATTACAATTTATGTTTATTTGTACATAATTATGTTTAATGTACCTATCAGGAATAAGAATAATATCTTCTCCACATGTGGCAGATTGAAGGCAATATTCATGTGGTTCATAAGTTGGCTTTGATATTGTTTGTGAAGCATATAAATCTGCGTCACCAATTCTATAATACACACAATATAACAAAACTGTTATTTACCTCTGTGTACAATATACATAAGTTTAACTTTAAAATGATATATATTTGTACTTACTCAGATATCAATATTATTTTAATGAAACCATCATACGTTAAACCATAATACTTGTATGAACCTGCTGTAACTTCATCAGCTGTATAATGTAACAATTTGTCTTCATTTGCTAGCACATAAGATACCTGTCAAAATAAAGTTGTTTTCATAATTTAAAATAATAAAATAATTTAGGAATGTCAAATTAAAGTTAGGTTAAAATTATTCTTACCAAAATGATAAAAGTAAATATATTCTTCATAGTATTATGTATCTTGACATGATTGACATTTAACAACCACAGAACTTGCTTTTACAGTCCTTAAAAATGACACTAAAAACGTAATATTATTCGATTAACCTTTCTTGTATACAGGTCTTATGTAAAATTAAGAAGTAATATTTAACAAAGCTACTATTGTCATATTATCAATTTAAATTAACGGATTTTAGAAAGATAAACAATATCTAGTGAAATTATATTAAAAAATAATATCCTTACATTACAATATTTTATATCAATCTTTACGTGTGCAAACGTTCGAATTCGAATAGGTTAACTGACATTAATACATTTGAGGATAGTAGTTCACCATATATACCAACATATTTTTGAGAAAATGACATTGCGTATATTTCTTCAAATAAAATGTAAAATACCATTTGGCATTTGTAAAAAAATATATGTATAATATATAGT
>NW_017100168.1:1148996-1155126 GCF_001263275.1 Habropoda laboriosa
ATATCGGAAAAATATACGTATATTTTGTTTTTTAATAATGATTTTTATTATTGAATGATTTATTATTATTTGTAAATACAATGATTTTTTGTTAATTCTGAGAAAAACATAATGCATTTTGAAATTACCATATGGGTGACGAAATCATAATATTTAATAATAAGCAAGTGAACTAGCAATTCTTTGTTTTATATGTATATTAATTTATATTACTGTCACTAAAGAATAAAGAGCGTAATATTACGATTCCTTCTATATAGTAACAATATTTGCATTCCAAGATAAAGGTTAGTATATTAAGAATAAAAAATCAAACATTGAAATTTTAATTGAATGTTACGCAATAGATTAGCGGAATTTAATAATTTTATAGCTTAATATATTCATTGCTTTAACAAAAAAAGTGTAAATTACGTTGTAAAAAATCGTTTCCTATAAGCTTGAGAATCTGTTGCGCTTAATAGTGCCTATGATAGCGGACGTAATTCAGTACCATAGTCGTAGCCATGTTGCAAATGAAAAGAACAACAATGATTAAATCAATAGTTAGATGCATACATATGATAATTGAACAAATTTATATTAAGTAGAGGACACAAGCATTGAAATGCATTATACTATATATTATGTTCAATAAAAATATCTACCTTTCCATTCAGATTCTTCTATAATAGATATATTTGTACGAAAAGTAATATATCATAAGCACTTTCGATTATTAGCAAGATTTGCAATATTTTTCGGTTAAATAATACGAGCAATGTCCCTAGTAAGATTAAAGCAATTCAGCATACAGTTTTCAGAAATTCATATAAATTTAAAATGTAACTTGCGCATCCTACACTTTTTGTACACGTATCCGTTTAATGAATCGCAAAACTTATCTGCACGAATAGATTGTTCACATAGCCTACGACAATGTTTAGCGCGTATCAAAGCTCTCGTTTACAGACCCCTTGATGCTCGCACCTAACTCTAGGTAATCAAGCACGATATCCGGTGCATCACTATTAGGAAACGAGGTATAATAATTACTGCTTTGTAGTGGGAATTGGTTGCAATAATTAGCCGCCAAGGGAATTAATAATAGTTCGTTTATTTTATACAAATGAAAGAGAACGTGCTACTAATAATGTTTTTAAATTGATTGTAAAAACGTTCTAAGAACTACAATAATAAAATTGAAAGTTCCATACAATTTATTATTAACGTTACATACTACCAATGCAATACTCACTTATATCGTTCTAAAAAAAAAGCTTCCCCAATTACAAAATATAGGTTGTATTGCTATTACAAACATTTGCACAAAAAATACGATTAATAAAACTTGAGTTTGTTGTTACATCAATCGAAAGATCGACTAAACAAAATTAACTGATTAATAATTCCACTCGGGTTGAGACTGAATTCGATAGTTTAATTCGAACCTGCTAGCAAGTGAAGCAACTTGCATCATATCTTCGTGGTGCAAAAAACACATGTTGTGCATTTTCTATTACGCAAGTAATGCGTTATCAGGAGGCATTAGAAGGTCGTCATCGTGTGCACGTTCTTTGCTACCACTGGTACTGGTCTGTCGAATTGCAGCGCGGTTACCTCGATTCCACCAGTGCAATAGGATCGGCCGGTACTTTTTCCTACATCGATATAAGCTACCAGACCGGTAACAGTCTCTCCTTCTCGCGGGGTGTAAACAGGGCCTATGACGAGCTGCAAGTAGAAGGAAGAGGGGGTGAGCGGTAGCACGGGAGAGAGTGTCGACTAAGGACTCTCAGGTAGCGATGTGTACGTCGCCTTATTAGCGATGGGAGCAACACCCTCTTGATCCGTTTTCAATAGTCCGACAAACGACGTAAGATCAATTGTGAATACCAGTGGTAACACTTTAGGAAGTGTTTAAACTTGGATGAGTCATCTGAGGATATTGTGTTATTATGCTCAGACCACTTCATAACTGATTTATATAATTCATTTAAACATATAAAATGTCAAGTACATACACAGTAATAAATTTATATCTTTTTTCTAATAGAAGAATAATATTCTGATTTTTTCATTATCGAAAGAAGTCAAATTCGATTTTTTTGGCCTATTCTTGGTAATCATATTTAGTTGTTACAAAGTGGACATTATAGATATTATAGAATTTCAACATAAATCGTTAGTAACGTAGTACTGTTAATTTTCATTTGAATTTACGAATGAATTAGATTGATTCGTCGATGAGGTCGGGAATTAGAAATTCCCAGTGGATCGAACCCATCACTAGGCGTTATGCATGTGTGTACGCGCGAAGGAACGTAGGGGACGGTGCGCGGTGAATCGAGCCTAAGGGTGGCAGAGTGGGGGCGGGGCAAAGGGAAGGGAGAACAGCGGAGGGTCAAAAAATGTGTAGGTGCGCGCGCAGCTGCTTTGTCTCTGTGTCCCTGCATGGTGGGGGGTTGGCCGGACCACGAGGGGCCACAGGGGTCCGTGAGCGAACCATGGCGGACCAAAGGCGACTGCATCCTTTCAGTCGGCCGCTGAACCCGCGCGCCGTGCGGTTGCTCGTGTGTGTATCGCACTTGACTTCGATTCGTCGCGTTACGTTCTTTTTTACTCTATACCACAGGACCACGCGTGTGAGGTTTTTCTATTCGCCGGCTGTCCGTCCGTACCTGCGAAGATAACCAGATCGAGGGAAACGACGAAGCTGCGTTCCAGAGGTGCTTTCTGACAAATCAGGACCAACGACACACGTTTACGGATTTTTTGGTGTACATCACAGCTAGATTGTTTTCGTGCGCGGGCGTAACGCCGTCGTGAAGTTCTTCTGCATGGTGAGTACCACTGAATATTCTTTTTTTTCGGCTAGGAATCGTCGCGTCTTTTATCCTCTTGTACCGATTACCGAGGTGTCGCGAACTCGTATCCTTTTCGTGAACGAACGTGCTCCATTCCTTTCGCGCTTTCTTTCATTCTGCTATGCGAGAGGATGTTTTGTATCAAGTAAAATATCCAATTCTTTCGTCGAACGTTACTAACAAGCTCAATCCAAGGAAAGGGAACGAACATTGGGTAAGGTTTTCACACGTGTATGCAAGTACAGCTTCGGGACGCGGTAAAGTGACGCAATGTAGAGGGAGAAAGATGAATGCGAGGTAGGTTAGGTTTTTGATTCTCTCGCATATACGAAGAGACGCGGATAACACTTCACGTGTTTCCGGTGTCGCGAATCCCCCTTAAAGAATGCGGTACGACGAGAATCAACGGAAGTGACGTGCTGTTTAAAGACATAGGCTGAAAAAATAATATATCGTATACCGTAGTCCTTGTTTCGTTTTCTTTACTGTTATCGTTGTAACAAATACGTGAAACGAAAACAGGTCAATTTTACGCCACAAATGTGACCAAAGGAAATAATTAAAAAGCACGAAGTCCGAAAGAACGCTAAATAGACTGTAATTGTATGTAATTTACCAAAGCAAAAGCAAAAGGGAAAAATTATACTGTAACTACACGTCGCAGGATGAAGTGCAAGCTAAACGATGTTATAAAAAGAGACACCCGCTTCAGACTAAGGAGTGTACTTAATAATAAGGGTTCGGTTTTTGTTGTTCGTACGTGTGCGTGTGCGCCTTAATGTACGCGCCACTGAAGTGAATATTGTGCATATATATTTGAGGGACGGATAATACAATTGGTGCGCCTGTGTGTGCATAACACTGCTGGTGCTTTCAGCAACATAAGAGTTCGAAATTGTGCGTAATTACACCATGTAATCGTAAGGTACTTGGTGTGGTATTCGAGGTGCGTTCTGAATGCAACGAGTATCTGCTACTGTTTCTTTGCTCGCTTACTCATGTTACTTTTTCTGCACGGGAAAAATCGTGAAAAAAGACTGTTCTTTGTGTTGTAGAATATAAAATGGAGGTACAATTTGACACTTGGGTAAAATTACGAATTAACATAATTCCTGCGATAAACATAACGCATTGAAATATTTCTACCAAGTTGCGAAAGATAATGTTTCTTTTATTTTCCGCAATTTTTCGAGAAAACTTTTCAAGACGGTAGATTTTCCCTTTTTTCTACTAAAAATTTCTACAGTTGACGAACGTGTCTACTGTAAACATTCGATTATTTCGCTCGTCCTCACTTATCTCCCGTTTCATGGAAAGAGAAAACTGTTTGCGGTGTGTTTTAAGGAAGCAATTCTCGTTAGGTGGAAAGCCTAAAACGACTATACAGTATATTCGACCGCGTTCATCTCGTATGCCGTTCCGTATACCAGCGTCTCGCTAATTTCATAGCGTAATCAAGTGGACAGAAAACGTTTCAATAAATCTGTTCGTATAAAACGAGTCCCGTGTGTGTAAGCGCGACAGACACAATTGTATACGTTGGACGTGCGAAACGAGTTTTATCGCGGTTCGGTTGTTTCCCTTTTTTTAACAGGTCCTGGCAGAGATTCGAAAGTCGAGGCGCAGCAGAGTTCAAAAAAGGAGGAAGAACTGATAAACAGACGGGAATTTTTCAACGTACCGAAACGGAATTTCAAATAATTAACCACCATTGAAACTGTATTTCAAATTACTTTTAATTTGTACATTAATTAGTACATCGTTTGAAATAATTTTCAAAAGAAATGCAGTTTTTTCTTTTCTGATTCTGTTGTATCTACTGCGGTTAAGGTAGCCAGTGAAATGTTAACTCCGTTCTTTCCCGCTTTTTCTACAATCAAGGTTCCGCGTTTTATCGATGCCGTCGTAATACGTAGACATAATTTATTGTGACATAGTTCCGTTTCACGGAACGAGAGCTCCGGGGAGAGAGTGGTTTCAAACGATTATTGAAATTGAGCCATTAGTGAAAACAATTTTTATTGCAGAACCGAGGGAACTCTTTGTAATGCACGCTATCGTAAACGTAAACGTGGATACACGTTTATATGGGGGGTTTCGAATACTTTTCATATCATTCCGAGTTTTATTTTAGCGGAATGTTATCGTGATTGCCGCGATGCACAGGTCTATTCTGCACATGCGAAAAATCGTTCAAATAAACCGCGTATAAATTCTCTTGAACATTATCCCAGAAGAATAAATAAACCACAGGGCTGTAAAGCTGCATGATTATTTATTTGAAAATATCGCGTACGCGGGCAGAAGTGATCGGGGAATATATGCAGAAATCTAAATATAATTTAATGCAAGATTTTTTAACGTAAAACGTTGAAAAGTGAACGGAAAGAATTATTTTTTTTTTTTTTGTTTTTTGTAAAACAGTCAAAAGTGTGTACTTTTTTTTGTCAGATCGGCGAAAAGATGTAATATATTTTTTGGTGCGCCGTGAGATAAAGAAAAAAAAAAAGGTTAAAAATTGTTGGTTTGAAACAAACTTCTCGTTACCTCCCTCGAGCATAAATTCCCTTTAAAGAAAATAGTTATATCTATGTGAAAACAAAGGTAGGACCAAACGGAGACAAAAAAAGAAACTCGAATAGCCTAATAAATTTGATTTCAAAGGACACTTCTATAAGGTGTTTATTTAAACTTCATTTCAAAAGACTCACATTAATTCCAATTAACTCTAAGTATCTCAGCTACAGACGCTTGCTAAATGAACCTGAGAAAACACTCTGTTAACTCTTTAACAGGCTTAAATTCTTAACTTTCCAACTCAAATTCGACTCACGCTTTACTTTCTGTATGAAACAGAATGAAAAATTGAAAAAAGAACGGATAAATAAGTAGAAGAAAATTTAGCCGAATGAAAGTTGAAAGTAAAATTAATTTCAAATGAAGATGTTTCAAGAATAAGAAACTAACAGAATAAATGAATAAACGGAAATTTAACTGAATGAAAATTGGGGCGGGTGAAATGGAATTAATTTCAACTGAAAATCTTTCAAGAATAAGAACCAAAAAAAAAAAAAAAAAAAATAAACGAAGGGAAATTTAAGGGAATGAAAATTGGGGAGGATGAAATTAATTTCAAATGAAAATCTTTCAGGAATAAAAACGAAGAAATAAGAAATAAAATGAATTCCAAACGAAAATATTTGCCAGTGAAACGGCAACTATCTCTGCCGAAGGAAGAGAGCAACTCTAATTGCAAACAGGTTAGGAAAGCGCGATTGCATCTA
>NW_017100168.1:1155146-1233200 GCF_001263275.1 Habropoda laboriosa
GAGGGATAGAGGTCTCGGTGGTCCGGGGTTTGATCTCAGGGCCGGCTGCGACCGGCAACCCTCGAGTTGTGCCAACTCTCCAACATTGGTGTCGCAGTACGACAATCGATCTCGGCCGGAACACGTATACCGAACGCATTTTCAGGTCTCGTTAATCTTGCCCCGTCGCATTCACCGCGATTGCTGAATTTCTTCTTCGATTCATTAGGGATGAGAGAACGAACGATCGCCGTTATATTCAGTGCACACGATCTGTGCAAAAAGAGGGAAACAGGAGGCTGCGGATTCGATTAAATCGCCGGAAATCGAATTGCTAGATGGCAATTCTATTCTTTTCTTTTTAACGTCTTTGTTATTGTGCACGGAATAAAGTGTTGCACTTTATCGACACGTTATAACGTAATCAGCTTGTGCAGAATAAAAACAACGAGAGAAAATGAGAAAAATGTACAAGAATTGTGAGAAATTAGGAGTAAATAAAAAGATGCATAACTTTTTTCGGGGGATATTTCTACAATATTTTTGAATAATTTTATGTTTAACGTGTTTAACGTGTTGTTTGCATAATTTGAACGTTAATATTGATATCTCAATTAGCAACCTAACCAGCTTAGGTAAAATAAAAAACAAGAAAACGAGAAAAATGACAAGAAACTGTGATTTATAGAATTAGAAGAAACGAAGATTTTTTTTTCAAGGGATACTTCTATGTTATTTTTGAATAATTGCTCAACGTGTGTTGCGCATAATTTGAACTTTAATCTTGACATCTCATTTACGTTGCAATAAAATATTCAATTTCTGACATTTCCACTCTTCCTTCACGTTTTGCACAGCTAGTGCAACGAGTTGAATATTTTCGGCCGCTTAATGATCTTCGATGATCATCGTGACACGGAACGTGTTGCTGCATAAGTAAACTTGCGAAGGGGCTGTGTACATTGTACAAACTTCAATATTATAATCATAGTTCGTCGACTACGATCTTCATGAGAGTGATCGATTTCTCGGAAGCAAACAGTTTAACCCCTTGAGTAACTCACTAAAATGTGGTGAAAAAGTGGAAATTTTTTTTAGGTTAGATTAGTTATTACCTTTTTCTTTTAGGTTAGGTTAGTTATTACTTCTTTTCGGTGAAAAAGTGAAAAGACTTTTTTAGTACCTAACACGTTCAGGACGATGTGACCCATCGATGGATCTGTTCGAAATCATGGCAAAAAAGATTTAATAGAGAGCGTGATCGAACGGTGGATCAGCACATTTTCAAATTACGTACCGAAAAATGAAGTATTAATTTATGATACTTCTCGGTCGTAAGAAACGCCGACAGTAATGAGCATTTTGTGAATTTCGTGGAATAATGTGGAAATATGTTTTCTTATCTAATTTTTAATCATTTCATCGAACCACCAATACGTTCATTTCCCGATCTTCGCAGTGTTACAGTCTATCTGAATCTCTCGCAGAGTGAATTTTAAGTATTCTGGATCGCACGTACGATCTAAACACTCGAAGGATTAAAGAACCACCCGGTACGTATCTTATTAACCGATCAGTCACCGTTACCACGGGTCGTTGTTCAAATTTCCAGTTTCTGTTACATCACAGTACTCATAAAAGGGCGGCTGTTTGCATTGATGACCTCATTTTTCGTGATCTCGAGCTTACGACTTTTCCCCGTGTATACACAAGATACACACGGAGAATTACGATCAAGCCGGGTACTTAACGATCGTGCACGCTGATAAAAGCCCAGGCCAATATTTAGATTTCTTTATCGATTGACCCTTAAACTCGCAGGACTCAGACAGAGAGCCACTCTGTAGGTCTTCCTTTTCCGATAAGTCTCTCGACGTGTGTTCGAGCATCGTTTTTCTATATTCGAGTAGAATCTCTTTGAAAATGTATCGATAATTCGTTCGACGATACTTCTTTATATCGAACGTTACTTACACTTCCGCTAAAAAAAAAAGTTTCGAGCGCTATTCGGACGAAAGCTGTTCTGTACAAACGTATACGGTAGTTTTATTAGAAATACTGTGTACTTGTGCATTACGATAACGTTACACAAGTACGATGTAAGATTAGAATATAAAAAAATTGCCTCGCACCTGAAATAGATCTGTAGAAATATTTACAGGAAGCTT
Organism: Habropoda laboriosa; assembly: GCF_001263275.1. Taxonomy (NCBI): domain Eukaryota; kingdom Metazoa; phylum Arthropoda; class Insecta; order Hymenoptera; family Apidae; genus Habropoda; species Habropoda laboriosa. Next base: position 1,157,294 of record NW_017100168.1, read on the forward strand.
GGAGCAACATAGAACTAGCGATGATTGAAAAATTAATTGGCAAAAATGACGAAATTACGCGAAGGGAAAAACACTTTCACAAATTTGTGAGGGATAGGTCAGTCGGGAGCCGGCGAATACGATCGATCTATTCGGGCTTTTCCGGCGAACGTCGGAAAGATGGCGGATCGTTTTTGTTTCTTCGGACGGCCAGAAAAGCGGCGTGCGTGCCACGAGTTGTCGTTGCCTAGCGGTCGTCAGTTGTGTTTATTTTTAAGTCGTTTATGGTAATCTGTTCTGTTATTATTAAATCTTATGTTAAATCCAATCGTCTCGACTCCTTCCCCGTCGATCTCCATTTCCCAAATCCTACATTTGTATACTATTTTTCTAGAAAAAAAAAATAAGTACAAAATAATTTACAACTTTTACTCTCAATTATGATTAAGCACAGTCGCGTCTACTACAGGCAGAGCGATATTTTCGAGAAAAGATCGATTTACCGAAAAGAGAAGAAACTTTGTTTATTTCGAAATCACAACATGCTCCACAAACTTTCCAGAATTTTCCACTTGATTATTTTCAATCGTACTTCGATAGTCAGCGCTCGTTAAAAAATTCTTCCAATTTTACTGGAACTTTTCCTGCCGGCCTTCTCCTTCTTTATCCCCCTCTCGCTCGGTTCAAATTCAATCTGAGAATTCGAATCGAGACGAGAAACGAACCGAACGATTCACGGTCCTTATTATACTTCTTTTTTCTCGTTCCTTCAGAGAGAGAGGGGGGGGGGGTTATCTTCTTCCACGAGGACTTGTTTTTCAACTTTTTCAACCATCCCTCCCCACGCCGCAACTTTGTGCGGTGGTTCGTGTCAAGTGGTGTAACATTTTGCAAAAATAAATTATGTTCGTAACGCGCAACGCGACTAGATCTTAAATCTTCGGAACCGGCCTTAAATCTCGATCGTCCCACATGAGACCGCTGCACACGTGTGTGCGCGTGTAGAGTACACGCAGGTCTCTCTCCTTTGGAGAACACGAAACGAAAACTGATGCTGCCCGAATGAAAAAGGAATCGGCGGCCGTCGCTGGGACGGAACCAGGTAGAAAAATTCGTCTCTTTGAATAATTTATTCGGGGATAAAAATACGAGAACGATGACGGTATTTAAATTAACGCGCTCTGCGGGTAAAGATGGGAAAGAAAGAAAAAAGAAACTCGAGCCTCTTCGTTTTTCTACTTTCGTAGACGCGGTGGAAATTCGCCTGCAACAAAGTTATTGTACATTAATAAAAAAAATGTTGGATGTAGTTTTTTGTAACACATGTATCAATTGGACGAGGAAGATTTGTTTAAAGTTTCAAGTTGGTCGTTTTATACACCGTAGACTTTTATATCGCGATATAAATGAGTAACGTTTCGAACTTAATCTCACAAAGAACGGTCTCATAAATCCTTTGACAAAGGAAGAAGAGAAAAACAACAGAGAAGAAGAAGAGGAAGAGAGACGAGGAGTAGCAAGATATTTCGCATTCAGGAGAAAACAAATGGGGAAAGTCGACGAGCCCGTTTCATCTCGGATTTGTCAAGGCAGAATACGGTTGGCCCTTGCATTCAGCTTTGTGTGGGTCTTTAATTGGCCATATTTTTAACTCCAGTGCCGTGGCTGGCTCACAGCGATAATTTTTTCTTTCGTTCCCCTGCACTTACCACTCGTTTCTTCGTCGTGAAATTTATCGCGCGCGTATACTCGCGACCTCGTAATAAACTACGATAGAATTGGGAAAATCTACGAAGGGTGGGATCTCTCTTCCTCAACTTCTTCATTTTCTTCTTCTTTTTTCTTTGGTTCCCTTTGGCAAATTTTTACAAGATTCATTTGGTAGTATCTTTTAATACTTGGACTTGGCAATATTTTTATTGCTATCTTATCGATCGATGAAAAGTAATTATACATGCATAATAAAGGATTTATTCCTCCAACTTCTTCGTTTTATTTTCCCACTACTTTGACAAATTTTGCAATATTTTTATCGCTATCTTGTCAATCGACAAAAGATTATCACACGTGTGTAATAAAGGACTTATTCGGACTGTACTAACGAATAACCCTACTTTTGGGTCACCTGTTCCGAAAAGAAGCCGTTCACTGAGGCCGTGTATACAGCAGAACAGAAAGGAAATGTAGGAGAAAAGAGGGAGGGAAATAGCAGAAAAGTGTGTTTGCCATTGAAAAGACGGAGGAGCTGTGCCAAAATTCTGAAACGGCGTCTACTCGACCGCTAACAGACAAGAGGGGCATTGTTCCCGTTTCGGCGGAATCAATTCCGAGTACCACCGGTCTGTTTCATTGTCAATTGTAAGAGAGCTCCTTTCCGCATGAATCCATCGACAACAGAGATCCATCTTTCGTGAATTTATCCTTAGCTTCTCGTTAATCAACCGGGTGTCCCGAGTTTCTTCCAAAAAAATCTTCGACTCTGAGTCACCAGTGACAGCGATCAAATCGTATCACGGTGGTGATAGAATGTGACGATTTTCTTCTTAATTTTTATTTATTCTTCCTTCATTTTTCACGGATGACCATTTTCCTCGAGACCTTACCGTAGATGAGTAGTCATCCGACACTTCGCTAACCCTTTCCCTCCCTTCTCCTTCTTATCTCTAACTTTTCGTGTCAACTGTACACATTTGTGCAAATTGAAAAACGCACTGTTTCCACACAACACTCCTCGTTCACAGGATGCATCGTCTCGCCGCACACCTGCATCCCTTTCGTCTTGCCGGGGTTCCCCCCGCGATGACGTGATCGCGCCGAGCGAGTCGCAGCTAGCCCCTATTGGCCTATCGGTGACCGGTGGTACGGCGTTTATACGTCTCGTTACCTTGTACCCTCGCAACAGGAATCAGAACAGGATCGACACGATGGTAGACGGAGAGAAGAAGGGAGGAGGTGAGGTTGTACAGGCGGCGGGAGGAAGCGGGTAAAGCGGGATATTGTCGAGGCGTAACAGATCAGAGTGAAAGTTGAGGCACGACTCTCGCAGAACGAGCAGAACGACGCGACGGCTGCCTCTCTGTCTTCTTTCTCTTTCTTTCTTCCTTGCATCAACGTGGAGAAGAGACGCGAATCACGAAGCGATCCTGTGCTGGCCACGCTTCTTCATCTTCATCTTCGTCGTGCCGTTGACTTCTCTCGACGCAACGATTATGCACGATTATATCACGGCGTGTCCCGTTTCTCTAAAAAGGAAAACCTTCCCGTTCCATTCTTTTCAAATGTATCTGTCTTTCTCCTAACCTCTCGTTTTCTCCCCCATTTCGACCGGGGTCCCTCTGTATCCCCTTTCGACATCGTTGTTGCATCCTTTCGCCACGATTCGTGCTGACGTCCTCATCGACCGAGTAGTGTGCACTTCCGACCAACTGGTCAACCACTCCACACGCCACTTACGCACTTAGACCCGACGAAAGGGTCCTCACTGGCTGTTTCACAGTCTATTTTTATCGCCACCGCGTTCTCTCTCTCTGTATGTATATCTAGTCAGTTCGATACCGTTTCGCTTTCTGTTGGCTACCAATGCGAGGGCGTGGAACACGATTTCTGGCGCTCCTTTTTCTTTTGCTCTGTTAGAACGTGCTCGAGAGAGAGAGAGAGAGATGAAATTGAAAAATTCAAATTCTGATCACATTCGGTTGTACGTACAGTAGTTGAGAATATCGGAAAATCTCGGATCGATTAACCCCTTTAACATGCATGCCCCTGTTACACACGTGCACAACGAAAGGTATCAATAAGTGCAACTTTTTTTAATTTTTCATATCGAGTTATCCTTTCTACTTTTGAAAAAAAGTAAGTTGCAGCGTTGCAACGGGAAAGTTATCTCTGCACGCCTAGGAAGTAAGAAAATAAAATTGATCTTATTTGGCGTATCAAGTTGAGAAAAATGCGAGCGTTAAATATGGAATAAAATGGTCGCAATCAAGGTTGGAAACGTCGAGACTAATTTAACCGTGTAAGACGAGTTAACTGATCAGTGCTTCGAACATTTTTAATTGTACCGTATTGAATGTAAAATACATCGTATTTTCATTTGCAAGAACGAGGGGGAAGTGTCGTAATTCTCACTCATTTCTAATTCAAACAGCGGCTCTCGGTCGAGTTTATCAGTGAACGGAATCAATAGGCTGGTCATACAACGCAATCTTTTTTATTCCTAAGGGAGTACGCGAAGATTCTCATCGAATTTTCCACACGGGGGAGCAATCCTTGTGGCGGAAATGCAGCCTGACATTTTTTAGTTTCGCAACGAGGATATTCAATTGCTGAATCAGAAATCGGACAGCTGTTGGTGCCAGTGACTCACGATGACCACGTTCAGATTTGACAGTGACGCGACTCTGCGTGGTCTTCTCTACTATACCAAATCGGATCTCAACAGAGACACGTGTGTCGCCATTGAAAAAAAGAACACGACTGTGTTCGAGTATTTTTCTTAACGTCCCGAGATCTGGTTGTTTGATCAGGTGTCGCGAATGTCGGACAAAAATATTTTTTTCTTTTGTCCGAAAAAATAAGCAATGGTAAATTCTTCTCGGCCACGTTGTTTTTCTCCATTGGGAAAATTGTTGTTGCACGGTGCAAAGTATTTTTCTGTTTATCGATCCTTCGAAATTGCGACGTTCCTCTTTGTAGAAAGTACAACGATATTTCAGCTCTTATTTATATTTGAAAATGACACTTCGTTTGTTTTATTCCGTTGACACGAAAGATTCTAATCACTTCTCAGGGCAGATTCGTTAATTTCCCCTTAGATGAAAATATCGATGATTCACGAGTTTCGTTCGAAGAGATCGAAGATAGTGAGAAATTTCAAGAACGTCCATTACACATTCTTATTCGTCTTATCTTCAGTTTTTTTTTTTTTTTTTGCCGCGTAAATCTTATCTGGTTTTCCTAGTTTTAATAGAAAATAAAACTGCATGTGTACAAGTTCTGTTTTCTTTCAGGCTATTAAAGATGGCGCCAAAGATATTCTCTTTGTGTGCACGTAGCAGATAATACGATCGCATCAATGGCGAGGAACGTGTAATTATGTTGTTATAACATCTTTAGACTGGTTCGCATTTTTATTGCATAGATTTGCTAGTAGTTTCTTGTAGGATAAATAATTACAACGATTACCGTGTTAAAAAGTTGGAAGAAAAAAATTGTATGGAAGGAAGAGCGACCGCTTCTCGAAAAATTGATGGTACTAACGTGTGATTAGGAATTATTCGAAAATTTCATTTCACCTTACTAATTTTCTGTATCTAATTGTCCCGCAAACGCATACCGGATGACCGAAATTTTACTATTTCTCAAATAATCCGATTAGAAATTATTCGAAAATTTCATTTCACTTTGCAACGTAATTTTCTATTATTTAATTTTTTGGCAAATGCATACCGGATGACCGAAATTTTACTACTCCTTTTCTTTATACTTTCGACATAATTTGCATCGCATTATTCAAATATAATTTCAGAGTTGCAAATTTTCAGTCCCGAATATTTAACCCTCGATGGATTAATTTTCACTCCTCCTCTGATTAACATAATCGGGAAAACTGGGCCACCCTATATAAAATAATAATCTACAACGGTGCACCCGTTGTTGTTGATCCTTTGACGCACATAGAGAGCCTCGTACACACAGAGGGGGATTCATACACCGAAAATAGCCAACGTCGATATTCATTTGAAAGAAAAGGATAGCGGTTTGAGTTTAAACAGTCTCGTCCATAAGACGCAATACGAATTTTCTATTTTTCAACGAGAAATTTGAAAAATAAAGAGTAACGAATAATTTTGATCGAGTGTGTTTATTACCTTAATCTTTGAGGACGATTTTCATCCCTTTAAAAAAATACCTGTCGACTATTTTTCTTTTTTAAATATCCAAGTTTCAACGAAATCGTGGATTATCACTTCGAGATGTTCCCTTGTGAGTTATACATAGTTCAGTGGAGAGTGAACGTGTTAATTATCCTGTCCTTTTAAAATCCTATCGAAAACATCATATTCAAAAGTAGCAAATCTCGACGGTGGGCGGGCAAAAGAGCACAAGTGAAATTTTGGTCGAACAGGATAAATATGCAAATACATTCCGCATTGCTGTCCTTTGCTTATATTACAGTTCTAACAGTCCAAGTCAATTTCACTTCTGTCACGCTCTTTCACCCTCTGTTCTAATAGTACAAGTCAAAAAGACAGCGTAACAAGTATAATACCGACTGATACCTACTCTTTTGCTCACCCCATCAGAAGTGTCCACCGTTTGTCGGCAAAGTTCGGCAGGAATGTTTGTCGTATTAGAAGAAAAGTTGTCATAAAAGAAAAGAGTAGTGTTGCGTTGGTGAAACGAAACAATGACTGGTATTCGGAGCGTGCATTTATTTAAATCACGGAGAGCAAGTGTTGCTCCTTGCGGGACGGACTGCGCAGCAGAAGAGGTTAAATATATCTGGCCTGGCCTAACCGTTCCTTCTTTCCTATCCTCATTCCTTTCGAATGGCCAGCCAGCCCAGTCAGCCAGCCAATGCACCAGACCTGTGCGCGACTCGAAACGGATTCGTGGCACGGCTCTTGGCTTTCCAGAGGCAACAACAACTTTGCGGCTCCTCCTGTGCCCGGTAACGTCGATGAAGGATAAACGGCTGATCGTTCGATCTGTCGTTAAGGCTTCGACCACTTTCTTTTTGGGAGATTATAGTAACGAAGTTGCTCGGACTCCTTCGCAATCCGCCGTGTAACGACCGCTGACCGCGGCTCTCCCCTGCGAGCACTTGTAAATGCTCTCTCTTTCTCTCTCGTTTCTTGGTATCTCGCCGCGTTGATTGAGCTTAAAGGGGAATCGTGTCGATTCTGGCCGCTTCGCGATTACGAGATCTCCGCGACGCCGTTGCTTTAGGTAAAATTTGGAGGTAATCGAGCCGGGAGAGACCGGGAGAGACCAACAGCTGAGAAGCCATCGGGGAGAGCGTGTGCTCGGGATGTCGAGTCACTTTCGAGTTTCGTTTCGGTGTGGAAAAGGAGATAGAGGAGAATTTCGATTCGATCTTAACTGCGATGGCGTGATCCGTGTTATAGAAAGTGTCCTTTCATAGATTACGATCGAATAAAGGATCGAGATGACTAACGGGGTTACCGATCCGTTACTCTTGGATCCTTTGACTGGGAAGATCATCGACATCCTTTTCTCCTTTTTTTGCTATCTGTGAACTTGTTTAAGTTAATCTTGTAAATCGATCTACTCTCGATCGATTTCGAGTTTCAGAAGATCGTAGACACTTCTGGGATCAATTTGATACATCGTTCGGACACCTTGAAACTTTCGAACTTAACATTTCTCCACGATCCTCGACATTTTTTTCTCTTCCCTTGCAATCTTCGAGATTATTCAAGTTACTCTTAAAAATCGATCTTCTCCCGATCGAATTCGAGTATCAGCCACTGAGTTTTCCTTTTAGCCAGAGGTGAGGTATCAGCGATTTTAGATGAAAATACGCTTTCACTCGCGTCGACGGCTCAGCGACGATCATAAATTCAAAGCGGATTTCACTTTTCATTGGTGGCTAGTCCGCGTTAATCGAGATTTATTAGGTGCTTTCTGCGTGCAGAGAAGACTTCGTCGTGTGCCACCCTGAGAAAATCAAAGTGATTAACGTGTATGTGCTTGTGTTAGCTAGCGTCGTCCGTTATATACCGAGTTAGCGTCGATCACGGTTTAACAAGGGAGATTAATCCATCTGTTTGATGGACGCTTGTCGTTAATACGTTTAATTGGCGGTTTATCGCGGCCGATACATTTTTTTCAGCTGCGAATATTTAGGTTGGTAGATTACGTCGAATATTTTCGCGCTCGGCCAATAAACTAAGCCTGGCAACGGGGGAGAGGCCCGTTAGCGAGGCAAACGTATAATGGCCGGTAAATTGGCTCTGATATACGGAGCCGTGATACTCGTTTCATTTGCAATCTCGACTCGTCTTTGTCTTAATTCAACGATCGAACGAGAGAAACTCTTCTTATTACCGACACGATGGATCGACACTTGTCTTGGGGGAGAAATAGGGCCACCACGATTATACTCGTCGATCTATCTATCCTCACTTCTTCACGAATCGCTTGCCAGTTATTAATAAGTATAACGATATCGTATCTTCCTTTTACAGTGTATTTCGAACGTGCTAAAATTGTCGAAAAATTCGACAATTCATCGATATAGAACTCTCGTACGACGAGATTTTATATTTCGTTGCAATTCTTATTTATAGAGAGTTCGAAAGAGCGTCTTCGTTTATAAGCTATTTAATGGTGAACATAAATTACCAACGTAAGAACGTAGTCACCACTCGACACGATACGTATTTATTGTATTACTTTGGATCGTTACAAGTGCTAAATATAGGTTTGTTATCGGTGAAACAATTAGTTGGGAAAACGGTAGCCGGTGATATTTTATAAAACTGTTCAACCCCGGCGTGTCAATTAAGCGTCGATACCTATAATTCTGATGCGCCTGCTATAGACACCGGAGAGATAATGCGTATCAAATGCTCGTTCCAAGAATAACATTTCGCGTAGGTCTACGTAAGTTGAATGTTGATTTGTGGAAAAATAGCTGGCCAGAGCGAGATGTACTCCCGACAAAGTGGGAGTGCAGACGTTAGTGGGTGTACACGTGTGTGTGTGTGTACAGAAAGAGATGTGGGAAGAAAAAAAGCAACACGAAAGTGCAAGTCGTTTGCGTAACGCGAAGTTACTTAAGGCGACGCTCACAACTGTGTTCATTAAAAACCGACGAGCACAAGCCACCGCTGCACCGTAAATTGACGGACCTTGATAACAGTTGTCCCCATTGATTAACATACCAGATAACGCGCTCGAGCATCGGCCACGGATGAAGCGATACGCGTGTAACGTGAACAATCGTTGTTAACTTGCCTTTGAAAAATAAACAAAAAAAAGAAAGTTGATGATTCTGTCGTGTAGATTCTCCGTGTGAGGTAGAATTATAGGGAGGGCGAAGAGGTATTAAAGTTGAAGTTCGTTAAATTGTAAATATATTTTTAAAATTGGAGATTGGTAGGATGAGATTTTTAAAATTGTTTGGTAACTGTTTCACTGCCGACGGGGTATATGGGACGCTTCGAAAATTTATCCTTGGCGGCTATAGGCGCTTTAAATATTTTACCGCGCGCTGACCTTGGCGGCTATAGGCGTTTTGAATATTTTCTCGCACCCTTGGCGCCTTTTGGCATACCTACGTCTTAATTTCTGTCTTATGCGCACTTTCGCCTTAATTTAATCATTAATTCTTGTCCAGTGCGCGCTTCCACCTTAATTCGATAAAAGAAATTTTTTCATTTTTCGTCGAAAACGAAAGATTTTGTGATCAAGATGGATCTGTCGCTTGCGTTACTAAAATCTGCCGCGGTGAAAGGGTTGATATTTCCTAGTTTAGTTTTCACGAATTCTTTCTTGAAAGATTCCATCGAAACTATCGTCGCGGGCAATTAGATAAAATAGAGCAGTTAATTATCTGCAAGATAGAGAAACAGAGTCACTCTCGTTCCATCCGAGCAAACCGAATGAATGAAAGTGTGCACCCAGTGAAATCAATATTCCTCTTTCTCGGCCGACACGCTCACGGGATATACCTCAGCCGTACACTTTCATTGAAGCTCGCGCGGCTCGCGAGAAAAGGCTGATTAGAATAGCATCCGCGTTTGCTTAAAAGCGCGTGAAAAGCGTTTCATTAGCCACTTCAATCTCCTCATTAACTTGCATCGTAAACGACCATCGTTATCTAGCCAATCTGCGAAAGGGATTCGCTATGGCTGTTAAAACAGAGAATTTCTCATCGTTACTTCTGCAGGAAGAACCTTTTCGTACCAGAAAACACTACGATATTCTATAATTTTGTTATATGTATGGTAGAACATCCTGCTTGACGATAATTTCTTATGACAAATCAAGTCGAAGTTACTAATTAAAGTTTTTGCACGTGAAATGCTTCGTTTCCATGAAAATCAATTTCGAAAATTCTCCATTATTCCATTACCTACACTACCGGCCAAAAGTTTCGAATCACCTGCCACTTTTCATCAATATTAAATCTGCTGCTAATATTTTATAGATTTGAAGTTTATCTCAATTCTACATTTATCAATTTATCTCATATCAATTGATTCGAATGATAAAAAATTCTCAAAGTCGCTGACTTTTTTCAGGAAATTTTTGTGTAAATTGCAATGCTCAGTGATTCCAAACTTTTGGCCGGTAGTGTATATATAGCACAAAAACTTGCAGAGAATGATTCCTTATGAAAAATTAAGTAAAAATTGCTAATTAAAGTTTTTGCATGTGAAATGCTTCGTTTCCATGAAAATCAATTTCGAAAATTCTCCATTAATCCATTATACATATATAGTACAAAAACTTGCAGAGAATGATTCCTTACGAAAGATTAAGTAAAAATTGCTAATTAACTCGTTGAATGCCGAACCAATTCTACGTAACTTGTCCACGGTGCCGAAAAGAATTTTTTATTCTAATACAACACATTGCAATATGCATAAATAATATGTCAACAGTTAGAAATAAAATTATTTGAATATGCTGTGTGATGCATTAGGTGAAAATTTTACAGATACTACCATTTATTCAAATTAAATGCTTTTACTAATTTTGAGACCGTCGGTCACCGATCACCCCCACGGCATTCAACGTGTTAAAGTTCTTGCATGTGAAATGCTTCGTTTTCATGAAAATCAATTTCGAAAATTCTCCATTATTCCATTATACATATATAGTACAAAAACTTGCAGAGAATGATGCCTTACGAAAGATTAAGTAAAAATTGCTAATTAAAGTTGTTTTGCATATGAAATGCTTCGTTTCCATGAAAATCAATTTCGAAAATTCTCCACTCTATACTTCACCGTCACTTTCATCCAACAAGTTTTTACTGTAGAAGTGTTTTGTTATTCCAGAAAACGAACAGAACTCGTCAGACTCGTCTCTCATGTAAATTCGCCTTGATAAAAACACGACAGCGTGTGACTGTCTTAAAAAAGGCAACCGAAATTATGACCACAGACACACATTTGTCAAACGAAAGAGAAAGAAAGAGGAAGAAGAGTAGCTGGCTTAAACGGAGCCGAACCTGACGGAATTGAGTTCAACACTTGAGTTGCTTCGCTCTCGCTCCTCTGGAAACGGGCCCTGCACTTATTTGGCCTCTTCCAGGCTTTCCAGCTGGGAATAGAGATATCTGGCTGGGCTGTCGCCGGGAATCGTGGGAAGTAAACGATACCAATCGAAAAATCGTCGTCCTCCGCGTCAGTTGATACCCCACCGTTCATCTTAACATTACAGTACATTCTGATCGAAAGTTTCGTAATCACCGAGTGTTTCACAGAACCTGACAAGTTTTCGAAGCCATATTGAAAATTAAAAAAAAAACAAGGTGTACAGCGTCGCTATACACCGCTATACAGAGTGTCTGATTAATTATGACAATGGCGACTAACCCTTTCGTGACTGCATTATTTTCTTAAAAAATTTCTTATTTATCTATCGATCATCGCTGTTATAAGGAATACAAAATTAAAATCAATGACAAAGGACACACGCGTCTCACTCGTCGCGAAAGGGTTAAAGGGTTACACTACTCCCGAGGCCTGTGAGTGACATCTAACTTTGGTAATTTTTTTTTAAAGAAAATAATCGCCTCCATCGAAAACTTTTCATAAAGACTTATTATACTACCCTTGAAGAACGTCAAAGTATTTTTCATTTAATTTCCTTACAAAATGACGAGTAACTCGAACTCGTTTAAATTAAATCAGACCCTTTGCAAACGTTGAACGTCGCAACGTCTTTCGTTCCAGCTTTTCACCCTGTCTCTATATAACGAACAGTGTCCTCCGTCGCGTTAGAATCGCGGCAGAAAATGCCAGTTTCCATCGCACGGTCGCGCCTCGACTGGGAATCGCTCGAAATCACGACCACGTCTGCGGAGGTGGAAGAGAGACGGAGAACGAAGGATAGGCGTGAGTCACTTGCAGTAACAGCAGCAGCCTCCGTTAGTTACCGTTAACTTTTAGCACTGATGACGCCGTATCTGCGAACACGTGAGAAAACATTCTTTTCCGCGGTGAACCGCCGCCGCCGTCCGCCCTCCCGCCTCTGGCGCGTTGATCCTTGCCTTTTTTTTCACCGGTCACGGCGCCACGCCGTGGTTAATTTGCGCGCCGCTAATTAAATTGATTGCACCGGTGGACGAATCAATCAAACGTTTGAAACCGAATTAGGCGGCGGACAACATCGGCCTACGGCGAATCGAAACTGTTGTGATTGACGCGGCGAAACGAATATTCATTTGTTTCCTCGTTCAGACTCGTCGAATAGAGCTGGAATGGATAATTATTCGATATAAATTGGAATTGAGGTTTTCGGTTAGTTTCACCGGCAGATTGTTCCGCATTGTTATCGATCGCACGTTGTTTTTGGCGTATTATTAGTTGCACGGACGGAATTATTGTTTATTTTTCGAATTTTGTGGGAATAGGAAAGAGAGTAGGCTGATTCTTTCGAGATTGTTTTAGTTGTTTAACCTTTTAGTTACGACAAAATTGTACCGACAGCTAGCGCCGCCGCGGACGGTGCGTGAACGACGTTACGACCGCAAAAAGTAAAAGGAAAAAAGAAGAATGCGAATCGAAACAAATGAAAATATTTCCACATCACACAAATAATGTGCAATACTTGCATAGCTTTCAACGCGAGATAAACAAGTGAGCCACTATAGCGGTTTTCCTTATCAAAATGTTACTTTGAATTTAGAGAAAACCCGCTATAGTGGCGTATCGTTCTAAAAGATAACTTAGAGGGAAGCCACTATAGTGGCGTACAGTAGCTAAAAGATTAAGGATGTCCCTTTTTTCTTATCAAGTTTTGTAACATCGAGAGGATTGTGAATCGAGTGGAAATTGGCTGAAACTGAGTTGCAAGTCAGTCGTTCCACCAATGAGATGCAACTATGTAGTTAAAGCGGTGAGATTCTTCGAAGGAGACCGGTTTCCACTTCACAGATTGAATCTTGGAACTATTTAAGTTTCTTTCAATTAGATTCTTGCAAAGCAGCGAAGGTCTATTTTGCATTAAGCAACGATTCTTGTTGCATTCTTCTGATCCGAAGAAGTTCATCCCTGAAAGTCCTTATCTCAAATGTTCCGTCCTAAGTAACTCTCTTTCTTTTTTTCAAGATCAATAAACTGTCTTTTACGAATCGATAAAAACTACCTTCGAAAATTCTTTATTTACAAACGAAGTACAGTAGTGCACACATAAGTGTCCGAATTTTTGCACACTTAAGCGTCCGTCGCTATCCCCACCAATTAATTCTTGGAAATTCGATATCGACTCCTGAATGTGAACAACTGACACTTGGTAATATCGGTATCCCACTCGTAAGGGAACTTCGGTAACCCGAAATGTCCGATTTTTTTTAAACTTTGTGGGTTTGCAGGGGACCTCGAGAGAAGTATCGGGCAATTTTTTTTATCGGCCCAATTTCGGTTCTTCGAGGTAAAAACAGCCCTTGAATGAAGATAAGTGTACCCTATTTCCCTGTATATCTTTAAAACTATAGTAGATATAAAAAAATGTTTATAATAAAAATTTAAGAAAAAAATCGGATATTTCGGGTTACCGAAGTTCCCTTGTCAGACACATATCCTTTCTTTCGTTTAGTTAAATTCGCAGAAATCACCTCCCCATTTAAGCGTCCGCATTTGGTCCCGACTGCGGACGCTTATGTGTGCAGTACTGTAATTCGCAATTCTGCGATACCTTATCAAACATAAACATCTTCCACTATATACCTACTGAAAATTAGACGCTGAATAAATTTTCATACGTACATTCTTAAAAATTACAATAAAAATTACAAATTTCGTTCATCAAAGCCGTTATTTGGAGAGAGAAAAATTGTCCCTAATTCAAGCTCCCCATCCTCTCAAATCGAATTCACGCTGAAATTGCAAAAACTCGCGACGCAACGTGAAAATCGTTCGACGAAGAAGCTGGTAGACAGGTTGAATCCATCGTGCCTGTCATTACCAGGAAGAATAACGCCTTGTATTGACAATGACCACGGCTGCAGGCTACTCCTGAGGAACAAAATCGCGTGGGACGGTGAGAGACACTCGTGGAAGTAATTGAGCGCGTGTCGCTGGGCTTGATGACCCATTACAGGGATCGCCGTGAATCAGTCATTCCCTTTTAAAAATTGCATCTCCTCGTGGCCGGTTTCTGCCTCTTGGACGCGCGAGAAGAGAAGAGGAGACATTACCGCGGCGACGTATCGTGTGTCACGCTGGCTGACGTCGAACGAAACCGGAGGAAATTACATGATCGTTTCACTTTCGCACGCGGAAGCCAACCTCGACGACGCGGCGTCGCGACGTCCGTGGACGATGCAAACGCGAACCGGTTAACGGTAACGCTCCTTTAGCCGGGGCTTGTCTTCTTTCATCGTCAGGTCTTCTCCGTGGGGTTACGGTGTCGGAAATCAGTAAATTTCTTTCTTTTTTGTTTTTTGCGTGTGTACCAAGTTTATTTGCAATCAATCTGCTATTTACAGGAGACAAGTAACTGTGATGGCAGTACAGGTTATCGGCGAAAGCAACACGCAACGTGTGCTCCTCTGCACTTTCGAATGTGTATGTGCAACCCTTGGTTTATTTTGCAATCCGTGTTTGGTCGAAAAGTATGTCGGCGAACGAATAGAAAAATTTGTAATTGCCGAGCAAAATAAATAATCACCCCGAAGGTTCTCGGGTAAGTGTCGTGCCTTTTGACACAGTCCTCTTCCCGGAGAGTCCCAGGACTCTCCTCACTTCGTGGCGAGATCCTTTATTCCGAATCCTTATCTCTCTGTACGCGGTGATGTCGGGTCACCGGCCCCGTGCACGCGTCTCCTCTTTGTGTTTGGTAACAGGACGTCGGGTCCTTTGCCACTAGTTTCTACGTCGCCACCGAACCTATTCCCCAACGACAGATTCTAAGGTTCCGCTCGTTCGCGATACGATATCCTTTTACAAGAGGCCTACGCCGCTAAATGCGTCGCCTCGTGCGCCTTCCAATAAAATAAATGACGCTAACAAAACTAGGGAAGAAACGTGCTTTGAAAGTTGAGAGAATGAAGACAAGAAAATTAAATGATCTACAGGAGAAATAATCGAAATTTAGTGGAAACACTAAACTGAGTGTTCTTCACATGCACAACGTAATTCGTGTATCAGATTTGCTGGTTGGCTCCAGGGAATCCCATTTGTAAATGTAATTTATTAAAAAAAAGACCCTCAGGTGCTTTTGGCTATTTTGAAAAATGATGGAGAAGGTCTAATGCAGGCGTGTCCAACTCGCGGCCCGCGGGCTTCGTGCAGCCCCTGAATGCCCCTAGCAACGCGGCCCCACGAGATCGTAAATTTTTAACATTATTATATGACTCTCGCGACGGGAGAAAGAGGCTTTTCTTCGCGACGCTGAAAACGCCAACTGATGCAGCGAAGCGAAGGTTGCCAGTTTTTCTATTTTCCGGCGAATGAAAATTTTACTGAAAACGAGCTTTCGACGGCTGAGCGGAAGTAGAAGAGGTCACCGCAAGTTTTGGACGCGTGACGGTGTCTCGCGCTTTTTATCGCCTTCCTCGCCAACTTCTTTTGTTTTCTGTTTATTTTTGCGAATTTGCGCAGCGAAAGAACGTTTTGACGCGTAGAGCGAGCGTCTGTTGCTTACAAAGTGCGCGCAAAAATGCGTCGTCACGATGGAAGCGTTGCAAATGTGTGTAATTTTCTTTTTTTGCTGAATAAAGTCTTACACGTGGGTTTTGAAACATTTTCACGCGATTGATTTTTCGAGTTTCGACAAACAGGTCGAAGACATTCTCTTGTTAAATGTTAAGCGTTATTTAACCGTTTCGCTATAGTTGCTCGGTTAGGTTGAACGATGGTGAGATGACGGGTACTTCGCCACAGGCAGACTTTAAGTTTAATTCATTATACTGTTGCATCACGGAATTTATCGTACAACGTGTGTAAATTATTTTCATCGGGGTAATAAATAAGGGATCGTTGTTGCTGTGCAACTTTGTGATAATGAGCTGTTCCTTTTTCTCGTGCTACGTGGTTAAAGCATGCTCGTATACGACCCCCGTGGTGATACAGCGTAGAGATCGTTTGTAAGGGAAAAGAATTGGGAGGGATCTTTTAATATTAATTGTTAGAAGTTTCTGCTGGAATCGATTTCGATTTTAATCCATTTTAATCGTTGTCTCGAGAACAGATCTTTTCTACGATAGTTACGACGCAGTCTGAAGAAATATCCGAGTAATTTCTGTGAAATTTTATGGATACTAAAAAGAGGTATCGTTTTACTTGCTACTAAAAGCTAGTTGAATCGTTACCAGTGAGATTGCAGCATGTTGAATGAAACACTTCATCTGTTTGATAGTAGTCTTCGATAAAGCGAGACCGTTTAATCAGACTGAACATCTGGTCGTCTTACCAAACAATAACACACGGCCTGAATGGAGAATTACGAATACAATTTCCCTCTGGAACACTTCCAAAATCTCGACAGATATCAAGATATATGTCGAAGTAGCTCTCATCGACTTCGAGCATAAAATCCTCTTTCACTGCGATACCCATTCTTTTTTCCTTACAATAATATTATGTCAATTCACAGGCTACCGTATTTTCTACCAAATCATTCACATCGTCTGTAAAATATCAATTTAACAAAAGAAGAAAAAGAGAAAGGAACAAAGAGAATATAATTAACAACTGGAAAGAAAGAATTACACACTCGGCTCGGTAAATCGCCGGGGCCATTAATACGCGTGGAAATAATTTTTGCGTCGGTTGTTTGGATCTTTCCTTGCGGATTTATAATGGTTCGTTCTGCGCGGTAGAAGAGGAAGCGTCGTCGAAAGTGGATTTATAATAATTGCAAGCGCGCGCCGCGCCGTGAAAAAGTTCAAACGCCCACGCACACGCATGCGTACAACGAGCGTTGCGCGAGACGTGTGCGCACCACACCGTGTGGAGAGAACGTGTTGCGTTCCGCAACACGTGCAGCACCACCGCGAGAGACTGGTCGCCGCTGATTAATGTACGTTCGTTAGGAATCTTTCCTCCCTTCCTTCTTGCCTTACCACCAACCGATCCTTTCGATTATTCTTTTCGTTTTCTTCGTGCACGATTTTAACGTTACGACGCACTCTCCACGTGCACGAGAAAGCAAGAGAAGCTGCTGGACGGACAAGAAATGTCGTGGCAACGGTGTGGGCTGCTTGTCGAGTGTGTATTGGTTTAATTAATATCGTGTTTGGATTACGTGCGAACAATTTCTTTATTTCACCGGGTATTATGCGTATCCGTACACGTTCCTAGCCTATTATGCAACGCTTCGATTACGCGTACAACCCCGGCTGTAACGTGTGCGATGAATTTACGCGAGAAACGTTACGTTTGCACGATGTAGAGTTTTTCTTTTAAGGAGTGGGGAACATTGTTGCGTTACCTCGGTTCATCGAGCAGCGTGGTAAATACTTCGCGGGAATTTTGAATTCGACGCTTCGCGCGTATTTATGTAGACTTATTTACAGGTTATGGTGCAAGAATTTTTTGTACTTTTTGACACTGCAGCGTTTCAGTAGAGGTTATGTTTGACTAATTGGTACTTCGACCCTGGATTAAGTAGACGAACGAGTTTTTACCTGTTTTATTTGGTGAATATCTTTTGAGAAATGTAAGCTGTGTTTGGAATTTGTTTATAAAATAAGGCGTGAAGAAGGTTAGACCTCGTAAGAAATAATCGATTCTTAATTGCAACAGCGAGATATAAAAATAGTTCCGAAAATATTATCACGTAATAAGTGTGTTCAAAAAAGAAAAATTTTCCAAAAATTTAGCTTTGCCAATCTCAATTTTTCAGTATACTATTCATCGAGTACAGTATAGACCGAGAAATGTACTTTTTTTCTCGTTGAAAGATCCTACGATGAATCAGTAGTTTCAATGGATGAGTCAAGTGTGGGAGTTTATTTTATGGATAATGTAGCTAATAATCCTAGGGGCTTCTCTTCCAGAGGGCACGCGTTATTCAGTCCCGCAAGTAGGTTTAATTCATTCTAGTTTAAATTCCAGCCGCAGGTCATAGTTCAGTCGATTACAGTGCCTTTGATCGTTGGGTCCACTGCGGAAAACGTTCTCACGAAACTGGTTCTCTGTATCCTATACGCGTGAGTCTCCATTTTGGTCCCTTCTTGGTCATGCTACTCTAAATTTATCACGATGAAGAGGCGCGTGTATACATATATGGTACAAAAAAAAAATATATATATTTTTTATTTCTTTGTTAATTCGTGGAAGCTCCGTAGCCTCAGACTTGCATGTGATCTTGTGCAAATACAGGGTGTCTCGAAAAGTATGGAAGTGACTTTTTTTTAGAGAAACAGAACTGATAAGACAACTTGTCGATATATTCGTAGAATCTTCTCCGAGTGATCTTTAAATAAACGAAAATATATATAAATGTAAAAATTGTTCGTACAAGTGTTAGAATTTTTTTTTTTAAACAGTTAAAAAAAAAAAACTTCGAATCTTTGTATTTATTGCTACATCGTCAGTACCAGATGAAGTAACAAATGTTCTATTCCTCGAAAATTGTTGACGAGTGTCCCATTTGAATTTTCGTCCGCGACATGTGTCGTCTTCGTTGAAATATCGTTTCATTCATAGAAAGAGTTATTAGATTCGAAATAGCTCTATTATTAAGTTTCGAATTATTCTTGGCCAAGAGGCCGTATACTTTGCGAAGTCCGAGGGAGCTGGCACGCTGTCGCGGCCAGATGTTACTGAAATTCTCAAAAGACTTCATCCAGTAGAATTAATATTACACGACACGCTTTATCAAGATACCTGTGTTATTGTCCTTAATTCACCGTCAGAAGTTTCTGTCAGGTTGTAATTACCTGCAGCACCGGCACGCGCGTCAGACGCGTTGATGTTTACAGAACTTGGAACATGTGCGCCGGCTTGAGATTCACCTTCTGTTTGAAGAGGCTGAAATTCCACGGATCGTTTCGTACATTTAGGACCATTATCTCCAATCTCATTTTACGGCACGTTGGTTAACATCTAAGCTAGGATACTTACTCCTGAGGCGTTCGCCGATTTTCTACGATTTAAAACCCGGTCGATTCCCAGATTTGCGAAAGTTACCAATTAAAAATGTAGAAATCTGCTTTTCTAACTGTTGGTAAGAGTTAGGAGTTAAAATTGAAAAATCCACATTTTCCAACTTCAATTATTGATATTACTTATCTATAAACATATACTAAAAATATCTGAAGAGGAGCACAGTAAAAAGCTCCCTTTTTCGTCGGAATATTCTCCAAACATTATTCACGATATTGAACTATCTCGAAGCGCAATAAAATTTCATCGAGGGAGGAGCACACACGGAACGGTAAAAAAAAGAAACCAATTTGTGTCTCACTAGCGTGACAAAATCTACCGCTACGACCACTCAGTATATACACAAGTCACGATGAACCATCGCTCCGCCGTGCAACATTGTACGGCGGAATCCCCGCGTGAAAAATCCATCGACAAGCATCTCGGGACTCCGAGATCGAACGGTGCGTGCGTCAGGGTCCACCTAGCTGCTCCATCACAGAAGGAGCGGAAATATTTGACTTTTGCCCTCGGTGGTGTGTACGGAGGAGAACGAGCGAGAGGAGTACGAAGAGAGATAGGCATAGGGGGCAGGATCCTCCTGTGGCTCGCGATATATTCACCGTGTGGCCTCCCTCAAACACGTAACATACGGAGGAACAAATACCTATATACGTGGAACACAGGTATTGGAACTCCACACCAGGTTGTCCAGGTTTCCGAGCCACGCACGTACCTGCGGCTCGCACGTGTTGTGCCCGGCCTGCTTGACTTATGTGTGCAGCAGCTGCAGCGGCTGCAGTGTCATTGACATCAGAGGCGCACACTAGTTTCCACGAGGAGGAGGCAGCCAGCCAGCCAGCCAGCCAGCCAACCAGGCAGCTCACGAAGAAACCCACTGGCTCTTGTCCTCCTACCGATCGTACATTACACGCGAGGACGATTATAGCCCCGGCACGCCACAACCGGCCGTGTGTGATGTTGGCTGTTCGCGCGAGCAAGGATCCTCCCTTTTCTCTCTCTATCTTTCCTCTCCGTTCTCGACATTGCCTCCGGTTCCATCCAGAGGCGGACCGGAGAGTCCTGCGTGGCGAATTAAGCCCATTACGCGGACCCGGTGACAAAAATGAGAAATAAAAAGGGTAGACGACGCGCGAGATGACCAAGGGAACGCGCGCTGCCACTTCGTCGATGCATATTCAAACGGATGTGCTCGGTTGAGTGTGCATTCGCTGGGTCTTACAGGACGATTGCTTCGGTGCAGATGAATCGAAAGGAATGATCTTTTTTTTTTTTGGAAATAATCGACTTTGTTGTTGTTGATTTGTAATTGAATTGCGTTTGGACGAATGTGAGTGATGATCGAGGGAGCGTGAGTTTGGGGTGTAACGTGTGGTTGCGCGAACGATGCGAATGGACAAGTGGATAATGTGTCTGGATGGTTATCGGGAGGTGCTACCGATAATTCCGCGCGACAGCTTCGTTCGAGGAATTGTAGTTAACCCGGTGTGTCGGTGAGGGCAATTTTCGAGCGACGAAAATTGGAGCTCGCTGAGCGATAAAGGAGGGCGCGTGCTCGGAACGGCGCGAGCGCACGTGCTCGTTGAGCGTAATGAGGGAGGAGGGTTGTCGCGTTGCGGATGCTCGTGAACGGGGTTCGATTCGTCTTGTGATACCGGTGTATCGTAAATAGAAAGATCTGGACACTTATTCGGTAGAATTACGTATGCAGCGCATCCCGTGATTTCTTGGTCTTTCTTAAGAAAAGCGATTGGGGTGGTAAAATGAGAACGAGTCGAAAGTCAGGTGAAATTGCTGGCTATAAATCGATTGTGTTAATCGCACAATTTGATCACCTTCATTCTTATTCACGCAACGTAACAATATCGACAGGGTTGACAATTTTTGCCACTCTGATCTCTTCATACTTCGCACGAGCGTCGAGTCGGAAAGGAACTCTTCTTCTTCAACGAAACTTCCATCTCCAAAAATTGTATACTTCACCACCGACGTGACATTTTAAAAAAGAATCTGCCTGAGAATATCATCGTAATCCCAAGGAAAATTAAAGTAAATTCTGAATACAGAGGGATGCGCACAGACCTTTGTGACACATTTCACGTCCTCTCACCGCGCTAACTCTACTCGGCAAGAAGCAAAAAAAAAGGAACCGTGAGAAAGGTGGTAGTGCTGTCGTCCGCCACTAATTTTTCCTTTCTTACGACGGTGAAGTTCGCCAAGTAGTTGCTGGGTCCGTGGCCGGTCCAAGAGAACGAGCATTGGCTGTTAGAGAGAGGCAGCTGGAATCTGGCGGAGTGTATACCCGGTGTGTATTAAAGTCGAGCTGCAGCAGTCGTCGGCAGCCAGCAGCCACTGGCATCATCGGTGTGTTGCTGGTGTTGGCTGCCTCTTCAAAGAATCTTTCCTCGATGGACCAGTTCCGGCAGTGGTGCCGCGGCTGTTGGCGAATAGGAATAGTCTTGGGTAAAGAGGGACAAAAGAGGAAAAGAGAGAGAGAGAGGCATAAAAGAGGAGGAGGAGGAACAGGGGCTGCTGTGTGCACGAGTAGAAGAGGATAAAACAGGAGCAAGGTTAGGAGAGGGACGGCGAACGAAGGAAGAACATGAGGGTCGCGTAAGAATAAGAATAAGAGGAGAACGGTGGCTGAAAGGATGGAAGAGAGAGAGAGAGCCACCGCCGATAGGAGGATGTGCAGAGGGAAGGGTTGAGAGAGATAGAAGTAGGAACGGGTAACAGGGTAGAGTAGGACGAAGGGAACTAGTCAGACGAGCGAAGAGAAAGGTAAAGGGAGAAAGATAAAGGAGCGGAGGAAAGGTGAGAAAGAGGAGGACGATGGTAGCGGTCCTCGATGGGCGAGAGGAGGTAAGATAGAGGGAAACCGAGATAAGTGTAAAGAGAAGGAGGGAACGAAAAATAAACTGGCAGCAACGGGAGAGAAGCGGAGGAAAGATGGTGTGAGAAGGAGAGAGAGAGTGAGATACTGTGAAGGAGGAGGCTCTGTAGCAGCCAAGAGGCGCAAGAACCGAGAGACTAGACGCAACTAAATTTCAAGCAAGTGGGAGAGAATGCAACCGCGAGAGTAACACGGTGGAACGGCTTGAAAAATTGCCGTCTGTAAATCCTCGGGCCCCTCGCGGGTCCACGCCACCGTCACAGTAGACCGAACCACCGCGTGGAATTCTTTCGAAATCGGTCTTACGGCCGCTTACTCTCTTCCTTTTGCGCCCTTCTTCAAACTCGCGAGCTTCTTCGGACGCGTGAATTTCCACATTTTTATCAGAATTTTCCATTTCTCTTAACACCCTTTCAGCGCCAGCGCTCACACATGCGAAGAATGCCACAGGCTGATTTTATATCGCTTCTGTGAATAGCTTTGTAAAGAAGATGCCGATTTCCTGAAGGAAAATTTTACTATTCTTTTCAAATTTGAAGGAAATGGAATACATTATTGCCACTTGACACTCAGAGGAGCG
Source organism: Habropoda laboriosa (assembly GCF_001263275.1). Classification (NCBI taxonomy): domain Eukaryota; kingdom Metazoa; phylum Arthropoda; class Insecta; order Hymenoptera; family Apidae; genus Habropoda; species Habropoda laboriosa. The sequence goes on from NW_017100168.1 coordinate 1,180,062, forward strand.
ATAATCTGAACGTAAAGAAACGAGGCCGATACATCGGCATTTTTCCCATAAGTACCGAGCGCCTGTATATCGACACTACATCGACTTGAACACCCCAGTCTGCCGCTTATTTGAAAACACAGAGCGCCCTGAAAATTTTCAAATTCTCTGCCGATAATGCAAAAATCCTCGCGCAAGAACCTAGGGAGAGACTCTTCTCACGCTTTCTCGTGTCACACCTACGAATCTAGACGTACCCGGTGGTGTTTCTGGGGCTAATCGAAGGTCAACAACCGCGACGATTCTTACGCTTCGTTACCGAACTATCTGTCGCCGTTGTATACCAGTGGAGAGAAAATATAATTGGATAGTACCGCGAGAAGAGATACCGTGCGGTGGCTGCAGGAGGAGAAAGTGTAAATTGTGAATAAAGGGAAGGGCGTTCTCTGTTCCTCGATTCTTCATCGAGCCTTTCGACGCTCGGGTTAATCGAGGGTTAAGCTTCGTCGTCCCGTAATCGACTTAATTAGATACAATTATGTGCCGGGGTGAAAACGAGGATGGTGTATAAAACACGCGTTACGTCGCCTTCGTGTCGGCGTCGACGACGTTGTCGAAGAGAGTCGGTTCATCGTCTGTTATACGTTTCGCACGTATGGTTATTCATTTGAAAATTGCAGAACCGGTTCTTCGATACTTCTCTCTCTTTCTCTCGCCGTGTGTAGCGGCGTCAAAAGTTTATCGAAACCTCTGGTGCATTGTCAGGTGGGCCAATGGCATCGTGTCTTCGTCCAACCGGCAGGCCGTTCGCCCGAACCGGCGATCAGACAAGACAGGTCATCGTTGGCACCGTCGACAGGACAGAAAATGCCGTTCCTATTACGCGTAGCCAAGCGGCCCACTACGCTCTTTCGAACCGGAGGTATTTTCGCGGGGCAAATTGTATAACCACGATGATATATTACTCTGTTGTTGTTACTGGTCTATTTCGAAAGTGTCGCTGAAAAAAATCTCTACTACCGTCCAAGGGTGACGAATTAACCCTGAAATGTCTGAATCGGCTCATATTTTCCTCACGTTAACTATACTCCGGGTGAAAATTGATCTACGCTTGAAGAACAAAAGTATTTGCTCATTTTGTTTATTTGTTACAATTTCTGAGGCGACGACACAGCTGAAATTTTATTAATTTAAAGAAATATGAAGTTTAACGGAGAACGTTTGAATTGGAACCTGAGTGAAAATTCACTCCAGGGGAAACTGGGAAATTGCTGGAGAACAAACTTGACCATGAATAGCCGCTGTGACGTCAGGTTTAATAATAACACTCGTGAGACGTCAAATTTAATAATAATACTTTATTTACTTAAACACGATATTACGGGAGTGAGCCCTTTGATATTTAAAATGCAAACGAAGAGAGCAAGCGTTAAAATAGCAAAATAAACAGCTAAAATAGAAATTCTGGACGAAGATAAAGATATACGAGGAAAGAAAATATTCTATTACATTTAAAAATGCAAACTCTACATTTTATTACTCCGTACTTCTGGAACACCCTGTAACGTAGCCTCGCGTAAAATGGTCCCCATGCTGTCATCTCGGGACACACACGTGTAGAAGTCCGATACTTGGAATGAATTTTCCACTGAATGATCACCACCGAAGTTCATAGTTTCGTCCTCTCGACGAGCGTTACGATCGTGAAATTGCGGACGATAATTGTAAATCTTGCGCGAAAGGGTGACGTTTTTCTGGTACGACTGTCCGGTCAGAATCCGTTGGAGATGCGGTTATGAACGGCGTACAGGAGCAAAATAAAGGAATATTGATGAGCCTTCCGGCGAATGCGTTCGTAATTGGCGAATCGGCGTTAAAATGCAGGAAAAAAAGTTTCAGTAGACTCGTATACGTCTTCGTTAGTACTTTTTGAGGACGTTCCGCGCGCTGCGGTGCGCTACCAGGCTCCTCCCCCTTTCCCCCCACCGCCGCCACCATTTATTACCCGCTGCGTTAATATTAACACGCATGGCAATATTTAGCTTTTATGGTAAACCACTAGAACGAACGATTCTTGTATCCGGTGTGTACCGGGTGTATCTATGCAATTCTGCACTGTGCACCGGAATGAATTGAAGAAATGAGAAAGAATAAGTGATTTTTTAGGTTATGAGAATTCGAGAATCTTTCATTTTGTTAATTTATTCAGCTTGAAAGACGGTCGGAGAATGTAATTTTCGTGGTGCACGATGTAGAGTATATTGATAAATTACATACGTTTAAATGTTACCAAATATGGAGGATGTTTAACATTGCAAGTGTTGAAACAGTGATCTAGTTAATTTATATAACCACTAAAAAATTATTCTTCTCAAAAATCCTATCTTTTTTAATCTGTTCAGGGACACTGGCGCATATGAGTACTAGTTTTTCCGAAAATTCCAATATTTTTGATAGAGAAAATACGAAAAACAATCTCTCAACAAGGAAATATCGATTTAACACAGGTAGACCATTTTTTCTAACTTAAAAAAAAAGTCCCTGAAGAGGTTAACAATGAAATAAAAAATAAACTAATTCTTATCTTCGACATAATTCAATCACGATCTACTGTACAGTGTGTAAGAGAAATATTCACGAACTCCGAGTTCAACAATTTTTTTCCGGTGGAATGGAAGACAGTAAAAAGGGAAAGCATCGCACCTTTACAAATTGGCGAATAGAGAAGTCCGTTGAATAACGTCGTATGTCCGAAACGTTTAAAATTTGAAGAAAAAAACAAACGTTTTCGCAACCGGAGTCGCGAGGAACTTTTGTTACACACCGTGTATTTTCCCTTTACGTAACATTTCCAACGAATTTCCTCTTTTCTCTTTTTAATTATCCCTCGAACGAAAAGCGTGCCTCGATTGTTCGTAACGTGCGCCCGGGTGTTCCTTGAAATATTTTTCACGATGCATTCAGACGGTTCACCGATCGTGATTTTTCTTCTGGCTCACGCCACGGAACACGGTTATGCTCTGACGGAAATAACTTTCCACGCTAACTATGCCCGCATACGAAATTCTTGCCTAAATCCGCCGCGGGTGTAACACGTCCCTTTCACATTTTTTTTTTTTTTTGTACTCCCTTCCCTCTGCCTATCTATCTTTCTCTCCTTCCTTTTCTTTCTTTCTTCCCTTTTTTCTCTCTTAATTATTCCGTTCGTGTGTTACTTTCGAGCAAAACCACTGCGTTTCCAGCAGCGAGCATTTATGCAACTCCTCTTCCTCGTTGACTCTTCAGCGTCCCGGCGCGCATTAAATGGGAGATCGTGGTTGAACGTTTGCTAATAAAAATAGCAAATCCGCCTTTCAATGCGTACACTCTACAGGGTGTACGTGCGACGGAATGTAATTAATAACCCGTGGACCCGTGTAACATTATTCACTCATAGACAGTGCATAAATTTCAACCTCTTCCGTTTTCGCGCGAAATTCTTATCATCTTCTTTTATGAATAATAACTCCATCAACGATCACGCGTACCGATAGAAATATTTCAACAGAAGTGCGAAAGTTATTTGTTGTGTATGTACAACGTGGGACGTAAATCGTGGTACAATCGAGGCGAGAGAGATTCTGTGGCCCGAGATAAGAGAAAAATCGAGAATATGAAAATTGCATTGGAAACTTTGAAATCAGTCGGTACATCAACCCCTTGACTTATGATTTTCTTTACCGACGGTGCACGTAAATTTAATCTATTTATCATTTGAACACTGTGCAAAGTGAGAAAATTTCATAATTCTCTGTTTTGTAGATCAAAATAAAATTTAGAATTAAAATTAATTTTTATTACTGATATTACTGTTTTGAAATAATAGTTACTTGCGATAAAGGGATTTCTTTTTTTTTTTTAGCTGACTACCGTGCATTAGACAAGCCTCTCCCCTAATTTTCTTTCGTCGTCGAAGGTTTATCTTTCGTTTTGCTTATGCACGCGCCGCCATTGCTTCTGGTAAACGGAGCCGAAAAAGATCTCTGGCCCATGAAGAAATGGTGTTCGTTGCTTTACGACGACACGGGAATTTCGCGGGATGTTTATTATATGGTGTCCGCCCTAAAGACAGTCGTAAACCTTGCCGTTGTAGCATTTTCATTGATAATAAGCCCGAGCAATGTGCTCGAAGGGCTCGACGTCTGTGTTTTCCAAATTGAATATAAATAGCTGAAAATAATTTCACGGTAACTCTTTTTTCAATAGTCGGACATCTTTGTCGGAGATTGAAAATACGGGTAACGAGTTTTCAGAGAGTTTTCGAGAGACTTTTCAAAGCTTTCTCTAACTTCTCGTCGTGATTGTCACACTCGGTTTGAAATTTCAGAGAAAACAATTAAAATTTCCAATTTCGCCTTCCGTGTTTGTTTTCCTTTAATTACAAGTTGCATCGTAATATTTAAAAATTGTGGAGTTAGATTATAGATGTTGATTTATTATGTCTTCCTGTGTATCTGGATGTTGTTGCCGTTTCCCAGGAAGAAAGAATACAATGAACGACAGATTCTCATTTTGCTATGAATAGATTCGGTAGGAATATAAAATAGTATAATAGTAGAGTAGTAGAATATAAATTGGCGAAGTGAAAGGTAGAACAGTGAGCAAAGTAGAATATAATGGCACAACGGCGAGCATACAAAATAAGGTATGTGACTTGCAGATCACGTTGAAATTTCATAAACAAGAGCGGAAATTTCAAACTCACGTAAAGCTTGAAATATTGCTATGTAAGTACATCTGTCCCCCGATTTACACGGATGATCGGTTCCTCAGAATACCGTGTAAATCGAAATCATGGCTTTTTGTATGAAAAACCGTGTAAATCGGGGAAAAAAAGAAAATGCGCATAATTCAGTCAGTGATTGAATTAAATTCATTATTTGAAATGTAAAATAAAAATAAGATAAAAATGAGAAACAAAAAATATTCAGGGTCAGGGTTTAGTTTCGAGCGAGCGATCGACGAAGGCGAAAATAGCCGGTCGCCAATGAAAGATCCGCGGCGGCGGCAAACTTTACGTTACAATATGAATGCTTTTTGCGTGCAAAAAAGGGGGAAATTTCGTTCATTTTTTGGTTTAATGCCAGTGTTAACAAACGAACGGTACTAAAAAATGACTGTACAAATATGTGCGCAGCATAAACTTTTATTTTTAACAGTTTATATTTCTGAAAAGCCGTTATTTTGAAAACCGTGTAAATAAAGTACCGTGTAAATCGGGGGATAGGTGTACAGTAGAGTTTCGATTATCCGAGGTGACGCGGTCGAAAACTCGGATAATAGGGAAGGATCGATGGGTGTTCATAAGTCGCGCAAGAAAATCATAAAAAACATTTTGATAATGTACAGTTGTACATGTATTTAAGTTTCATTAACTATTTATTAAATAGTTAATATTGTGGGTGAATATTTTGATAATAACAATTGCACAATAACGATTGCTCTCATTGTTTTCATTAACAACGCGGTTCTACCGTTTACTCGCTGCTTCTCTCTAGGACAGTGACCGTTTCCCCAATCTCTAGTCGATTCGAGTATCACACAAATTCAAAACAAACACACGACATTCACGCCATCACTCACAACATATTATTAAAACCAAATCCACAAATATGAAAATGTTTTTTTATGATTTTATTGCACGATTTATGAACACCCATCGACCCTAAAGAATAATGTAATTCTTTCATTTTATTTAAGTTCAAAGCACCTCGGATAATACGGAATCTCGGTTAAACGGAAGAAAGTAACTATTTTCTTCATCTGAATTTAATAAAATTTAATAACTAACATTTCTAGAGCAATCAGATGAAATTTCAAGCTCACGTAAATCGCTAATACAAAAGTGAAGAATAACTATTTTCTTTATCCCAATTTTCCAAAATTTAACAATTAAAATCACCAAAGCAACCGGTTGAAAAATGCTCGACTTTCTGAACCCCGTTAATTGCACATTTTTCCCTCTATTTTGTGGATAACCACAAGCCATTATTCGACGAGCTTTGCCATCCGGACAATTTATCAAAAGCCTGTGGCTCCGATTCCATCTTCATCCTCTCGTTGTGTCAACACGACGCGGTGGAAGACCCATGAAAAGTGTATACAAAGAATGGAGGCGGTCAAATTTCGGAAGCAGGTGGTTAAAACGTTTGAACCGGTAAGGGAATCTGGCTTCTCTGCCCTCAAGCTCGTTCACTCGGCCAAGAACAGTCAACACAAAGGCTTCTGGCCGGATTCGCCGTGGTTTACTCTGCCAGAGCCGCCTTTCTTTAGGCTCGTTTCACACTAGTTACTACCTATTTTCTCTCCCCGTTCCTTCGTACACGGGGTGTTTCAAAATATATTCAGCACATGTATATATCATCCCTTCTCTGATAAAGTGGGCGAATCTGCGAAAACCTAATTTTTCCAGACATCGAAAGAACAATTTTGACCGAACTTGTAAAAGAGGAAAATTTTTACCCAGAAAATTTATCTGTGCGATTCAACACTTGTTTAACCCTTTTCACGCGATCTGGGTCATTGACGACCCAAGTGAAATTTCACGTATTTATTCGGAAGGAATTTTTATTTTTATTCAAACAAGTTTTAAACATTTCACTTGACGAACCATTGTGTAACGTAGTAGAGACTTTGATAAGTAACCCAGAATTTTTTTGAAAGCTTGAAACAGTAAAAGTGTTAGACTCGGACACAAACGACTGTTAATACTGGTTACGATAAAACACGCGTAAATCTCAGATTCGCTAAAATTACATTTTTGAAATTTCATCGAAGCGGTCACGATTGTAACAGATCAGAAGAAATGTGATTTGTCTGCTCGAAGAACGACGTTCCTCCTGTTCGTTAATTTTCCTTCGTTCAACTGTGCATCCTGACACGCTTTTCTAAAAACGCTTTCTGCGCGTCTTCGCGATCTTCTCTGACTATTTCGAATTAATAACGCCCATTGGCGATTACGTTTCTACTCGACTTGCTCGAAAAAGCAGCACCTTGACATAGAAAAAAAGAAAAAAAGCGTGGTAATAATACATCTTATCGGGGGAAGTAACGTTGTAAACAGCCACTCGATGCACTCTGCGTGAACGTAGCCAACCCACATAGTTGTTTCACCGTAAATAATCCTCGATAAAACGGTACAAAAACTGTACAATCACGAGAAACCCCGTTTCGGTCACTTCGTTATCGTTCATTTCCCTAAAAGAAGAATATTAAAAAATCAGGGAGGAAGAATATCGGACCGAAAAACTGTGACGTTCCGAGTCTTTTCATCGCGTTGAAAAGCCGGAAGAACGACGGAGGAACTGATTGTAATGAGCGAACAAGAGTGTACCAGGGTAAATGAGCGGAGTAAGAGAAGAAAGTAAGAAAAGAAGAAAAAAAATTTGGAAAACTGCCGGTCGTGTTTCACAGGTTGACCTACATACAACGTGAAATAACGAAGAATCCTTTTGTTCCTCAATTACACGCGTCTAATGGGTTCTTTCACCTCGTTGAAGAAACAGTGCTTTGAATTATTAGCCAGAACCATCGATGTTCCTTTCTTTCGTCCTTCTTTTTGAATAATTACTCCTACGAATACCGAGAAACAGTGAAGAAAATCCAACGGTGATTAATCGTGCCGTCCTCGACATCGATTTTATCACGTTTCGAGAGTGTTCGGTCCTAGTCTAATTAACGTTTCGACGGTGGTTCGAGACCAGTTGGAGAGGACTACGAACCTTTCTCTCTCTGTCTCTCTCCCTTTCGGTTATTAGTACCGGGCCATTTTCGACGACTGGGATTCCCAAAGGTAGCGGCGAGCGTGATCTATAACTGGACAGAGGCTGGAAACACGAAGGATGAACTGTCTGAGGCCAAAGGAAAGGCTACACTATACCGTCCACGAAGGTCAACTCTCGTAGAGAGCGGAGGCAACCGACGCGTTACCTCTGTGTTGTGTCTGCGGTTACACACAATGCAGATGCTGTGGACGTCGAGCGTATTAAACGCGTCCCCGTGAGATTGGTTCTGCGTAATATAGTTACCGGGTGCTTCTACTCCAAGCTTGTTTCAGTCGTGACAGTTTGCGGTACCGTGTTTTGCGACATAACGAGAAGTATTGAGTTGAAGTATTTCATTCGTGGATTAACACATTTGCGCCACTGTCACGGAAGCGTACATATACGCGCATTCGTACAGTGAATAATCACGAACTACTCAAATTTCGCGTTAAGGGCCTGTTTCTCATTTTTTTCGAACGATGCAAATGGGTCAACGAGGATATCGGATCGATTATGTTGTACAAGTTGCAGAGAGGGAAGATAGAAAGTTGTAACGACAAGGGATACTGTTATTACGAATTTGACGTTTTTATTATTTATTAATATTTTATGAATTTGAGATTTTTCAAACACGTGGCGTCATAATGGCCATTAATATCTCAGCTACAAAATTTACCATTTTGTTTTTAGTAGACATTGGTTTCGTGTCCAAGTTTGTGCTAGGAAAATACTACTGTTTGGGATGGTATAGTTGGTGGAACCGATGTAGCGAGGTCGTAAAATCGGTCAGGTGTGAAAGTTAGGTGATCCAAGCGCCGAGATAGCAGTTTGTGAGAGATAAGGAATTAGAGCCTGGTTTAGAGTCGTTTCGCGTTAATTCCAAATTAGTTCTAACGTTGCAGCGTATTTGAAAAATTTGTCTGCGCCTTAATTCTGAATAATTGTAGGTTCATTTGTGCCAATATGGCAATTACTATTGAACAGAAGGCGACAGAGGCATAAAATTGTAAGCAGAAATTTTAAATATTAATTCGCAAATGATTTGTGACCCTCGAACGGTAGATGCCGGGTCAAATATGACCCAATACTGAAATCTCTTCTGCAAGCGAAGCCAAATTTTTTTATTTTACTAGGCATTGTATTATTCAAAATAATAAACATATTTATAATACAAGGAGGGTAGAATTGTGTCTTTGTTTCGAAGGTCGGTTGAAACAAGAGACATCTAAAAGCTGGGTCAACAGTGACTATACCGACTGTACCATCGTTGTCCGTCATTTTTCCGCAATGTGTTTTGTTCTTATCGCACGAGGAAAGATGACGTCACGGTAGTGTCGTCATTTTACGTTCAAAACGAGCTCGAAGCGCTTTCTACCGTGGCTATGAATAATATACGCTACCTTGTTGCGCATCAAGAGGTTTCTTTTTGGCTAGAGAATCTGGATCGAAGAGGAGCGTTAGGTGCAACACCGTGGTACGTGAGGATGATCGATGACCGACGGTCTGTAATTTCGAAATGAAATCAAATTACCCGGGAGTTAACGACGCGGCCCACGACGAAGACGCGTTCGAAGATGTGTCCCGGTGTCGGTGTATATTCATTCCCGCGAACCAGTTTGCGCACCGGGCCCTCGTAACTCGAGCTCGTTTCGTGCCGCGTTTACGTTTTGTCACGTAATCGCTATTGATTAATGAAAATTACAAGCGTGCCCGCGGCGGGTCACAGAGAGAGTGCGTGCGGGAAGAGGAGAAAAAGACTCTATTAGGGACCTTTCTCTTTCTGCTTATTTTTTTACAGGATTGCATGCAGAAGTATGCTCTTTTTTTCTTGTTGAAACTGAACTTCTTGTCTTGGATAACTCTTTACGAATATTTATTAGATCATTCGATGTAGAATAAGTGTGATAAGGATCGATCATATCGGTATATGGTTAAGTAACAGGGATTTTGTTTGTAAAATAGTAGAATTGTGGGATTTTATAGTCCAAATATGGGAAAATATAGACAAAATGTATTCCTACTCAAAATTGAAGTGTTCCATACTACACGTTATCAATGGGAAAAAAATAAAATTTTCAGGAAAAGCGAGAAACGAAGAGACTTGTTGTATTTAACTATTATGCAATTATTATTCAGAAAGATGGTGTACATACGTCTAAATGAAATATAGAAATGAATATTTTGTGCATTTATTAGAAAAAAATCGTTTTTAAAATAATAATTTTTAAAGTAGTAATAATAATTTATATTAAAAATAATTTTTTTCTTTCTACAGTACTAATATCAACAGAAATTACGCGCATGGTACTTGAAACGCTGCGTTGTTGTTATCTTAGTTTCCAAAAATTAGGCATTTAAAACCTTCAATCAGCACTAATTATTGTAAAAAATGTGCAATATATTTATCACATAAGAGAAAGTTCTTCAAAAGCACCGAACTGCTAAAGAATTAAGTTAGATCACCCGTTATATCGAGACAAAATCAAAGACAAAGATATTCATAGACATGTGAATTTGAACGGCGATAACGACGGTATAACGCGCGCGCGTCGATTATGTAAGCGGAGGCACGTATGGACGCGTGTGGATGGCTAGAGATCGAAAGTTCCTTGTCGTGGGTCAGTGAAAGAAAAGTCATTGATACCTTTCACCGGCGAGCAGTCATTGACGCACTCACATCAGATGTCGCGCGCTCGTCGAGTAAGCATCGAGCACGCGACCGTCGCAAGAAAGTAATGGCCAGCCAGAGTCGATGAGCTCGACTCGACTCGACGTGAATATATACGGTTCCGTACGAGGTCGCGAAGTGTGTACTCTCGAAGTGGATCTTCACGGGTTGTCCGAGTCGCGTGTTTGAACCTGTCTTAACGAGTTGTAAGAAGCGAAACGAGTTCTAAAATGGAACTCTACCTCGCGGAGTCGAGTTTTGTGCGGTGGTGGGAATTCAAAAAAGGTCGGCTATCTTTAGCACTCTATATTTTCTCCACTTAGCCGCTGTCGGGGAGAGTCTTTTCCGTTTTCGTAAAAACGAAAGTGGAATTGAACGTGTCGTGTATTTTGTTTCGAAGTAAATAACGCACGAGGTACATTTCTGTGTGAACGTCACTTTTTGTAGGTTAGGTTAGGTTACGTCGATTTACGCGGTAAATCAATGTTTGTGAACCGTTTCACCGTTGAATTTGTGATTTTTCGCTTGAATCTGCGAGTCTCTATGAGTTGTCTATCTTATCGTAATAATGAGGAAATTTGCAATTGCGAAAATTGAACTTGCGAGATGAACAGATATCACGGTGTGCGTGGGCGCTGCGAGCGATGATCAACGATCGTCCAGACGATTCAACACGGTTAGAAAAGAAAGTCTAGTTAACCTTAACGACGGTTGTTTAAAAATAAAATCGACGGGAAGGCCGTTGACACGGTGACTAGTGTGACGAATCCCCGTGAATGCTGAGAACGGACAACCTTGAATTTCTGACAAAGTACGAGAGCGAGTTCGTCGCTCTGACGAATTTAAATCGAGCCTGTGAACAGGAGGGACCGTTGCTTTCACTGATTTCCATGATACGTACGCGCGTACTACGTATATAACCTAAGTCTCGATCTACGCGATTAATCGATACCGTGTAAATCGAAACTGGGAAAAAATTTATTTGTATTTTCTAAAGACAATAAAAAAATCAGATATTAGATATTAGCAAAAGAAGAACCATGTAAAATAAAATTTCATCGTATTTTCTCAATCACTTACGTTAAACAGATATCGTGTAATACGGATGTCATACAGATCGAAGGGATAGGTCAGGTGTGTACACCTCTCTTGAGAGCATGTGTCATCGTGACACGGAGGATGTACACAAGTCGACCGATGATCAGTCAGTCAGTCGGTTGGATCATTGGTATGCGCCCGTTTGAGCTTCGTTCAGCATTCAGCGCGTGTAATTCACGGCGCCGAGAGACGCGCGATCACTTAATGCTGAAGTATGTTAATGGAGTGCGTTTCGAGCTCTCCTACGCTGTGTTGGCAGATTAGAGATGAATTGCTGTAATATGCTCTATTATGGCGCACGTTACGGTTTCTATGGCTCGCAGACGGAACGGGCATGCTTTAAGGCTGACACAATTTCTAACACGATAATCGTTCCGTTCTGAAGCTGTATTTACTTTAACGCGTAATTGCGGTTTCCGACGAAGGATGGCGCGCGTGCGTTCCCAGCATTCCTCGCGGCGGATTCGCGTGTACGTACCTACCCCTCCACGGAAATGGAAGGCAGCCAGATTTTAGCGGTTTTTACACCGTCATCTTTCTGCTCTATTTAGCGTACTAACAATCGGTCGTGCGATAGATGTTCGTTTTTTTCTTCGCGATGTTACCGTGGGACAACAAAATTGGTACGTTAAGCCGTGATTAAGCCACACTACGATGTTTACATTATGCGATGGTTTCACTGGTCTGGAAATCCAGTTCTTCTCCGTTGGTTTATGCTGCCCTGTAATGAAATTTGATGGAACAATATGGATATGCTGTAGCATCTGCATGTTTACTTGTAGCAGCTCGAAAATGGAAGAATTCGGTGCATATGGTACGTACCACAGATACACATTACACAGTGACAAACCTGCGTCGAATCAGTTTCTCAATTTTACTGAAAATTTTACATTCTTCGCACTTCTCGTACACGCGATTAAACCTGTACACAATCGCGTACAATCTCCAAGTGTCAGTGTGTAAAAGGTAGCCATAAAATACGACGGATAAAAGTACGTTTGTACTGGGTTACAAAAGAAAGTGGCTGTGAAACGTTGAAATTGAACGGTCGAGAATCGACACGATAATTCCCCCAGTGTGTGCGTAATGGGTGAATAAATTCACGACTATTCGAGTTGCATTGAGTAACGATTGCTTGATCCGCGGCCGGTTCGCGTTTGTTTTCATCTGCTTGCGTTTCACAAGGTGCATCTATTAATAGGTGGATAGCGTACGGTGACGTTATCTAAACGGGATCATCGACCGAGTTCCCTTCGTACGAATGATGTCAATAGAAAAAAAGGTTCTATTGTACGTTTAAATTGGCGCTGCCTTCGATTCCTAACCTAAGCAGAGACGTCGTCGTATTTACAGCGGTACGCTTTTGCAATTGGTCTTTATATATAAAATTAACCGTATGTTCGTTTCTCTTGTGCAATCTCTGTATATTCGCGGTGTGACGTAATCGAATTTATCAGTAGGGCAGCTTATCCAAATTGAAATTCGGGTTAAGCAACCTTGTCGCTTGTTTCATAATGGTACACACGACGAACTCTCCTCAAGCGCTCCCGTTGAGAAGTGCAACAAAACGACGTCGTATCGACACGTCCTCGTTAGCGTTGAACTTCTCTATAAATTTTCCTTTCGCAAGTGGTCACACGGGGAGAGCAACCGTGTGTATACGGGGTTAGCATACGGTATCGCTCGTAATTATTCGAACGGTCGGTAGTGGTGGCGCGTATATATATATACGTATATATAAACAAGCGTTTTTACGTGTTTAGCCGCGCAGAATCGTAAACTACCGACGATAATATACCGATCGGTGATAATTTCACCGAATGGATCCTAAGGAGGAGAAAATTATTCGTTTTATTAGTCTAGAGGGTACTGATGTTATTGTGCAGGTCCGGGGAGATCTTGTTTCGATATTTACAATTTATAACAGCGTGTATGTGGGCCCCCTGAAGGCAAACGTGTACAAAGTAGTGAAATAAATTGCAATTGCAATTTTTATAGAACTATTGTACTACTAAGTAATAAGTATACTACCACCTTAGAATTTATAGTTAACTTCATATATCAAAAATATCTATATATTTCAAAGTCCGTATATTCAAATTTACGCTCGAACATTTTCCCTCTAATATCATACATTATGAACGAAAAATTAACGACAAATGTGTATGAAATTTATCGCTTGATTATTCGAATAATTACCGTATATTCCTGTTGAAGATACATTTACCCATAAATTTGCTGTTTGCAAATTGCGACAGTGTTGTTAATCGGCTTAAACGACGACGAACGAGTGAGACCATATAAGTCCGTTGTCTGAAGCGTAGCGTCTTATTGTGACGATGAATTTTATTAAACAGTCTTTGGGTTTATGGTCGCAATTACACGGAACGGCTCGCATCCTCCGGCGACCAATCTTGGCACAACTGGTGCCTGGAGCTCGGACAACCTGAATCCCTCGGATAAAAAGCAGATACCGTTCTATAAATCATTCATTGACTGTATATTAGACCGTTGCCTCACCGCCTATCTCATACATAACCATGAACCGAGAATTTTTCTATTTCTTCTTTCTTTTTTTCTTTCTTTCATTTCCATTCGTCTCGACCAAATTCTCCATTCATTTTTCGGTCGCGTGCCCCGATTCGGCGAAAGTGACGATCGATTCCGTTGCTTCGAATCACGTTCGTCGAGCAGCTGTGAATAAAAATTCCGACGGAATTATTCTTCGCCGTCTAATTGATTCGAAGTTTCGAAAATCGCTCGTTAGAAACGCGGTTTTCTACGATTAAGTCCGACGCGAAAGCGCGATAACGAGCAAAAGCCATAGAGATAGAATCGCGATTAATATCGAAATTTTTATTTGCTCCTTTCACGATTCCATCGGCCAATTACCGGTGTTTCACCGTTAACGTTCGCTCGTTCCTTTTCCCCCTTTTACATTTCTTTGCCCTACGCTGTTGAAAACCTACAACTTGTCTGAAATTATCGTTTCCTTCGTGTGAAAACAGCTGAGATAAGCAGTTTATTAATCACGCTGCTACTTGTTCGAATCAACATGTTTCTGTCGACCAGTTTTACGCATGAGACTTTGGAATTCTTCTTCTTCTTTTTTTCTTCTTGCTGAAGTCTTCGTTCGCATAAGATTTCGATCTTGCAGCAGACACGAGTGAATTTTAGAAACCGCGATTTCTCTGCTTTCCTCGATTAAAAGTACCGTCTTTCCTCGTTTAGAAAATCGTTTAAACGACGGAACAAATGGCGAAGTCCGGGCGAGATAGAATTTCATCCACGAGGTCGTTTGGTTGTTCATAAGTGTCCAGCTACCTTGTAAACGAGCGTCGTCACGACGAAAGAATGACGCGCGCTTTCAGACGATCAACGAGCGGAAGTTACCGTGCATTCTAACGCAGGAAGGGTTTAGTGTTCCTCTAAACAGGATACTTTACGTACACATGCGATTTGCATCTATTTTTACCAGTTTGCAATCACATTAATTCATTCATTAATTAATACCATTTTTACAACATACGAAAATTCGATAAATATTTCATTCACAGAGTGTATTTTTAAGTGGCTGAAATTCAGAGTAGGAGAAACATTTGTCTTCCAGAAAATTTTTTACCAAAATTGAAGTCGAACTAAAAATGGAAAGAAACGAGAATTGATAAGAACAAATTAGATAAATATTTAATTAATAGAGTGTATTGTAACTTTTCAAGTACTGAAATTGTCTGCGAGAGAATTTTTGCCAAAATGAAAATTAAACCGAGAGAAATGAGAATTTTGTCAAATTAAGAGAAATTAGAAATCCAATCGCGCACAGACTTCGATTTAAGCAACGCTATTCGTCTACCAGGTATAAAAAGCAAAATTCAATCGTTAAAGCAATACCATTTCTAGCTTGAAAAAAGCAACCATCCGCTAAATCATCGTCGAGGTGGATTTTTACTCCCATCAGTGTCATCACGACTCGCCTCTTTTACATTTTATTTATAACAGGAATAACGTGTTAAAGAACGAGGGTCGTTGTCGTTATCGTCGCATTTTACGGTAAAAGTGTCAAGAAGAAGTGCCACAACTCTTCGCGAACTACACACAATGACGATACGCGTGTCGCGTCTCTCCGCGGATCTCCCTCGGCAATCTAGTAGCAACGTCGAAATCTCGATCCATAAAGTGCGAGACCGGGGAAATCTGTGATCCGTCAACGCAGAAATTTACAATCTCGCTTACCGCGTGGCCAGTTTCCTCCGATCGTTCGTCAAGAACAGCAATTACGTGGTCGGTATACGATACGCCGGTTAGCTGCGGGGTTAATTGCGCGATCGAGATAAATATCACGATCCTATCGCGAAACGATTAAGCCCAAAGAGACCTTAAGCTTTTTCCTCGATACGCGATCTTCAACGGCAATGGCCACAGTATACGCATCCTTCCCTCTCTCTTCTCCGATCCCTCCCTCTCTCTCTCTCTCTCTCTGTCTTTCCTTTTCCCCTCTTTACACGCATTTGCTGCCGCCACCTTAATCTATTCCGCAGCACCCCTTTCTTCCCGGATCGTTTAAGAATTCACGGCGCGTGCTCCGAGCAGTCACGAGAGAGTTCCTTCGACACACAATGACTACAGCAGCTTGGAGAGTCCGTATTTTCAGCCTCGGCAACAGGGCCATCGCGGGAGCAACGAGGAGAGGGGAACGAGTCGGGGGAGAAAAGGGGATGGGCGGAACGATGGGGTGAAAAATAGAGTGAACTCCGTGAAGACGAGCAAAATGTCGGGAAAAATAAGCAGTTAGAGGTGTAAGTGGTGGAATAAGGACGGGAAAAGGAGGAGAAGTGATGGAACATGCGTACAGTCGGCCGCACAAGAACGTGCTCGTGATATTTGCGAAAGGGGACACGTAGAAGGGTGCGATAATCCGAATGTACAGGCTGTTTCAAAAGTATAGGTACGAAGTATATCTCGGGAATCAGAGAAATCTTGGGAGAAGGGTGTGGTTATCTCAGTGCGCAGGCTGTTTCAAAAGTATAGGTATGAAATGTACAGAGTATAGGAGGGTGTGACAATATGAATGTACAGGCTGTTCCAAAAATATATACACGAAGTGTATCTAGGGAAACAGAGAAATCTTGGAGAAGGGTGTGATTATCTGAATGCACAAACAGTTTCAAAACCATTAGATCCGAAATGCATAGAGTATAGAAGGTATGACAATCTGAATGTACAGGTTGTTCCAAAAGTACATGTACAAAGTGTATAGAGGGAAACAGAAAAATTTGACAGAAGGGTGAGATTATTTCAATGCACAGACTGTTTCAAAAGTATAGGTACAAAATGTAGAGTACAGGAGGATGTGAAAATCTGAATGTACAGGCTGCTCCGAAAGCATAGGTGCAATGAATAAGTGCAGAGGAAGAAAGAAAAATTTGAATCAACATATGAAGTGTTTCAATACTGCACACTTTTGTTTCATTTAACGATTGCAGTTTGTACTTAAATTCTTGAAACATCTCGTATACATCTGTAAGAACATCAGAG
The DNA here is from genome assembly GCF_001263275.1 of Habropoda laboriosa. Classification (NCBI taxonomy): domain Eukaryota; kingdom Metazoa; phylum Arthropoda; class Insecta; order Hymenoptera; family Apidae; genus Habropoda; species Habropoda laboriosa. The sequence continues at coordinate 1,197,144 of NW_017100168.1, forward strand.
ATAGAAAGTGGCGTTAAGGGAATCAAATTTTCAGATAATCTGAAGTTGAAGTGAAAAGTGTTATTCAAGACTTCTGGAGCCGTGTCCAAGAACAGTTAAATTCCAACGGTTTCGCCAGCATATTGCAGTTAACTTCGTCGTTTAATTATCATTCATATTGCGAGAAAGTGTTAGAAATCTATGCAACGCAAAATCCGATACCGTCGCTTTATTATACACGAAGCGGATATCTTTGGCACTCTTCTACATAAAACAACGTGCGTGTCATTTTTCTCTCTTTTTCTTTACGACGGATAAATGTTTCACGAGGATAATACGCCGTTGTGAAAGAGACTGTATGCTTCGAATGGAAGAAAAAGAAGAGGAGAGAGAGAAAAGGAAGGGCGAACGAAGGATATAGCCGAACGCATCTGACTAATCAGGGGCTAACGGCCGATACGAGCAAATGGAAAAACAGTCTCTCCCTCTCCTCCCCTTAACGAAACGTGACAGTGATGTACAGGCCGGAAAATGAAAAGAAGCGCGCCGTGAAGAAGCGGCGCGGCACAGTTTAAACCCGTTTTAGACGCGTTCCGCTCGCGTCCTCCGCGTACACGCCTGGAATGTAGATGCGCTTTTACGAAATTTCGTTATTTATAGCCGACCGTGTATATAGTGCTCTTGGTCGTCAACTTTCGTTCTCGGTTCACAATGCAGATGGTCTCGAAGTTTAACGACACCGAGGCCTGGTAGAGTTTACATGAATGGTTTCGCGGTCGTTTCGAACACGCGGTGAAAATTGTTTACCATGGGAGCTCATATATGGGGGAGCTCATATATGAGACCTCATTAACTCGGACAAAGCGAATGAATTATCGTAGGAATTTTTTCATCAGCTTATAATGTAATTCTTCGCCGAGGTTCTTTTTTTTTTTTTAATATTTTCTTTGTACTTATTTCTTTCTTAGTTTTTAGTAGAATTTTATTTTTATTCGTGTTAATATGTTTGCTTTGAGGTTAGGTTAGATTCCCTTATTAGTCTTTTTCTAAATATTTTTGTGTATATTCAGTTTTCTTTCTAGTTTTTAGTAGAATTTTATTTTTATTCGTTGTAACATCTTTACTTTGAGGTATTAGACGATACGTAAATGGATAAAATCCTTTTTCAGTATGATTTCTTTTATATTCGAAGATGGTTTTTTTCAATTTATGTTCCTTTTCTTCGCTTAAAATTGGTGAACATCTTCGATTTGTTACAAGTTTCAATACGTTTCAGACAAACATTCCCACTGCAGTGTAACTCATCTTACGTACTTCCTTATTCCTTTCTGCTTCATTACAATTTCTAATTACCCCGAACAATACAATACCACGAATCATCGATAAACTCTGTCATATCCGATCAACCTAACCTCTCGCTGCATCGTAGGAACAACAGTTTCACCTCACGACGAAAACGTTTCGAAAGGTGAACATGAAAATTGCAAAATGTCCACGCATCGTCGTACCATGAGATTGTTACCTCCCCTTGCAGAGGATCATTTCGTCTAATCTCCAACTCTGTAGTAACTCGAATCTGTAATCACCATAATTCCATAGAAAAACGTGCAACCTTCGTCGATTTCTTTTCAGGATCTCTTTCTATAGCCGATACCTACTCTGCGTCTACGTTATTTCATCTACAAATGGACCTGTACCCGTGGAATTAGGTAAATAAACAAATATTAGGCGTAGAAATTAATTCGGTGTCTTCTTTCGCTTCGCAAAGAAAATTTGTCGACTCAAAATCGCCAATAATTTCACAGAGAGTGTAATTAATATTAAAATCGAAAATTAAATTAAAATTAGAATAAAATGTTTCTTCCAAAATAATGGAACCTGGAATACGGAAATTATGCTCGATTTTCTCTTTTAAACGCAAACCCCAACGCGTCCAAGTTCGCAAAAAAAAAAAAAATACAGCGACTTTTGTAAACAGAGCTCCACGATGAATATCGTAACGGGGATTGCGCAAGAGCGTTCGAAATGATACCGAGTGGTATGAAACGTGCAGACGTGACTAACGTTGTTTCATTAAAAATGGGGGCCTTTCTTTCTCTCACGCTGCCGTCTGATACAGTAATTCCTCCCCGTGATGCCACACGGGGACGTGGGAGTGAAGTCAGGGGAACGGGCGTCGTCCTCCTCGCGGCGTGCAACCAGGCCTGGCCGCTACCCTAGTCGTTGGCCAGTCATGGGTCAACGAGTCTTAGTTCCTAGTCACGAATCTGAATACCGGTGGGCGTGAGCGCTCCTTTAAGGCGGGCTCCTTGCGTTTACGCGACAGAGCAGGAAGTTCCATCGTTTAGAATTCATACTGCGAGAAGGAGAGGAAGGAGGATAGTAGGGAGGTTAGAAAATCATCGAAAGGCGCGCGCAACATGTTTTTCTCGCTTTCGACGATAATGCGTTCAATTTCCTTTTTACATCGTCCCGTTTAATCGCTACACGAACCGTTCTATTATCGCGGCAAAAACCTCCGAACACATTCTATTTCATAGAAGATGTTTAGTTAGCGAGTGGAAATAACTGTTTGTTTCCTTTTTTCTTTTGGTTAATTGTTTCGTTGCTTTACCGCGGTTTCTTTTTTATTTATTTATTTCGCGGTTGTGTTTCGCAGTTTCTTCAAGTTCCTTTAATACGTGCAATTTGATTGGTCGGATTGGAACAATTTAATTAGGAACGTGGAAGTAAGGGGTAAAATTTGAAATCAAACGAGGAACTTCCTTCCAATTTTTGCCATTTCTTCTATTAAAGAAATGTTTCTTTCACTTTGTTCATTCTTTGAAACCACTTAACAGCTGGAGAAGATAATCAGGTGGCTCGTTTTACGCGATTCATCCTGTATATTAGATAAAGTATAACGCGTCCCTTTCATTCTGATGTTTTTATGCACTAACTTGGTAATTTCAAGCACAGAATATTGAAAAATTTGAAATCTCTTGTAATTCGATTAAAATTGGAGCAAAAGAATTAACTCATATTTCCATATCACAGTCTACAATAATACACAGTACAGAGCAAACGTTCGACACAACATTCAAATGTAAACGGACCAAAATGGAACCAAAGAAATTCATTTCTATTTCAATATCACAATCCACACCAATATACGATCCAGACGTGTTACTACGTCAACACCTGACGTCAAACACTTACAACACTTGAACAGTTTCCTTAAAAACAAAAACAAAAAAATATACAAAAAAAGAACAGTCTCGAGATAACGCTAAAAAGGCATTGTCGACAACGGAACCACGAAGCAATATTATTTACTTACCCTTTACAACCTCTAATCCAACAATTCCAAACGTTTACTACGCGCGTCTCGATTTCTATTCCATACCTATATCGCCCATAATCCCCTCGAGAGAATCTGACGAGGGGTTTCCCCCCCTCTGGTCCATGGTAACTACTTCCGAGTTTGATTCGAACGTATGGTTAGAACCAATTATAACGAACGATCTTCGCTAAAATGCACGCTGAGCGTTGCATCCGCTCTGCACGCAACAGTTCTCGCGTTTTACTTAGCGGACCATGCAGAACCCGACGTTTACGTCTTCAAGAGTAATTCCTGAAACTGCTGGTTATCGAGCGTTAGAATGTTCTCCAACACACACACACACACACACGCTAACCAAAACGTTTGTGTATCTATGTGGGTATCATCGAGGGTTCACGAAGCACACAAGTCGATCTATCGGTTGAAAAAGTGAAACGTTTCTAAAGAAGCGATGTGTAATTGAGATTTTCAATTGCACCGTGTGCAAACACCATAATCAGATCGTGTCTTAGAAAATCTCTTAATTGATACGAAAACTTAATTTTACCCGTTTTGAAAGTATAAACGCGTTTGAAGAAGAGTGGTATTATCGTTGGTTATGCTACACCTGTCTATTTTCTCTTTTAGCGAGGAACTCTGAAATCCTAGGAAATTGTATTTTATTACAATAATCGCTCAGGATGTAACACGGTATTCTCTAGCTTTTACCCGTTTATCAAGACGATCATTTTTACCTACAGCGAAGACTTGTTTAGAAATATTAGGTTACAGTACGTTTCTTCTTCTTCTCTGTTTAAAGTGTATAAAATGCTCGAGATTGTAATAAATTTCTAATAATAACGCAATGATAGATTTTCATCGTTAACCGAGTATTATGCCATTTGTACAACAGTTACGCTACCGATTTCTCTTCGTTTACCATTCCTCTCTTCCGCCATTACTGCCGCCTCTGCTTTCCTCTCCGTTTCCACCGTCAGTTCGTAATGAATTCCGTCGTACGCATTAAATTGAACCTCTTTGCCGGTGCAATAGTGTGTTTAACCAGCGTGAATCAGAGGGAACTGTGAAAATTCGTTAACAGGTTTTCAGCTACCCTAAGGTCGTTAGACTGCGGGCCGTCTGAAGAAGGAGAACGCGCGTTACGATGCTACGAAAACGCGCATTTTTCCCCGTGTGTTGTTGTTGTTCCGTAAACCGTGAAAGAAGAATCGTCGAACAATCTAATAACATTTTTCTCTCCTGAGTTCACAAGACACACGCCGAGCGGGGGCAGAGCAGCGGTGAAAACGTTGGTGGCGCGCGATGCGTGAACAGGAGCGATTCTCGATCTCGTTACGGATCAGCGTGATCGCCGCGTAATGAGCTCTCCGCATGGAAAAGCCGGGGAAAAGTCAAGAGACTAAGATTTGATATTAGATTCGCGTTTCTGTGTGCTCGTTAGATGCGGCATACGCACGTTCCGTGTCTCCTCCTTTTGGATTCCGCCTCAGCGATCGCGCGACCACTCTATGTGTCACCGATACCCGACCATTTCTGCGAGAGTTTGCTTAGGTTCGAATTAGGATTTACGCATTTGGTGTGGAATGGTGGGATTTTTCAAGTTTCTTCTCTTCTTTTTTTCATACTTTTTAATTTTTCTTCTTTTGGGCGATTGTTCGTTGAATTGCAAGTTCAGTTTGTGGTACAGTGTTAGGAGTATAACGCTATTTTCTGTTCTGATAAAGATGGTGAAGATTTTGGGAATCATGGATGGGAAGTGGAGAAAATTAGATAAATGGTAACAGTACCATCTTTTATATTTGAATACTGAAAATTTTGGGAATTATCGATGTGAAATGGGAGAAATGACAAAAATGGTAACTGTTGCAAGTTTATTTCGTGATAAAATATTACGGATATAAGCCATCTTTTATATGAAAGTTCTGAAAATTTGGCGAATTATCGACGTGAAATGGAAAGAATTAAAAAAATGGTAACTGTTGCAAGTTTATTTCGTGGTAGAATATTACGAATATACTGCCATTTTTCATACGCAAATTCTGACAATTTCAGCAATTACCGACGTGAAATAGAAAGAATTAAAAAAAAAAAAAAAAATGGTACCTTTAGAGGTGACTCGGGTCACCCAGAAACGTTTCACATTTTACGCGGGAAATACGAATTACTAGCTCCGCGCGTGGTTCAATTAGCGCGACAATTCAAATCCCAGAAATAACACTTATTCGTGGGAATATCCTAAAGGGTCAAGAATCGCGAGAGAACACTATATTCCGCCCTATGGGAAAGGAAATCTAAGACGCACAGAATTCGTGCAAACTTGCAATAACTACCGTGCAACATTATATCGTAAATACACGGGGATGCGTATCAATTACATAAAACGTAAAGATAATCACGCCAATAACATTTCACGGCAGATAAACCGTGCACGCGTTCACTTCAATGGTAAATCTCGAATGCGAGATAAAAGCGAAATATGTTCGCTGTAAACCAAACTACCGTAAAATAAAAATCCATTCCCTCCATTGAAAAATTCAAAAGATCCTTGACGAATGATAATCCCTACGTTTCGTTCGTTCCACCCGCGAAACCTAATTCATTTCGCAGAGATGCACCGCACAGTCGTTAGCATATTCACGCACAAGCCAGATATATACGACCGTTCGTTCCTTTACGCTTTCCACGTACCGCAATTAGTATTCGCTTTTAAACGCGTGCATAAAATCGCTCGCGAGACGCTTGCTCGAACGTTGGAAAACAAAGAAGACACGCAATACATTACGGAAGTGCTCAACATCGCAAGTATCCTGTTATGGGGGTCTGCACCACCTTCTCCTCTTGTAACTACGTAACCTCCACGTGTCACGGTCGCGCGTCGAACACCGTTCGACGAACATTTCCCTCGCACAGACGTGATTTTCTTCCAAGATTTTTTTCTCCATCGGCCTAATCGCCCCTATACGGAAAAGAATATCTACCTCCCCGTCTACACACGCGCTCGTGTACAACGTTTTGAGGTTAGGTCTCGCGAGAAACGGTCTATTACGGTAATATCGGTAATTCGATAAGATGAACCATAAAATCAGAAGTAAATTGAATAGCCAAGCATCCGCGTGGGACTCTTGCGAACCTAATTACGTTTTCAGTGTCAAGAATAGACCGGACAATCGATGGAAACGATTAATTTTTCAAATTGCGCGGGCAATCCCCTCCTTCGGACGAGGAATATGATATTTCGTAGATGGTTCTTTCTCGTTGATCGTTGATAGGATATTTCGATGTGAGATCCTTGCAGTTGTGCAAATGGTCGAATAACTTTTACCTACCCCTCCCGTGGTTAATATCCTTTTTCCAGCGGTTTTTCACTGCCGTGAAACGCGCGAAGGATAGTAATTTTAGCGGGACGGTCGGGTCACGCTTGACCAACCAGCCTCCACCTCGGCGTCTTTTACCTAGGCGTAGGTACTGTGTACCACACCATAATACTCGCTGGCTATTCCATCCCAGACAAGACTTCATAACCTCTGTAACCAGCATAACCATCATGACCATCGGCGTGGACTGGTATGGGAGTCGGTTTCGTATTATATAATACGTATAGACGCGCGCCGGCAGGTACCGAGGCCTGTGCGTTCCAAAGTGGCGTATCACGAGCAGGTGTTGCCCCCGGGGATGTATCATCAAGGGCTATCCGCGAGGGAACTTTTCTTTCGATCGGAGAGAAGCTTATCTCTCGTCGATACAAAAATCCCAATTGAATCGCTTTATATTTTTCAGTGAAAAATTGAAATTTCTCAGTAGATGACTTAAGTAAAATTTCATTTTTCAGTCAGAAATTGAAATTTCTCAGTAGGTGACTTAAAAATAGTAAAATTTCATTTTTCAGTCAGAAATAAAAATTCTTCGGTAAGTGACTTAAAAATAGTAAAATTTCTGTTCTGATTCTATTTGACAAGTGTTCCAATCCTCCCCTATTTCGAAACGCGTTTGCTTAATATTTTCAAAAGTGGTATTAGTGTATTTCAGATCCAATTATTTACCCAAATCGAACATGCATTATCACCCACATTCGCTTTGTAACATCAAACCCATCGCGGTTCACGCAGGTAATTAACCGTCCAGTCGAAACGTTAATCAATTTCCAACTCCGCCGGTTAAACACCGGAGCGAGGCGAGTGTGGTACACCACTGCTGGCTGCTTCGAAACGCGAACAAAATTCGTGTATAGTGTAGGTAAAGATACGGCTGGGCACGGTATAAATCTATAGTGTAATGTGGATTCGGAATTGGAAAAAGGGCGGTTGTTGGCAAGTGTACCGGGATCGTATCGCGGTAAGCACGACGAACAGGAGAAAGGAAAGGAGGAGACGCGAAAGAGTCGATCGTAAAAGAGAAGGGCGAGAGAGACGGAGGAAAGACTGGAAGAGAGAAAGAGTCGCGGGTTCTAAAGGGAGAGGGAGCGAGGAAAAAGAGAAACAGAGGAGATAGTTGGGTATAAAGGAGAGAGAAGCTGTGATCACACGCGAGGGTGAGCGAGAGAGAGATAATAAAATGGTGGAGCGTATACACCCTGGCGGGAACTGGTAAAGACTCCTACGCGACAACGTGGACAAGACCGGGTTCACAATATATCGCACCTTCCAACGAGATAGCGTATAAGGCGCTATTTCACATACAAATACCCGTGGTGCACTTAGTGCCGCACAGGTACGAGTTCGAACACCGCCTAACACCCACGCCTTTGGTTCACTCACCGAGCCTTATGCAGTAACGCTATCCCTCGCGAACTCTCCTAGCCGTATCCCTCCAGAGGTCCTCCGGTTCTACGGTATAGTACGCCTCTAAAGATTCCCTATCTACCCCACGGAAATTCGAATTCCGTGTATTACCGCGCCGTTTACCCGGACAATGATATTTTAATTCAGAATCGATAGGATCTGATTCGACGTTAGCGTTCGTTCTTTCAATGGTGCAACGTGTCTCTCTCTCTCTCTCCTCTCTTTCGTTTTGCGAGGTGGCGCACACAGGTTGGGCGTATTTAATTCGAGATTCGTTAACTGCGGAGAATTTTTCGAATTTTGGAGTATATACAGGGTGGCCGAAAAAAGGATTCAGACATTTACAAAAATAAATTAATATTTTTCAAAGTTATAAATAATTTTTTGTTTCGATTAAAGCGAGTGACTTGCTTATTTAGGGGTTATTCAGTTAATTGAACAATTGGCCTCGTTAAAAGATTTTCTCTACCACGTTCTGCTGTTTTTGTCACTTTGATGTAGGAAGGCTAGCCGAGGTATCGTAAGAAATAGTTGACCGATCTGTTTAAAATCGATTCGCCGTTCAAGGTCTTTATCTATTACGAACAATGTAACTAGTGACCTCAGAAAGCGAGCAGACGGGAGATAGAGCGGCCGGCTATATAACTAAACGGTAGAGTGGTGGGGGTAACTCTTCAATAGCCTCGAGCGGTCAATTGATTTCGAATAGACTATAGCATTTCTCCGTGAAACAAAGCCTCTTATACCTTTTGTGCTTGCTTTAGAGCACCTAAATCTTATCAGCTCGAAGACCTGCTGTCTTAGAAACGTAAGCTTTTATTCGAACATAACCTCAAATTTCTTCGATCTTGTATTCTTATTTTTATCAAAATTATCGTATTAATTCGATTTATACGATATTCCGTGAAAAGAAGCGACGAAGAAGGATCGGAAAGCGTAAAAGGACGAGCGTCGATTGCGAAATAACACTCAGATCACCCGGTACGTAACGATAGACACGGTTCTAAGTATAGTGATCGGGCCGTCTGTACACACAGCCGGACAGTGAATACGTATATGTGCGGTGTACGGACACAGGGCTTATGTGAGGACGAAGCTCGCATGACGGCAATGACCCAGGACTGGCCTTGCGTTTCTTTCATCTTTCCGCCTTCTCCGAATTACATTCGATTAAACCGTCACGTTGCGACGTGTTCCGCTATAAAGCCACTATATTCTAGAACTGTTAGGATAATCTTTTCTAACCGGTCCGCACCAACCCGTAAATATTCTTTAATACTAACGATTACAAGGAAATTACATCTCGAATGGAATATTTTAATTACACGAAGAAATAGAAATTAGAAGCCATTAGATATTTTCTTCGTTCACCGGGGGAAGAGGTGGTTCTCGAACGACGATATAATGATCGGCGACGTCCGAGAGACTTGTTTTCTTCCAACATTTGCAGTACAGAAAAAAAGGGGATGGTATATTATATCCTTCGTAGGGTGATGAGAAAAGATGTATTATTCGTGGAATGACGATGCAAAATTTTGTGAAAAATAATTTCTTTTCCTTTTGTCATCTAAAATAAATTTTCAAAAAATGGGACGCTGTGTTATCTCCTTCGTAGGGTGATAAGAGAAAATCTATTATTCGTGGAAGGACGAAGCAAAATTTTGTGAAAAATAATTTCTTTTTCATTTGTCATTTATAGTAAATTTTCCACTTATTTTACCTTCTTCCAAATTTTCGATATTTTCTAAAATTTTGTTACATTTCTTCTCTTCTCGTCACACATATTACCGATCAAGATCCGAACGATTACCTAACGTAAATACAGTAAATTCTCTACAAGAGTCAGTAAGTTTGGATTCTACAAGTGACAGTATAGATGGTCCTACGCCTAGGCTGCGTCATTGTTGCGCCCATGTTATCTCGCTCGCAGTTAGTCAAGCGTGTAACGCTACACCAGTTGGTTTTCTTTACTAAATTACACGGCTCGACAAATCATAATAGAAAAATATCATTTCTTTAATTTTACTTTTTTTCATCTGGAATTTTTTTTAACATGTTGGTGAGATTTATCTGATGAAAATGATATCAAACACGATATAATTTGAATAACATTTACTTATTAACACGTTCACTGTCGCGCTAGTTTTACCGGTTGCTGTCAGGCGGCCACAAGAAAATACATTTTAAGCATAGGATTATAGTATTATGCTTTATAATTTTTTTTTTCAATTGAAAATAATGTCTAGATAGCTATGACATTCAAAATTTTTAGTTGACAACATTTATTTTATTTTAATTATTCTAACCATTTGAGGAACTCCAGTCACTGATGACCACCATGGCCATATCGAGGAAACAATCTAACGTTAAAACTTATTGAGTGATTAATTTAATTTCATAATATATCGCTTTAGCGAGCCACCGTTTGATTGCCAATTGTTTATCACATAGAGTCGGCCTACCTCCACGTAAAAAAAAAAAAATGTATGGTCGATTCGACAAGTGTCAGTAAAATGTAGGGTCGATTCCACAAGTGTCAGTAAAATGTAGGGTTGATAGCAGCGGAAAAGCTGCTGAACAATTAGAATTAAATGTAACGATAGAAATTATTGCAATAATGCGTAATGCAATTGAAAAATCGCAGAAAAGTCTGATACAAATGTTTGAAAAGTAAAATATATAAGATGAGATACAGTATTTTACCACGTAATGTAACTTTTTAATGTGTAACATATTAAAAACACTGTTTGGGAAAAATTTGTCACAGAATTGCATTTCTTATTTAATCTTCCTTTACTGCTACTTCTTGTGAAATTTTATGTCAGAAAATTGAAGAAATTCTTCTTTGTGTTTCGTAGGCAATTGATTGCTAATTTGCTATTGACAGATCGATGTTAAAATTTGATGTTAAATGGAACTTTCATATCTACCATAGAATCTGAATAATTTTTCAAGGTATTTTATTAAGAAACGCGCACATAGTGTTCAATTTTCTATCTTAGAATTAACTTACTTTATCTTACAAACTACTTAAAGTTAAAACTTTCAAATGTGTGTGAGAATTAGAGTGTCCACAGGTACGCGTAGTTCTTAGCTTGGTATCCTTTTGCAAAAGTGAGAATTTTCTTTGGAAAAGGATACCAATTACCAGGTCCCACCACGAGGAGGTGACTACGCAAGGGACCCGACAAAAACAAGGGCCCTACTGGCAGCTCTCTATCTTCAGAGATACGCGATTCTCATTCGTAGCAAAGGAGATAAGACACTTTATCAAAAATTCGTGTTCTTAACATAAATTTTTAAGGAGTGTCTTATATTTTATTTGAAATTGCAACGCTAATCATTTTGTCATAGTTAATTTAAAGATTGGAAAAATTCAATGCTCTCCTTTGATAGGGTTTCAAAAAATTATAAATCGCGGTCAGATTGAATTCAGAGCGCAACGAGAAATTCGCTATCATTCTAAAGAACCAGCGAGCATACACGACGAATTTACTCGCGAGTATCGCGCGCTACTCGCGAGTGATTAAGTCGCGAATAAACTCGCAGGAACTGAGTGATCGAGAATTTAATGTTCTATGTTTCGAATCGACGATAGCAAAATGTAGAAAGCATTTTTAGTAATTAGCTACGAATGAGAAACGCGTATCACTGTAAGAGAGCGCGCACATTGTACTCGATACAATTTTTCTATCTTATAGTTACTTATTTTATTTTATGGACTACTTAAAAGTAAAACGCACGCATCCCACGACGTCCATCGGCGGATGAATAGAATTATTTTTTATTTTCTTAGGCTAATTTATTTTACCTTATCAACTACAATCCTTAAAATTAAAACTCACACACACGGTTCTTAACTTAGAACTTCGCTTACTTGCTAGTTTAATTTTGGAAAAGGAGAATTTTTAAGAAATGACGCGAATTGCCTAAGATTCACCACTAACAAGATTCGTCATTACGTCAAGAATCCTATTGATTTACTTGGATATTCCATAATTTCTTACTGAATATGTATTCGACAAAGGACGTCGAGGATTGGTATAGTTCCTGATTTTCTAATTGAACTAAAATTCGAAATAGTTGGTGGAAACTGTAGAAGCTTTATTATAAATTGGAATAGATCGATGGGCTATTGTGGAATAATAATTAGCAGTGACAATTGTTTGACACAGTTACCTATGGGTTACCACAGAATGTTCATTAAGCAAATCTCTCGCATCAATTATATATTTTCGTTTTGTAATTTTTCTAGCTAAAGGAATACTTGTAACTTCTGAAAATTAGTAAAAATTAAGAAATTAGAAATTTTGTAACTTCTGAAAATCAGTAAATTGGGTTATTCATTGCAAATAAATAAATTACGAGTGTATATTCTGGAAGAAAGTGGTAAAATTTCTGAACTGGAAATAATACATAATGAATATAAAAAGAAAAGAAAAAGGAAATATGCGACTCACCATTCACAGAACTCACAGCTGACCACTGCAACATGGACTTGGTTGCATCTCATCTTCCTCTCAGATCCATGGAGTCTGAAATTCCCTCAGTGAACCATTTGCATCCTCTAAGCCTTGAATTTTAGTTCCATCAGCTAGATTTGAGTCCTCCAAGCCTCGAAATTTGGTTCCACCAGTGGTCCAATGCCAGATTGAGTGACTCAAAGTCAGATTTAAAGATCCACAGCCAGATTGAGAGATCCACAGCCAGATTGAGAGATCCACAGCCAGATTGAGAGATCCACAGCCAGATTGAGAGATCCACAGCCAGATTGAGAGATCCACAGCCAGATTGAGAGATCCACAGCCAGATTGAGAGATCCACAGCCAGATTGAGAGATCCACAGCCAGATTTAAAGACCCAAAAAGCCAGATTGAAGGACCCAATGCCAGATTGAAGGACCCAATGCCAGATTGAAGGACCCAATGCCAGATTGAAGGACCCAATGCCAGATTGAAGGACCCAATGCCAGATTGAAGGACCCAATGCCAGATTGAAGGACCCAATGCCAGATTGAAGGACCCAATGCCAGATTGAGAGACCAAAAAGCCAAACTGAAGGACCCACCAGACTTAGGAAGCTGTGGAAGTGTCGCGCGAAATTGTGTACGGATCGCGATTTCTTTCAAGTGTAGTTTAATTCGTTGAATTTTATTTAGTACCCGAAATCGCGAATTTTTACCATCCTCCATTTTCTCATGTAGTCCATTTTAGATGGGGTATTTAGCAAAGGTTTAAGGGAGGTATCAACTGAACGCTCTGAAAAAAAGAAAAGAAAAGAAAAAGGGATGAAGCTATTATGAAACGCGACGCGACGTAATAAATTCTCGTATCGATCGAAAATAATGGGCATTCGTGGTGAAAATTGACTCTATTAAGAATTAACGCGGTATACTATTGGGATACTCTAATAATGGGAGGGCGTTTGCACCTTTAGTGCAGTAGAGTTCGGATGTGAACTCACATCCTTTGATTTCTTCTTCCAAGTTTTGGTAGTTCAGCTTCAAACATGCACATGCACACACATATATAACCAATCACCAAACCCTCAAAAAATTCACTCACAGTTCGCAGACAGGCAGCTGGGCTCTGCAATGTCGATTTCGTTGCATCCTTCCTTCCTTCCTTCCTCTCAGATGGTCATCCTTCCTCCAAGCGTTGATTTTCCAAGACTCACAAACTCACGAATTGTGAGTCACTGTGGAATGGGCGACGCGAAAAGTGCTTCGAAACGCGATTTATTTAGAGAGGGAGAAACCGCGAATTTATATTACTTTAGACTCTACTATCGAACAAAACTTTCATAGAACGCGAGTGAAAAATTGAAACAAGCATGAAATAAACGCGAGTAAATTGAATAAAAAGCAAAAACGCGAATTGGGAGGAAATATCAGATAAACGCGGAAAAATATGCAATAATAAGTCGAACTAGGGATGAAGCTATTATTTCAATACGCGATTCACTGACTCTAATATTTTGAAAAATTGAAAACTTCTCGTAAAAATCGATTATTAATTGCGAAACACTAGTGAGACGGTTTAATTAGGGGCAGCACAATATATAACACAACTAACTACCCATATCACCAGAAAAAAAAACCCATTTTTGTCACTCACAATTCGAAGATTAGGCAGCTGGGCTCTGCAACTTGGATTTGACTGCATTGCCTCCTTCCTTCCTCTCCCAGTTCATTTCCCAAGACTCACAGACTCACACTTTGTGAGTCGGAACCTCTCAAAGTCATTTCAATATCCTATTCGACAAGTCTGAAGAACAACGATGACTAAAATTCAAATGTTTATTTCCCTAAACCTTCAAAATAATTTCGTAATATTTTATTCGAAGCGGAGTATTCCAAGTCAGTATCGATAATTGAAGAAATTATTTGATTGTATTTCAAAGAACCGAAAGGAGAATATTTAAAGTCTGATATTAAATGTCTAGCAAGTACCAGTAATTGGTAAAATGATTTATATTTGTTTTAAAAGGAAAATTTCTAATAGGTATTAGTTCAAATGAATTGTTATTCAGTCTATTGTATTGAAATTCTAATTGATTCTAATGTATACAAGTGTTACAAGAAGGCTGAGTGTGTACAGGGTGGACATAGACTAGCTAGTAGCCCCCGACCACTCTATTCACATCTCAGAACCTTCAGGTCAAAATATGCCGCGAAGTGTCTAGGGCCCAGTATAAAGGGTGAATAAGTTCGCGGGACATCGGAGGGTCCTTATATACCTGCGGTACCCTCTCCCCAAAGTCATTAGCAAAATCGTCGGTTAGGTCAGGCGGGAAATTTTCGCGGGAGATTTTCGCGGGAGATTTCTGTTACCGTAACACGGTATAATTTATCAGTTTTCACAATTTTGTTATAAATTTATACTTCCGACAATTTGTTATAACATTGCATATAACAATTTATACGTTTTTACAATATTCTTCAATGGAAACATAGGTTTTAGCGTTCTCGTTACTTACTCGTGGTTAAATTAATTTCGTAGGGATTAAAAATCAGGTTGACCTGTGGTCGTAGATTAAGAATAACCATAGTACAGCTAAATTTATCGTGTTAAATAATTCTTTCCCTTCGAATCAAAAATGTATTCAACGTTTATTAGTTATAATATCGTGAAATGAATTATATTACACATTCTGTGCATTTTCTGTGCAGTTCAACCTAATTTACTTAAATTTACATTGCGAGACAGTATACTGTAACAAGTAGTAACAAGCAAACGTTGAATAAATTCCTAATTCGTATTAAAAAAATTATTTAACACAATAATTTCAGCTTTATTATGATTATTCTTGATAAATGACCACAGGTCAACTTGATTTTTAATCGTTATAATCTTTAAATTCAGTGTGAATAGAGAAAATGTGTAATATAATTCATTTCACGATATTATAACAAACAAACGTTGAATACATTTTTGATTCGTAGGAAAAGAATCATTTAACACGATAATTTTAGCTGTACTATGGCTATTTTTAATTTACGACCACAGGTCAACCTGATTTTTAATCCCTACGAAATTAATTTAACCACGAGTAAGTAACGAGAACGCTAAAACCTATGTTTCCATTGAAGAATATTGTAAAAACGTATAAATTGTTATATGCAATGTTATAACAAATTGTCGGAAGTATAAATTTATAACAAAATTGTGAAAATTGATAAATTATACCGTGTTACGATATCGGAAATCTCCCGCGAAAATCTCCCGCGAAAATTTCCCGCCTGACCTAACGGACGATTTTGCTAATGACTTTGGGGAGAGGGTACCGCAGGTATATAAGGACCCGCCGACATTGCATATAACAATTTATACGTTTTTACAATATTCTTCAATGGAAACATAGGTTTTAGCGTTCTCGTTACTTACTCGTGGTTAAATTAATTTCGTAGGGATTAAAAATCAGGTTGACCTGTGGTCGTAGATTAAAAATAGTGATAGTACAGCTAAAATTATCGTGTTAAATAATTCTTTTCCTACGAATCAAAAATGTATTCAACGTTTGTTTGTTATAATATCGTGAAATGAATTATATTACACATTTTCTCTATTCACACTGAATTTAAAGATTATAACGATTAAAAATCAAGTTGACCTGTGGTCATTTATCAAGAATAATCATAATAAAGCTGAAATTATTGTGTTAAATAATTTTTTTAATACGAATTAGGAATTTATTCAACGTTTGCTTGTTACTACTTGTTACAGTATACTGTCTCGCAATGTAAATTTAAGTAAATTAGGTTGAACTGCACAGAAAATGCACAGAACTGCACAAATAATTTATTTCATGGTATTGTAACAAGCAAACGTTGAATACATTTTTCATTCGTGTAAGAAGAATTATTTAACACGATAAATTTAGCTGTACTATGGTTATTTTTAATCTACGACCACAGGTCAACCTGATTTTTAATCCCTACGAAATTAATTTAACCACGAGTAAGTAACGAGAACGCTAAAACCTATGTTTCCATTGAAGAATATTGTAAAAACGTATAAATTGTTATATGCAATGTTATAACAAATTGTCGGAAGTATAAATTTTTAATAAAATTGTGAAAATTGATAAATTATACCGTGTTACGATATCGGAAATCTCCCGCGAAAATCTCCCGCGAAAATTTCCCGCCTGACCTAACCGACGATTTTGCTAATGACTTTGGGGAGAGGGTACCGCAGGTATATAAGGACCCGCCGATGTCCCGCGAAATCATTTACCCTTTATACTGGGCCCTAGACACTTCGCGGCGTATTTTGACCTGAAGGTTCTGAGATGTGAATAGAGTGGTCGGGGGCTACTAGCTAGTCTATGTCCACCCTGTACACACTCAGCCTTCTTGTAACACTTGTATACATTAGAATCAATTAGAATTTCTATTACTAATTATTAAACAAATTTTAACAATTACCGGCACTCGCTAGGCACGTAATATCAGACTTTAAATACTCGACTTCGAACTTCGGTTTAGTCATAATTCTATTAATGTTATAATAACGTATAATTTATTAATTTTCACAATTTTATTATTAATTTATACTTCCAAAAATTTGTTAAAACATTACATATTATTATTTATACATTTTTGCAAGTTTCTTTGACAAATAAGTACGTTTCAACGATCTTATTACTTTCTCGTTGTGAAATCAAGTTCGGAGGATTAAAAATCAGGTTGACCCTTGGTCGTAAATTTAAAATAGCCATAGTGAAGGTGAAATTATTATTTTAAATAAATGTTTCTATACGAATTAAGAATCTATTCAACGTTTGTTTGTTGCAATACCGTGAAATAAATTGTATTATATATTTTCTCAGTTTAGACTGAATTTAAAGTTCGTAAGGATTAGAAATCAGGTTGACCTGTGGTCGTAGATTAAAAATAGCCATAGTGAAGGTAAAATTATTACGTTAAATAATTGTTTTTATACGAATTAAATATTGATTCAACGTTTATTTGTTGCAATACCGTGAAATAAATTGTATTATATATTTTTTCTGTTTACACTAAATTTAAAGTTTTGTTTACATGTTATAACAATTAGAATGTTGACGTTTTGCCGTTTCACGGTTTTTCCTCTGTTAATTATGTGTTTATAAATCATTTCAAACTAAAGCAGCACCATGCCCACCCTTAATTAAACCGTCTCAGTAGTTTACCGTAATTAATAATCTATTTTCGGAATTTATACGAGAATTTTTGAATTTTAGTAAATACTAGAGTCAGTGCATCGCGTATTGAAATAATATCTTCATCCCTAGTTCGTTTATTATTGAATATTTTTACGCGTTTAACTTGCGTATTTTACGAATACTCGTCGCGTATTTTATTCAAATTTTCTTATATTCTAGAATCGAGAAAGATACGAATTCGCGTTTCTTCTTTTGATTCTTTCAATTTTTCAATTGCATTACGCATTATTGCAATAATTTCTATCGTTACATTTAATTCTAATTGTTTAGCAGCTTTTCTGCTGCTATCGACCCTATATTTTACTGACACTTGTGCAATCGTCCCTACATTTTTTTTTTTTTACGTGGATGTAGGCCGACTCTGTGTGATAAACAATTGGCAACCAAACGGTGGCTCGCTAAAGCGATATATTATGAAATTAAATTAATCACTCAATAAGTATTAACATTAGATTGTTTCCTCGATATGGCCATGGTGGTCATCAGTGACTGGAGTGCCTCAAATGTTTAGAATAATTAAAATAAAATAAATGTTGTCAACTAAAAATTTTGAACGTCATAGCTAGCTAGACATTATTTTCAATTGAAAAAAAACAACTATAAAGCATAATACTATAATCCTATGCTTAAAATGTATTTTTTTATGGCCGCCTGACAGCAACCTGTAAATCTGGCGTGACAGTGAACGTGTTGATAAGTAAATGTTGTTCAAATTATGTCGTGTTTTATGTCATTTTCATCAGAAATATCTCATCAATATGATAAGAAAAATTTCGGGATAAAGAAACGTAAAATTAATAAAGTTGATATTTTAATCGCTTGGTTGGCTTGACTCACGTTTCATGCTTATCATTTATTGGCTGTCCTTGTCTACGTTCGGCAAACTACAAAGGCGGGCACGAGGCTCGAAAACGTACTCCCTGACTCTACGAGTGTCAGGTTTAGCTTTCTTGCGGTCTGACACTTGTGGAGAATATACTGTATATCTCTATCCAACGAACAAACTTTCACTGCTTACCTTTTTTCCACCGATGACTAATCCGACAACTCGCTATCAGTCGGATTATTAGCCAAGGATCTACTAGAATTTTTCTATAAACCCTGCATAACCAGTGTCAACAGATTTCCACACAGTCACTTATCGCGAACCGCTGATCAAATTTAACCTAGATTAACGTTGATGATCGATAATCAAACCAGTGCTTTCCACACGATGCCCAACGATCCGAACAAGCAAACTTCTTATTGTTCCGATCGCCTAACTCCAACTTCCATTACCGTACAACAGCTCTCTGTGTGACGTCATTCCGGATAATTGCTTAAAAGAAACAGTATACAACACAGGCCTGTGTCTTGCATCCCTTGTTTTGTCCTGTTATGAATTACAATTTAACGGAGGCAGCGCTGTGTGTTCCCTTCTAAAGGATTAGCTAAATGAACCGCTACCTTAGGGTCGTCGAGGTTAAACAGATACCGATCTCGATTTATGACTGCAATAATAAACCGCTGCGACAGATCATGGAGTAAGATTGCGCGGATCGCAGGTACACGCTGGGTAGGTGCATTTCGTACAATGTGAAACTAATTACCAGCATGTCTAGAAGTATCTGACAGCTCTATAGTCTTGCCACTTCTTGAGAATTATTTTCCGTTTATCGTGAATTCGGTTTAAACCGTTCTCTACCGGTGCAAATATTGCAAGCTGTTTGTTCCAACGATTATTTTACTTTACGATCGAGCATGTATACATACAAGGTGATTGATGATTTTGGATGGTCTTGTTGAGAAATTTGTGGATGTGTTTTGTAGGTTAGCACCGGGAAGAGATTGCAAATTTTTCGTTTTCGTTTTAGAGATACTTTAACGCGTGAATTTGGGAAGTAAATTGTTTGGTTTTGAAGTGTGGATATTTGAACACGTGGATTTTCGTGTCCAAGGAAATTTATCGACAAAGGTTCTTTTTTAATCCTTGGACAGCGGATCGTGTAATAGTCGCATACATGGCGGATGGCGGGTCAAATCTTTTTCGTATGCAAGTGAAACCATATTTTTTTTATTTTTAGTTTACTAGGCATTGTTTTGTTTAAAATTATACAAATATGTTATGAGTAAAGTAACGAACATATTTATAATATAAGAGAGGGAGAGTCGTGACTCTCGATAAATAAAAAGATGAGACATTTAAAAGCCGGGTCATCTGTGACCCGACATTCGTCGCCCGAAGGCTAACATTCACAGTGTAGGTAAATTCAGAGACGAGTTAGCGTTAACTTTGGAAACTTTCAACAGCGTAACAATGGCGCCTTTCAAGTGTAAAGGTTTCGAGTCCTTGGTACATTCTGATCCGGTAGAAACGGCTTAGAAATTGCAGGGACGCGTAATCAATACATTCAATTCGCTTGTAAACAGAGAAAGAATGCATCGACACATACAAGGTTTCCAACGGAGGCCACTTCTTATAAGATCATTCAATAACTCAGACGACTGCGTTTCTCTAAAAATCAAAGCTTCACACACACTCGCATATTTCCTACGTACAATTTCAAACTATACAATACACCTATGAAATTGTAACTCACCCGGTACATTACACTTTACCAGCCGTAGGTATACATGCATTAAGCACAATAGTTTATTGTTCGTCGATGTTCAAGGGAAATCGGCCAGTAGAAGTGTTCCAATCGAACGAAACCCATTAGAAATTCTTTGTACAGAGTTTAACAGTCTGTCAACATTGTCGGATCTGAATCGAAAATACATTTGTAGATACGGGAGAGCATTAATGGAGCTTTATTTCGGCCTACATTTCCAAGTGGTCCTTCCAGACCAACCTACACGGTTTCGCTTTCATTCATCCGTACGTCCTCGTGCCACTTCTCCAAACGAAAAGGACCCGTTGTAATTATGCATAGAACAATAATCGAGCATCCAAGGTGGCTGTTAGAGGAACCCGTTAACGTTCGAATAAGTAACGCTGAAAAGAAGCATGTTTCGCGTGATCTCCTTTAGATCGATTTTTATTCCGATTTACACCGTGGCTATCGATCAGTTAGTTACATTTGCTGATTATGTATAGAACATCGTGTTATAATTGAAAAGTTTCAAATACGAACTCTTCGAGCATCGAACAGGAAAATTGTTGCGTTTAATTATTATGCAATTATTGTCCAAGAAGAGTGTTGAAACGAGTATTTACAGCACTTATCTGTACAAAATAATTTTTATTTGAAAACAAAATTTTTTCCTCGCGGAGCAATTATGTGCAATGATATTTAGAACACTGTAGTGTTATCTGAGTTTCTAAAAACTTGCCACTTGCAACATCACCACGTAGAACCCTTCGATTGTTAAGAAACAGAGTCAGACGAAAAACGAAAAAATCACTCGTTCGACAAAAAGATATTCCTTTATCGTTCTCAATCATCTCCGTTCAATTAACCCGTAATTTTGAAACATCACATACTTACCGTTGCAAAACTCGCACACGTTCGATATTACACTCGCTATTACATATCATATCCGATTGCAACATTTCACAGCCGCAACAATGCCTTATTTGGCATATATATTCTCGTTAAGTTTGCAAATCCAAGTTGCACACGAAGAACGCGTGTAAACCCACTTTTACTTTTACGTCGATGAGAGGAGACATGTAAAGGCTGACAAAGGCTGAAATGTCGTAAACGAGAGCGACGATCTCGATTGAAATTGATCGATCAAAATCTATGAGCTAGACAGAGAGAGAGAGAGAGGAGGAGGATGAACTGGATTTTAACTGAGTAATTTGCGCTAGCGAGGTCGATGAAACCTTCGACCCCGCTTAAACGTTTTCTCGGCCAGTGTGAATGGAGGAGAGCCACCGTTGCTGGTGTCGCTGTTGCTTGTACATACGGAGAACGCGTAGGCTGCCTTCTCCGACTAGCCAGACAATAGCTAATCCATTCTTGTTTCGCTCTCTCGCGGACAGGAGGTTCGCTAAGGATTGCCAGTTTTGTAACTTGTTCCTTTCCGTCGAATTAGTAGGCGACGTCATTTCTATTCGAAGAACAGGATACACCGGGAAGAGATGTGTTAGAATAGGAGTATATGACGTTTCAAATTGATGTTGACGAATTATAGACAATTGTACGGATTATATAAATTTAACATTTAATTGCGACTATTTCTTGGTTCAATTAATATCTACCGTCGTTCGTTCTGTTCGACTGTGCACGGTTAATCCTTTCATTGGTACCGGCGCCTGTAGGCGTTTTAGGTGTTACAGCGATTCAATTCAGATTCGAGAATTTTTATTTAATTTTTAAATTAAATTAGAGAAATTTTTAATGACCGGTTTTTAAATTTGTCATGTAATTTTCTTTTATTGTTATCTAAAAGCTATTTTCTGCGTTGTTTCCTGTGTTAAATCGACAATCACCTGTATTCCTTTCGGAAAAATATCGTCTTTACTTCGTAACCGGTCATTTGACTGGCTACTCTAAGAATTGGTATGCATGAAGTGTCTGTACGGTTAGTGTTAATTTAGTAAGCCGAATTTCAAAATAATACATTACGCGTCTTATGCGTTAAAATTTGCCGCAGCGAAAGGGTTATTGGGTCAGAAAAGACCCAATTTTCGTTACCAGCACTCCATGTGAATCTAGACGAAAAACTTTTAATAGAATCTTAAGAGAACATAAACTTGACGACAGCAAAAGTTATTTAAAAAACAAAGAAACAAGGCAATGGGTCGAGAAAGACCCGAAGACCGCTCTAAGGTTAAAGACCGTCTAATAGGTTGCACGTGACACATTATCAAATTGGTTTCGTATGATTTATCGAGATGTATAATAAGTGAACGATTTTGCTCTATTATGTTGGCTCGATTCGTCGTATTACGTAACAGGCACTTGAAGAAGTTTCTCTTAAATGAGCCGTATGAGTCAGAGAAGAAATTTACACATTCGCCGTGCACAGGTTTGGAAGATTACACGTTCTAATTGTGGAACTGACCGAATCCGTTCTCCATAGAACAGAACTTTTTTTCTCGCTGTTTTTAATACAGCGATTATTCGTCGATACAGTCGGTTCTACCCTTTTTTTTTTTTTCCAATTTACCCTATTACGTACACTTTTGTAAAACGTGTCTTTCCCACGTCAGAGATGTGTCTTTCGAGATGCAAAGGTTGTCGGGCACAATTGCGCGAGAAGCAGAAGTATCAGCAGTGAGAGAACGTCGCGTGGGGAAATTGCACGAAAAGTGTCACGAAAGAGGACGATATTAAAAGACTCTGCCCTTAAGGTGTACGTGCGTGTGTGTGTGAATATACGATTTGTCTGTGCGAGTCTGTACGTGGTGAATTTTTTCTCGACGACGTGTTTCTCTTTGTAACAAGGAACAAGAAGGCAGCTGAAACGGCGCGAATTCTTGCGTGTACCTGGTCTACCCACGCCTCTCATCTGAGCACACCTGTGATGCGTTTTCTCTCGATACAATATTACCCGTAGCTGTAATACTTTTCCACCTCGCGCCCGTCGCTTTAGAAATTTCTCCGTGGACCATTTTCGAAGCTTTCACGACCCTGGATCCTGTACTGTCGTTAATATTGTTCACTTCTACTTACTTGCTTGTTTCTGGTGCTTCGTTGAAAGATGGTAAATTGTTCTCGCGACTGGGAATTTTATTTTAACGTTTAAACGAAGATTTCTGTTAAGATGCACAAATTTTGTGTAGGGATGTGCAGATTTTTTTCTTGGTAAATTTTGACGCTCGTTTCGAATCGGCAGTACTGTTGTATTTGGGCCCACGTCTATTGGGTCATATCGTTGGAAAGAGTATGAGCAGGGGAGTCCAACATGGATGGACTTTTAGAGAAGAATTTTGAATCTAGAGCAAATGAATTTTAGAGAAGAGTTTGAAATTGAGAGAAAATTGATTTTTGAGAAGAATTTTAAGTTTAGATAAATTTAA
The DNA here is from genome assembly GCF_001263275.1 of Habropoda laboriosa. Lineage (NCBI taxonomy): Eukaryota > Metazoa > Arthropoda > Insecta > Hymenoptera > Apidae > Habropoda > Habropoda laboriosa. The sequence goes on from NW_017100168.1 coordinate 1,220,881, forward strand.
TTTTAGAGAAGAATTTGACATTTAGAGAAAATTAGAGAAAAATTTTGAATTTAGGGAAAATTCATTTTAGAGAAGAATTTTAAATTGAGAAAACTTGAAAAAATTAGAGAGAAATTGTAAAATTTAGAGAAAACGTTCAAAGTTCCAAAAACTTTCAAAAATTGATTTCAACGACATCGACACTTGGATGCAGTTATTCTGCACGCCAGGTGGTCATCCAGACGATCGCACAATGGCTGTACATTAGAAGGTGATTATCTAATCGACGAATCCTCTGTCGTAGAAAATGAATCGCAAGTACCATTGGCCACTTCTATGCTTCTTTGTTCTGGCTGTTGTTTAATCGCGCTGCTTATTAGGGTCAACGTTTTGCTCTCGTTAGCGTAGCTCTGACTGACTCTCGTCGATCAGATTGCTATGGATTATCGTTCTCGAACGCGGTTCAATATTTTCCGGAAGAAAATTACACACCCGTTGTCTATAATTCCCAGCCGTTAGTCCCTGCAGCTACGATAATTCGTTGCATTCTTGGATGCCACAGAGAAAGAGGAAGTGTAACGCGTTCTCGACCGAGAACAAACGCGTAATAGCTCCTGCACAGACGTCGTGCCTTGAATTTTCATCTTATTCGTGAGAATCGGTGGTTCTTTTATTCACTTAAGTTTGGGTATTTCGATAGATCCAATTTTGCCGAAAGCTTGTATTCAAAGGAGAGGAGATCAAAAATGAAAGTAAGAAGATATAATATTAGGTATTGTAATATGAAACAATTTTTATTTATTTAGTTTTATTTCAATTAAATTTCCCAAAAATTATATGAACTCTAAGTTAACACTAAAAGGCACAAATCTTTCAACCCTAGAACGGTCTTCGGGTCTTTTTCGACCCACCGTCTTTTTATATTTTTAGTCATTTTTGCTGTTATCAAGTTTACGTTCCTTAACATTATTTTAAACGTTTGTTGTCCAGGTTCATATGTCGCGTTGGAAAGAAAAATTATTACACATAGGGTCTTAGGTCCTTTTTCACCCAAAAGTGTACAGTCAAAACGAAGACCGCTCTAGGGTTAAAAGATTAATTTCAATTAACAAATCACCGATTTTCTTTTCACGGGAATTTTAGAGAATAATCTTGGAACGATGTTAGTATATATTTTAATATCGTAGTAAATTAGAACAAAGATTTGTTCCTCTTCAATGCATAGTTTCCATTATCTTCAATTTTTAAATCTTTCAACGCACTTCTCCCGATTTTCTTGATTTACAATTAAGTGTCATTACGAACGTGGCACGCGGAATTCCGTACTGTCAGCAGAAGTTGAATATCGCCTTGGGATGAGAAGCTTTCTAAGTTCATGGGCATGACCCGCGTACGACCTGTCCTTGCGCAATTAAGGGCTTGATAAAAGGTTTCACGGATGATGCTCAAATCTACAGTTAACCCCTCTAGCTTTGTATTTCAATCACCGATCACATTATCCGACTTTTTCGCTGAAACCGCGTTAAAGTTGCGAGAATATCTCTCGAGAAAGGATGATTGTTAGCGAAGTGATTGTCGAGGCGCGTCAAGTTGAAGTTGACGGTTCTTCCGACATTCTACGGTGAATTTGAATCGTCATTGCACCGCCCCCTATCGCATATTAACGCGGCAGAGTTACAGCCAAGCTGGTGCCAAAGACGGGAAAAAATCAATTTCTCGCGTAGTCGGTTTGAAACCGACCGTAAGAGTAATACAAAACGGTGAATAAAATCTTCTCTATTCGTGATACAAATTAATTCAATTAATTCTCTATGACGTCACGTGACTTGAAAGTTACCTACTCGTTTATCTATATTTTGTACTCTCGTGTTATTTATCAAATACAATTTTTTTGTAGTAATTATAATTTTTAGAATTTATAATTACCGTACTTTTCGTATTCATTCTTGCTTCTTCCCATCAGAATGTAAGAGAAAGCGAACCAAAATTTTCAAACGGTTAACTAAGAGAAACCTCGAAAAATTCTGACAATTGGACAGTTCAAAATCTGAAATCTTTCTGTTATAAAAATCACACAAAATTTCCGAAGGTAATTTTGATTTTCGAATGTAGACAACACAAAATCTCACTAGTTCTACGACCGTTGATTGCACAGTGACACAAATCGACACACTTCTATTCAATCTACACGTAATACTACTTTCATTCGTGTATATACATATATATATAAATTATTTCGTTATTTCGTATCTTAATTTCCTCCCACTGATGGACAGTTTTCACCGGCGTGACGAGCCCGCCAGTCACGACTCTCACGTGCGCGTATGTCAGAATCGGCAGCGATATAATTAACACGCCAATCAGTAACAAAGGATCGGCGTGCATGCACGCCACGCCGTTAATGATCGTCGATGTGGCATCTACGATGTGCCTGGTAATTAATGATCGTAATTTATAAAGTCCTTAATTATATAAAAGTTCACGCTTTCTGTACCCGCTTGGCACGCGCCGTTTCTTTTTTTCCCTTTCGTCTCCATTTCTTTTTCTCTCATCTATCGCATCACAGACACACACTCTCTCTCTCTCTTACTTGATTTTCTTCTATCAACTTCGGTCTTGCGTCCGATACCTTTCTCTCTAATAAGCGCCACTTTTCTGTCACCCGCTGCTCTGATCCCTTCGTTCGGCTCGCGCGGCTTTCTTTTCCATCGCGAATCGTCACGTATAATTGGCTTCTCTTTGCGTTCTACCAGCCGGCATATTTGGGCCCTGGTTGCGTGTTCGCCGGTGCCGGTTTTAAAAAAAAAAGTATCCCGCGGAATATCGCGGCGATGCATCATTATCGGCTGGGGGGGGGGGGGGCGATACCACGTCGCAAATCCCTTTGAACGCGCGCCTACCCCGCACGCTTTCTTATTCCGATTTATCAGCGATCTCTCCGGGCCGCCACGGGGAAATACGTTTGAATGAAACATGTCGGGGAATGGTGTCAGGAGCTTCTCAACGGGAGGATTGATTTGTTACCGGCCAGAAGAATCTGCGAGGAAAAGGTGATATTCCGAGGGAAAATGCAAAATCTAGCGGTACGTGGTTTACTAGGAAGAATATTGCTAGATCGTCCAAGTTTAGATCAATGTGATACCTTTAAATTTTAGGGAAAACAAACTTAATTGTCTTGTCGTTCTATAACTTCTTTTCAATTTTTTTTGTGAAGCTGTTTTATGTCGTTGCTGTGAAGTTTCTTCGGTTTTTCATTAAAATTTTGACGCTTCCGGTATGAATTTATGGGATCGCCTAATATGTTACTTTGCAACACTTGGTAGCACTAGAACCCAGAATTCGTATAAAACTGCCTCTCCAAGTGTGCCAAGCCATCATCCTCTACAATAGAACTCAGTTTTTACGAACCGATAGTTTTACCCTTTGCACAAAGCCTCTTCCATCCCACAGTTGCCTCTACCACTTCTAAAAAAAATGTTGAGCAGTCGTATCACCCTTACACTATGTCGATTACACGTAAAAACTCCCCTAACTCAATAAAAGGAACTCAACTTCAAATTTATCTCGTTCAAACCACGATCGTATTTAGCCAGTCCACCTCGGTTTTATGTTTAGGAAATTCAGTCCAGAAACTTAAAAAAAAAATTTCCAAATTCTCGTTACCGTACGTTAGGGTAACGCAAGACTCGTGTAGACGCAGCTCACGCATCCCCCCGCGTACATCAGAAACAGCAGAAACACGATATCGCGGATCCTGTTAATTATTCCTTCAGTTATCCATTTCATATCTCTCCGAATACACCTAGCAACACAAGCTACACCGCTACAGTACCTGTATACCTTGGAGTTCAACGGGATTAACCAGGAAGAGTTAAAACAGTGTTACGTCGCCGCTGCCGTGTGCAATAAAATTGATACAACCTTTCCAACGTCAAATAGGATGTAAACAAGCGGCTATCTGAACGGAAGATAGAAAATCACGCTGTAACCGGAGACATCTTCGCAGATTTTGCCTCGTTACAGGAAAGATAGCTTCCACCAGGAGCTACTTCCTCCTTTGCGATCAAGATCTATACCTGCTTACAAGATAGCGTAAGACAGGTAGGAAAGAGTTTGCAAGGGAAAGAAGAAAAAGGAAAAAGAAGTACAGGTCCTTCGTAACTCTACGCGAGCATCACGTGGGCGTTATGGCGAACGGTATAAGAGGACGGTGTATACCCGATGGAAGGAATACATAGAGGTCGTAAGTTGAATCATTAAGTAGCGCCATAGATCGAGCGGATCAGATTTGACGTTTTTCGATTGGGACTGAATCGAAGTTAAGCCCTCGCTGAGATTTCTAGCCCTTATCTCAGGTTTCTATTGATTCGCTTGTCGATATGCTCGTATGTGTAAATTTTGACTTCGCCTGAGCGAACTTACGATTTCACCGTATTTCTTCCATCGACTGTACATGCATATACACAGTTCGCTATATTTCTTTCACCAAGTATACATGCGTATACAATAGGACCCCGTATAACGCGATCAAGAAGAAAGAAATAGAACATACAAATTCTGCATTTGTAATTTTGCAATCTTTGGTTAATTAAATTTGACCCAAAAAGCGATCTCAATGGAACTTAATTTGTTTTACATTTGCCGCGAAACAAAAGTGCTAGCCCATATTTAGGCCATCTTCTCTACAAGAAAAACAAATACCAACAAATTGGGTAGCGAATGTTAGGTAGGCGGGCAGATACCAAGAAAGGTCCCACAATTCGCCATATTTCTTCCACCAACTGTACATCCACCACGCAGTGTCGAAAAGGAAGGCGTAACGAGGATCCAGCAGCTAAGTGAGCTACCTTTCGCATGCTGCGTCACCGCCCTTCTTACGTTACCCAAGCAGACGCACGGTTACATTGTGTTCTACTCGCGAGACCTAAACTCGAGAAGTTAACCTTAACGTTTTGCAGCATAACAAACGCTACACGCCGCGCTCCTCTTCCGAGAGGTTCGCTCATTTTTCAGCCGTCTACCACTAACGGCCACTACCGGCATATACGCTCTGCTTACTCGGGGATTTCTACCGTATCACGGCTTGCTGCCCGCGAATCACCGTTCTGTGTTAACCTGCTGTACTTTGTGTGCCTTGTTCTCTTAGACGTTCGAGTGAAATTGCCTCGTTTCGACACGATACGTATATATGTACATGGTACGTCGTAATTCGCTTGATCGAAAAGTAGAGTTGTTTTAACCCTTTCGTTGCTATTGGCGCGTATAGGCGCTTTGAAAAATTTAATCATACTGTACAGTTCGCGCCTTTTGGTGCACTTCTCGCCTAATTTAATCTTCAAGTATTTCTACTTTAATTCTTTTTCTTTTTTTTTTAATTTTGTTTCATTAGCAATCGGAATAAATTTCTGTGAGCTACTTTGCTGACTTCGGTGCTGTTTTAAGCACCTCTTAAAGCGTAATGAGAACTCCTCGTCCATTGACGTCCTTTAACCATCAATTAGGTCTGCTAGCCATGACTTTAATTTAACGAAACAAATTTTAAAACGATACAGTGAAAATAAAAGATTTTGCGGTTGCGGTTGGAACATCAGCGAAAGGGTTAAATTGAAAGTTTCACGTTTATTCCGTTCAATTTATCATACGATTCTCTCGATTTTAACGACTTTGCAACCATGTATCAGCTAATCAATAATCTACAACGCGGTGTGCGTTTCTGCTGAGCCGCCCCTGACCGAACTTGACCGATCATTCGCCGAAAACGCGCCGCCGCAATTCGCGTCAATCTAATCCCAGGTGGAGGGCTGATTGACACTGTGAAATTGGAAAATTAGTGTTTCTCTTTTGTCAAAGTTAATAACGTGGAATGACGAGGAAAGAAGAGAGGCATTCGTCAAACTCTCTGGATCTCTCCTAAAAATTTCACCGTTCTCGCATAGTTAATTGGTATTAGAGATTGTAGTAATTAGAAATAGCGTACCACCTGCTGGAAAAGTTCCAAAATTCTCCACATACGTAGCTACGACAATGAAATAAAAATTAACACTCATTTCTGTGACGAGTGGGCTCTAGTTAAAGGGTTAAATTACATTTCTTCGCCATCAGCAGAAATGTATGTACTCGTTAGGTGTATTACGAGATTCCAGACTAAATAATTCTGCAACTACCGTTTCAATTTTTCTCACATTCGGCATAAGTGTCCTAACACTCGCAAACAAGAACACTTATATTAAAAATTATAAACTGTAAATTAAATACTTGAAACGAAGACGACTTTTCTAGCCAAAACTTGAAATCACATTTCAATAAATTCCACAAAAAGGAAAGAAAAATCGTCGAGGTAAATCAAATCGTAGCCAAAACTTGAAATCACATTTCAATAAATTCCAGAAAAAGGAAAGAAAAATCGTCGAGGTAAATCAAATCGAATTACAAAGAAAAGCCGCCGTAAATCTCGAAAGGAGGGACTGTTAAATCGGCATTTAAATTGTAACCACATCGCGCCGTGTCGTAAATTTTTCTCTTCACTTACGAGATATTAAGTTACAAGCCCGATATTTTTGCGATCGAACCTCCGTTGTACACGGATACACAACGGCAATGCTCCGAAAGAACGAGTAGTGGAGGAGAGAGAAGAGATATAAAACGAGCCTGAAAATTAGAGTAGGTTATAACCGCGAATTTTCGGTTAACGATTGGTTACGTGCGCGGCAGAACGCTCCACATGGTTACTGATCATGAAGCGTAACATTATGGACCGTTTATCCTCGCGGATATTTTAGAAAACTTTGGACAGGACGAGCTGTTTACAGCGAACCGGATTCGTAACGTTCGCTTCAATTGCAAACACGTCAATCGGTCCTGGCGAGGAGGGTAGTAATTGCTTAATAGTCGACGCGGCAGCGTGACAACGTTCGTGAATGGATTCGACACGGAGGGGCTGTGGAGAATATCGCGAAATACTTTTCACCGCGGTAACACGAACGGGGGAGAGAGAGAGAAGGAACGAGTTTTTAAGTATTCACGTTGGAGAAATTATTCGAGATTATTTCGCTGTTGTAGCAGATAGAGAGACGAAAAAAATCGGTTGATCGGATTGCTGAAGATTGCTGTAAATAGGAGGAGCATTGGGGAGACTGTTTGTGTAGAGAAACTGGTTATTAGAGGAATGTAACGCAGCAACATGGGGAATCAATTTTTGCAATTGGAAAAATTATTCTGTACATTGATGCTGGTAGCGAGTTTTTTAATTGCATTTCAGAATATTAAGTATATCGGTTTTGTGTGTGCTCTTTTTTTTTGGTCCTTTGGTACGAAACGTTCTACGATGTTCCATTTAAGCAGTGCAGAGGAAAATGAGGTTCTATTATATCGTTCCCGATTAACCCAACCCAGATATACACATTCCATTTGCGCTGAATTTGAGCGTCTGCAATTACTCGGGGATCACAGTTAAATGCACGAGCATCAGAGGAATTTTGAAAATTGTCTCTCTGGAAAGTAGAAGGTTATTAGGGAGAGATGTATTACAGATTTTTGAGCTTTGATCATCATGTGTTGGTATGGGGAATGTACTATTTGCTTGCTTACTTTGTTTTCTGGGCAAATTAAAAATTAGATTGATCTGTGGTCATCGGTTAAGAATAGCTTTAGTAAAGGTAGAATATGAGTGAACCACTGTAGTGGCTTTTCGTTAAAGAACGTCACTTAGAGGGTAGTCACTATAGTGACACTTTCTCCTAAAAAATAACTTAACGTGAGATCACTATTGTGACACTTCGTTCCAAAAAATTACTTAGCGTGAGGCAACTTTCCCAAAAAGTAACTTAGCGTGAGGCCACTTTCCCAAAAATTAACTTAGCGTGAGGTCACTATAGTGACATCTCCGTCTCAAAAATTAACTTAGCGTGAGGCCACTATGGTGCCACTTTCCCAAAAATTAACTTAGCGTAAAGCCACTACAGTGCCATTTCGGCCCAAAAAGATGACTTAGCGTGAGGCCACTTTCCCAAAAATTAACTTAGCGTGAGGTCACCACAGTGACACTTCGGCCCAAAAAAATAACTTAGCGTGAGATCACTATAATGCCACTTCGTTCCAAAAACTAACTTAGCGTAAAGCCACTATAGTGACGCACAGTAGCCAAAGTATTAATATTCAACATCTCACAAACCGTGCAACAGAGAACCTCAAATTTCACGCAACTAATTTTTCACATCTGCCAATAATTACGCTGAGTTCGAAAACAAAAAAAAATTTGTGACACGGTGATAAAAGGTGTGCGATTTAACAGAGAATGACTCATCATACCAGAATATGTATACACATATATACACATCGTATAAGCTAGTATCGATTTCGCGAGCGGCAATTATTTTCTCCTTTTGTCGAGGACGTTTACCCCTCTGAGCCGTGGGTGCTGCGAAAGGGATGAAACATTGAGGGTTGTGGGTGGATAGCGGTGAGAGGAGAATGGGTGGGACGAGGTCAAAGTACGTTCGCGGTGAGAATCCATTAGCGTGGCTGAGTTAAATGAAAAATATTCACGTTGGACGTCAGTTCAAGTAGCGTGATTATGTTGTAATTATGTTACTGCACTGTCCTCAGGGGGGGGGGTGTCGAACTTTAAACAGGAAACACTGTCGTCGTCGTCCCGTCGATCGATGTTAGAACGCTCCTGGGGTATAAATTGTACCCCAACACCGTGTACCAATTGCGTATCTGAAAAACACAGTTCTGCGGTACTACGTACCCGGTGGTTCGTTGATTAAGAATGCAGGACAAATTGGACGGTGTAAGTATACGTTTTCTGCTCGGAACCCTGGTAATTGCGTGAATCTGTTCGATTGCTCGCTCGGGAGCTCGAAATTGCTCGAGTCGTTCAGCTACTCGTTTGTTCTCCTTCGATTCCGCAGTGTGTACGAAGAGACGAACACGGAAGTGGGTGGTAGGGTGCGAGAGAGAATTGAAAAGCTTTCGACGTCGATAGGTATTGTCTAGGAGGCAAAAAAATGCACACCTTTGTAACTTCCTTTCTGACCAAGATAAAAGCGTTCTGAAAGAGAAATTTTTAATATCTAAATAATAGCACTTTAGCGAAACCTACAATTTTCTAATTTTCAGAAATTTCTTTAGGAATATTCTGAAAAAAAGAACGGAGGCTTTCTAATCGACTTTTTTTTTTAAATCTTCCATTTCTTACTTTTGCGATTTTTATTCTGACGAAGATAAAAGACTTCTGAAACGGAGTTTTTAAACATTAAAAAAAAAAAGAAACTTAAAATTTTTCAGAAATATTCTAGAAAAACGTTTTCAAATTTTCCTCGAATTAATTTTGTTATCCTATCTAAATCTGCACAAAATCTTTCGCTTCCTACCTTTCGTTCCCATCTACTTGAAGCTGGAATAATAACACCGACGTGTTTCTAGCAATTTTTGAGCGCACGCGGTATAAGTATCGTTATTTATGCAACAACTGCAGACCTAATAATCTTGCCGACTCTCGTAAGACACACAGATACGTAGACGCATACACCTGGACCGGTGTAAATTAAGGAGAGGAACACCGTGTTCGCAGGTAATTCGAAATAGAGTTCCAGTCAGGTGTCGAGGCTCTCGCGCATAATCTCGGAATTAAAAGTTTCACCGCACCTCGCCGCTTGTAATTAGCCGTTCTCGCTCGGCGGCCCCGTGCATACACTACCCACGTTACGATGAAACGTATGCCGTCTCATCGTCGCCGTGCCAGGACCTTTCCCACACCGTTATTATGCCATTGTCTTATTACACGTTGATCGAGGACATTTTTCTGGACGGTTGAATTAACGAGAACTCGGATAATAACGATAGACGGGTTCGGTTCGAGCGTTTTTCTCTGTTATATACAGGGTGTTTCACGATTTCGTGACACTTAACCCTTAATTTTTTTAGAAAAGAATCCCGGAATATATCGGATATTTAAAATTTGACTATTTAGAAAAATTTAACCATTCATAGGAAATGATTATTATTCTATTAAAATGAGGAGTGACACTTCCTATTCTCAAATAAGGGAAACGTGTTAGTTACACGTGAATGGCGCACTGGAGAAATCAGCAAATTGAAAAAAATTTAACAATTTATAGAAATAATTGTTATTCTATCGAAATGAAGACTTTCTATTCTCAGACAAGGAAACGTGTTAGTCACGTGTGAATGGCGCACCGAAAAAATCAGCAAATTTAAAAAAAATGTATTTCGATTATTCTCGATTAATTAACGATTCAATAAAAATTCGACGAATTTAAATTAACAAACTGCTCACATCTCGAGTGCTTCTCAGAAACGCGTGTCCAAGTGTTACGGGACACACTGTAGAGAACAACCGTCGCAATGATAAATTCCGCGATACCATTATCTATCCCTGGTGCGATCTTTCCGTCGATACTGATCGCGGCACACTTTATTTGTTATTCCCATACATCCGCGTAATTTGCTCGACGGTACCACTTTCGTTCGCCTCCACCTTGTCAATAAATTGTTTATCGACGGGACTGATCGTCGATCCGAGTAGATTAGACGTTAACGACTGCGTTCTCTCGGCACGCAGATGAGTTTTCTAGCTGGTTTCACTTTTTAACGTACCGCCTTGACGTTCATTGATGTTTCTCGTTTCTGCGTAAAACAGAAGAGTGTCGGTGAATTAGAATGGCGAGTGTTGGACGGCGTGTTGTCCCGAGCTAGTGTGGGAAAGATTGATGAAGGAAAGTGCCGCGGTGGTTTGATCAAATTTATCACGACTCCTTTTTTTTTTTTTTCAGAGTAAATCTCTGCACATTAACGGACAGGTGCGTTTAATACTGTTATTGTTGAAAATGGTACGAACTTTCTTCAGTGTAACATTATTACTGGACACACGCTTCGTGTATTAAAAGACAGGTTATTATTAAAAGTAGTACGATAATAATTTAACGTAACACCGCTGCTAGAAACTGCGAGTAACTTCGATGTTATTCTTATTGAAGTAGCAGAAACTTTCTCAAAATACGATATTAGGATCGAGAAGCGTGTTATTAAAAATATCTACAACTTCTTTGTGGTAAATATTTGTGGAAGAAATTCTTTTTGTATTAACAGATAGATCTATTTGTCAGTATTGTTGCTAGAGATAATAAGAATTTTTTCACACACAAAATTAACACGAGAAATGCTATATAAAGCGAGCTGCCTAATGTTATCACCTTAGATTATTCTTAGAAATTTTCTTTGTGTCGCAAAATGTCGTTCAAAGAGGCCTCTAAGATGACTATAGTACATATTTTCCCCGAAGTTTTCAGTCACCTTCATTTCTTCTTATAGTCAAACCTATAATTCTTTTACGTCCATGTTTTAGTGAATTTTGAGGCAAGTTGAACAAGTATCGTAAAATATCTTTTTCTCCATCTGTACTAAAAAAGAAAGTATTCTAGTAAAAAAGTATCCCGATAAAAAAATGTTGTCACCGTAAGATAAAGACGAACATTTTTTAAGTTACTGCGTTTTGCTGGTATACCATAGTAACCTACACCCTCGAATTAAACATTCCGAACTTGTTAGAATATATTCGAACCCCTCCTACATCAGACACAATTTCTAATTTGGAAATGCACTTTACAATTACCCTCGTCGCCTAACAGACGCCTATCGATCGAAAGTCCACCCTCGTACAGCGGTGTTCGCACAGCCAAACCGTGAAATTACATCGAAAGCGTGCGACAGTATGGTGTCACGTGTTCAACGTAATCAATCGAGTTCCTCGGGGTCGCGTGACTAAGTCAACCTCTGTTCCAACAAGAGATGTCCCTCTGGCAAAATACCGACCCCTTTATTTCACCCTGCTTCCACCACTTTCCCTCGAAATCGTCGCGTCGCGTCGAGTCTCGCTATAATCACGATCGTCTGCAGCTTTGCGCTACTTCCCTCTATCGTTCCTAATTACTTGGTCGTACCAATTATCGGTTCGCAAGTTTCCAGTCGCATCTGAGCTTGTAAACAGCGAAACAATCGCCATGGTATAGTCGTTGGAAGCGATACAGGTCGTAAAATCAATCTGGTGTTAAAGAACACATACTCTAAACGCTGAAACAGCAATTCGAGGGAGATTAGGAGCTTCAACCTTGCTTAAGACTTTTTGATGTTAATTCTGAATTGATTCTTCCGTTGTGGGATATTTAAAAAACTTGTTTGCGCCTTAATCGTCGACTGCTCTAGGTTCATTTTTACCAATATGGAAGTTACTATTGGGCAGAAGGCGATGGAGATGTACTTTAAATGAAATATTATATGCAGAAATGAGAAATATCAATTCACAGATAAAGCATACATTA
>NW_017100168.1:1236408-1244275 GCF_001263275.1 Habropoda laboriosa
CTAAAATTCATCCTTTTCAATTTCTTTTATTAAATTAAGGTAGAAGTGCGTAAAGGACAAAAATAAAGGTGAAAGTGTGCCAAAAGGCGGCAAAAAGCACCGCGCGAGAAAATATTCGAACCGCCTATAGCCGCCAAGGCCACAGCGCGAGAATATATTCAAAGCGCCTATAGCCGTCAAGGGTGCAGCGATTTTCGAGGAGGGTTAATGCTTTAATTTACGACCTCGCTATATCGCTTGCACCAACTATATGGTCGTACGTGATACACCATTTCCAGCCATGTGGACGTTTCATTAGGAAAGGGAAAAATTGATATCGGCAAGGAACCGCCGGTTTGCTTCTTGCGTGTGCTCATCGCGCGATCCGCTTTCCATGGGATTCTCGACGGCACGGCTCGACGCGTTGGAAATCCTTTATACACTTTACTGGAAACGAAAGTTTGAACATGACGAATGTTGGACACGAATGTTGAAGTTGCTTCGTTAACGACGGAGAGACATTTTGAGGACACGATTTTGGAAAAAGTCATTACTGTTCCTGAAGGAAATGCTTCGGGATTTTGTATTCCTCTTATACAATCGTATTCGTATATTCCTTTTCATTAAATTTTGGATTTTTCATACATCTCAGACGGGTGTTCTTAATTTATGAGATTTTTCAGTTTGAAAAAAAAATTCCAACGGTGCTTTTAATTTATGAGATTTTAAGAGAGCCAAGAAATTGCGAAATGTAGTGGTTGAAAAAAAGAAAATTGTAAAGGGAGGAGACTTCTTGTGCAGAGTCGAATGGTTCGAACGACGAGCTAGAAAATTGAGTTTCACGTTGCAACCCCAGCTTTGATGAAATTAAACCAGGAGACCGTTCTGTCTTCACCCTTCTATAGCCGTCACGAAACTCCATGTTTCTAATTATCGAGTGGAACGTGTGTTCGTTAATTTGAAGGGACTTTCAGGTCGTCTAAAGAGAAATTCTGATTTAAGGGCTGCAGTAAAAAAAAAAAAACGTCCACTTTCTTTTTCACATTCGTTACACATCCATAGAAGTGTGTTTCTTTTTTTTCTTTCTTCAAAGCTCGAGAAATTCGCCGAATTATTAATCCTCGAATGGTACCGGCCGTAGAATGAAAAAGTTTGATGAATAACATTCATCCAGGCTGGTTCAAAGATCTCGCTCGCCCGTTTTATGATTTCGAAACTCCTCGGAAATTACAGGGATTTCCGAGGCAGCGTGCAAAAACGACAACCGAAGCTTCGATTCTCGCGCGTGTGTGTGTGGATGTCTGCTGCAAAATGCTTGCAATGCGGCAGAAAAATCGTTAAAATAGTAGCTTATTTGGCAGCCTGAACGCTGCAGTTTAGATACACCGCTGTTCAAAAGCGAGCGATCAGCCGCTTTCAATGCTGCGCAAAGCGCCAATTATCGGGGTATTTTCAATTTGAAACAGGCTCATTAAGCCTTTTCGATTTCGCGTACACGTGTAAAGTAATGTTAAAACGATTGGAAATAACAGAGTAGTCGCTCGAATCTCTTCTTATTCGAATTTCATGGAGGACCTATGGATCAAAGTTAATAGCAGATTAATGAGCAAGTGTGGAGGTATGAGATCAAAGGAGAAACTTTGAAAAATTACTTAGTAGTGTCTAAAAATCAGCCCTGCAGAGAAATTTCGTGAACTTACTGAAAGATCACTAAGATCGTCTAAAGTGATTATCGAGGAAGATAAGATGTTCAATGATTTCTAGAAAAAGATTTTTAATACTGTACAGTGAACCTGTTAATTATCGACATTTCGCCCCAAATTCGAACTCCTGTTAGCTCGAAAATTACCAATTTTTGAAGAAAAAAAAAAACAAAGAATTAATTTACGTTGATGGCCGCTCATTTCAAGGAAAATTTTCAAAATATCAGTAGCAAAACTAAAGGCAAGCTGACGTGTGTCAGTAATGATTACTAACAAACTGTGACTTTTAGGAAGAAACACAAAATGTAGACTATATTTCTCTATTTTCTTATAGGCCAGTATAAACCTCGTCAACTATTCTAAAATTCCTTTGAACACAGCCGAAAAACGACGACGGACAACAGAGAGCTAGCGACGATAAAGTTGCCCAACACTTTTCACCAAGACTGTACCTCGAACCCGTTAATTATCGACATTTCGTCCGAAATTCGAACTGCTAGATTTAACACGAAAATGACCAAATCCGCGGTGTGCAACACGGTGGACGAGCGTTAATCGGATTTACCCGTGAAAGTAAGAGGAGGAAACAAATGGGTTGTTCCGTGGTGTAACGGCGGGAACCTCTCTGTGGCGGCAGAGAGGAGAGCCAGAGCCGCCTTTGCATTTTCCTCGGCCGCGTTCACGTAACACCGTCGCCTTTCGAAAATTAATCAGTCTCTCCCCCGGAGTCGCGGAGGAAGAGCTTTCAAATTTCTTTCGCAATCCGGAATCTTGAGCAAGCGGAGAACGAGAAGAGGACGCGGCCGAGCGGTTAACGGAGGCAGACGCGTCGAACCGCGCCTCCTCCTCTATGTATCGCGTACATAACACCCGTGCCCAACAACGTTGCAATTAGTCACGGCAGTAGATTTTGACCAATTACGTTAACCAGGTTGACGGGATGTATCCAGAGCGCGAATACGAGCCGATTACGTTTGCATACCGTCGTCGCGGGGCTCCCTGGGTTTTTCTCCGTATCGACTATTCTGGGTGAGAGTTTCGCGAGACTTGCTATACCGACGTGGATGATCGGCGTAGTTGCAGAAGAGGTTTCTTTTTCCTTTTGGTTCTTGAATTATTCGAAGGTTAGAAGAATTTGGGTAAGTATTGTAGGATGATTTCTAGGAACTGGAATTTTTTTCTAGTTAGACATAGGGAAATTCGAGAAACGATGTAGTAATCGGATGCGGTAATAGGTTTAAAGCTGGAAGATTTTGTTAAATGAACTATAGTTTACTGTAGTATTAATAGGGAAAAAGTTGAAATTTTCTTGTTAAGAACATTGGTAGGTGGGTACTGTCGTATCTTTGGTGATTAACGAAGTAAAGGTGCATAGTAGCCGGTACCCGAGAAAGATAGATGGGTGACCGTTAGGAAAATTAATTCGAATCTCTTCTCTCGGTTGGTTTTTTCGGGGTGGAAAAATCATTTTCGCCATGTTCCAACCTCTGACTATTACTATCCATCGAATTATGGACAGAAAATTTGATTCTTAGTTTAAATTCAATTTCTTTGATTGATTGATTGATTGTATGCAAAATTATAAAAAAAAAGGTCAGTTTCATTTGATGTATAACAAAGTACTACACATCAAGGAAATTCAAGCAATTTAGGAGAACTAGTGGGATTTTAAAGAGAACGTGTACGAATTTAACAGATGCAAGAATGATAAATTAGTTTCGGAGGTGTTTTAATTACTTACGAATGATTGTTTCACATAAGAATTGAGGCACCACGAGTGGGAGTATGTTTCACGCGTTACAAGGCCCGGTTCTATTTCACGCACTGAATGCTATACGGTTCTGCGGTTTCTAGGATGATCCGCATCGCGTCGCTGAAAAAATTCGGTCAAGCCGTCGACGGATTAATTAAACGCCGCTTTACGTTTTGCCCAGGTAACTCGACGCGAGTGCGCGGAATGCTCTTTTTTTTTCATCTTTCGAGCGCAGTTCGAGAAAGGGAGGGAGAGAGACGTTTTTTTCCCATTTAAACGATGCCGGTTAATGACTGCATTAGAATTGCAAGCGAGACGCGGTCTTCGAAGGTAGCAGACGTAGGAATTAAGCCGCAGAAAGTCGCGCGTGTTCGCCTCGTTGCACAAAGCCCCGGCAAGGGGGCGAAAAGAGAAGGAGAATTTCTCGCGTTCCTCGCGCCGACGTTCACGTGAACGCACTTTCCTTGCCTTTTCTTCTTTTTCTTTCTTCGAAATTACGTGCAAATATCGGTGTCGAGTGTCGGCTATCGAGAGCGTCCGGTGGGAGAACAAAAACGTACGAAATTTATTAAACGCATTATCGCGATAGCTTTTTTTATTCGTTCAATGACTCTACAGTACGCTTGTAAACGTTGTTCCGTAATAATTTTACGGATACTTCGGTACAGAATTCGTGGCCTACTTTCGTCCAGCGTCAAAATTTCGTCGAGAGAGCGCAAGTTCATCAAATTTGCGGGATGAAATGTTTTCAAGCGATAACTTCACGTTTCGATGAAACTAAAATTTAACCAGTAAATTATAGTATATTATAAGTTAAAGAAAGAAAATATTCCAAAATTCAATTGTCAATCTTAAACAAAAAGCTTATCAAGCTCCTCTTTTTGACCCTTTGCCTCGCGATTTTTTCTGGCTACATAGCTTCTTCTCAGCTATTTACACTTTTAATACCATGTTAAGTAACAAAAATTTTAACTGCTACACATAATCTGTGCGTTGGTAAGCTTCAAGCATAAATTCCAGTTAGAATTCAAATTTATTACAAATGTTAATAAACATTTGGGTTTAATAAGAACCCAAAGAAAAAAAACCACATAATTTATATTTCTTCTGCACCATCTGTAATTAACAAATCTCACGTTCGTTCCACGAATACAACATAAATTGATCTTCGTTCTAAATGGACTAATAAACGTCCAATAATTTACATACGAGAATCCATACGGTGTTATTCAGTTTCTCTTTTTTGACACGATTATAAATTTACGAACGACAGGTACGCGAAGAAAGAAATTCTCTTTCTGTGAATCAATTATCGACGATTTAATTGACTCTGTTGTAGCGCCGGGGGAAATGAGTTCCCGTCGGATTCGCCTGTTTATCCTATTAGGCGTCATTGTTGCCGCAACGGACGATCGGTTTCGCAATAATGCAGTGAACTTTTCTACGCGCGAACGGCCTTGCCTTTTTTCCTTTTTTTTTTTTTCACATCAGCAAACGGCCGCGTGTGGGTGTCACTTACTTTCCTGCCTTGAAAAACCTTTCACTGTTTTTCACCTACATAGACACGCGGTAGACAGCCGCGTGCCGTTACCATAAAGTCAGAGAAATCTTGGGGGCCGTGTAACTTGTTCCATATAGCCGTCCTGGCTACGCGAATTCCATTTCATCGGTCGACATTGCGCTCGTTTCGCGTGCCACGCGTTTAGCGTAATTACGGCTACCGATGAAAAGTCTCACGTTGATTGATGCTTGAATAGAGACAACGTTTATCGAGTTTCGTGCGTTTCTGCGGTTTTTTAAGGCTCTCGAATCGTTCGATTTTTACACTTTCGATTTTTTTCCATGAAATTTCTCGCGTTTCGATGTGGCGAATCGGGAATATTCTAACGTTCAGATCTTCGGTTCACAAATATTTTGATTTTTACTCGGCCGAATATTTGGACGAATTATCTCGCGTTTCAATATGGCGGCTGGGTTAATTGGTTAGGGTACTTTGGGTGGAAATTAGGAATATTCTAACGATCAGATGTGAGGGGAATATTAAACTGCAGCCTGATGATTCACGAATTTTCGCTCACAGTGTATAACCGACGCTAAAAATAAATCTCGAGCAATTGAAGAGACGAGAATGAAAACCAAGTAAAGACTAAACTGCGCATTTTGCAGAAACTGAAAACTAAACGAAATATTCATCCCTATTAGCAAACTTGGAGTAATTTTATATTTTGAAAATTATAGTCGAATTTTAGCTTTTGCAAATTTTAATCGTCGAATTTTATATTTTGCTAATTACAATCGTCGAATTTTAGATTCTGCAAACTATAATTGTCGAATTTTATATTTTGCAAATTTTAATCGTCGAATTTTATATTTTGCTAATTACAATCGTCGAATTTTAGATTCTGCAAACTATAATTGTCGAATTTTATATTTTGCAAATTTTAATCGTCGAATTTTATATTTTGCAAATTACAATCGTCGAATTTTATATTTTGCAAATTACAATTGTCGAATTTTAGCTTTTACAAACTATAATTGTCGAATTTTATATTTTGCAAATTACTGAAAAATAATTTCGTATTTTTCAAATTTTGTCGTTGAAAAATACAAGACTTGACTTCGTCCATTTAAGCCATTTCTCCATCTCTAATAATTTTCGAGATATTAGACAAACTATGTTCTTCACCCTCATCTTTAAAGGCGATTTTCATCCCTTCGATGTAAACGATTGTCGATAAAAAAAAAAATACGTGTCAAAAATTTTTCTGAGTACTATCGCATACCAAAGTTTCATCAAAATCGGTAGTTGTCTCGTTAGTTGTCATTCTCACATTTTCAATTGCACAAAAGAATTCACTTGAATTCACATTCATTGATAAGTCTCACTCAAATCACTGATAACGCATAACTACACGTGTTTAGCTAGAAGAAAATGAAAAAACCCGATTGCACGTGTAACGACAATCGACTGTTTCAGTTTACGGGAATAAAACGAAACCGTGTCTCGTCGTAGAAAACTCTTACGGACGTCGTAAATGTCTCACGTCTCTTCGAACGGAATAGTCTGTTCGAATATATTCTTCCCTCCCAATAAGACGTTCAATTTACACACGTTGTAATTATCACACGTAGAATTCGCGTTGTATATGATACGACGAAGTTGACGAGACTAATACACAGGCTAGAATCGAAAAATTTTTAATTAGGCACTCGAGATTCACTCGAGTACCGAACCGACGAGACTCGATGCTGCACGAGAACTTGATGACCGTGCATATGTATATACATATATTCAACGTTTCTCCTCTCGGCGATGTTTAACCACAGAAAATGCGCGAAACTTTCGAGCAACGCTTCGGTTCGCTTTTTTAAAGGTGACTTTTTCGACGACCGCACAGCTCGTCGTTAACTCCTTGCCTTATGACGTCGAGTCACGTTAAATTCTGCCAAATTGTGGTCGAAATGTGACAAACACGAGTTTCACCCTCGATAAACTGCAATTTCCCGGCCCAACTTTCGTTTCGATATATAAACTTGAGAATTACGAAGTTTCGAGTAAATTTAACAAATTTCTACTTTTTCTTTTTTTTCATTTATTTGTTTTATTGTTATTTTGAAAAATTATTAGTTGGTTTAAAAAGTACGGTTAGTAAAAAGGATTGCAAGTCAAGGGGTTAAACGTGTCGGACCATTAGGCAGTTACCAGACACGATCCTCGAGCGAATGTTAATCGCGTTAATTGCGGTCTAGACTTCGCTAAATAGGAAACGATTATATGTGTAGATTAATATTACAAACCAATTTAACAGCCACCGTAGACGACCCTCACCTTTCTTCAGTTTCTTCCTTTCTTTCGTTCAGTTATACTTCCCTCCGTTTACCCAATTATCATTCACGAATTTGTTACTTTATGTTACTGTATCTCCCGTGCTTCTTTTTAACGCAGCCGCAAATTTCAGTCTTTCAGTTAACGAGCATGTCGCTGTTCATTATATACTCTCTCTCGATGTGTATTCACTCGTATCATTCATCACGTACATGTATATTTTTTAGACTATAGATGTTTGCTGATTCGATCGATCGAAAATTCAAATTTGACCAGGTGAAAAATTTTTAAAATTCATATCTCAAATTTAAAGTTTTGCAACTTGAATTTTTCAGAATTAAAAATTTTTTGAGAGTTAAACGTCAAAGGATAAAAAAATTTGTCAACTGTTGATACCTCTGAATTACAATTCTCTTCAGTTAAATATAAAAACAGAATTTTCGCGATTTTCGACAAATCCTTTTATCGGAAGAAAATGGAATTTTCGACGAACACTTCAGTAGATATCCCGATGCTTGGCCTTAGGCATTGGCCGCAGAACGACCTTCATCCTTCACCGATCCCCAGCAAATCGTCCAGTGTCCCTCTCGCCACTCTTTTTCTTCC
>NW_017100168.1:1244293-1247820 GCF_001263275.1 Habropoda laboriosa
TCTCTCACTCCCGTTGTCTCTCTTTTCCTTTTCTCCGTACCACACGAGAAAGACCATTCATACGTTTCACAACGGAAGAACCGTCGATTCCTCCGATAAACTCCCCCTCTACCACCGCAACGTAAACCCTCCTTCATCGCTGATCATTTCATCTTTCACGGCCGTTGCTTCACGACGCTTCGATTCGTTCTAGCCGTTTTTTTTCTTTTAAGTTGCTAGCCCCTATCCTGTTCCTACTTTCTGTTCCAGATTTCGTACGAACCGTCTGTGCGCGATACGAAAACCACCGAGAACGACGAGGATGTAGCCGCGTGGCTGCTGTTTCACGAGAATCGTATCGAGAGGATGTGCACGAAAGAACACCGTACACGGAACGTGAAGTTTGCACCTCGAGGCGTGTCTGTTTCTATCGCGTTATCGAAGATCAACGGTACATCGAGTACAGGGATCGTCGTCGTCACTGCCAGAGTAATGAAAACGCTCAGCTAGAAGCGTCTCTACACTTCCGTCCCGTATTATCCCGTCCATCGACGAAAAAACAAAACAAAGAACAATCAAAAATAAAAGGAATCTCCTCGCTCCTTGTGTTCACGAAAAAAAAAGAAGAAAAATCCTCTTTCTCTACCCACTTCAAGATCAAAAAGACTGAATATCAAAGAGAAGCAAGATGCTGGGCGTGAGTCAACCGGGAAATCCACCCTCGAGCCTGCGACACTCTGCTAGCTTCTCTTGCTTGCAACGCGGCACCGCCAGCGAGGGACATCGAACTAGAACGTCAACGTTGTTGCAACAACCGAGCCTTCAACTGAGCAGCAGCCATCATCAGTACTCGTCAGGGCAAACTTCGTTGCTACAACAGTCCACCGGCACTGTACAACATCGTATCGAGGCCTTGGAAGCTGTTCAGGACAGCAACGACTACGGTTTCGTGAAGATTCGACCACGTCTACGCAGCACAAATGCTACCCTTCACTACGAGGAGGAGTTAGCCGCTCAGAAGAACGCTCTGTGGGATCGAGACGCTTCGGCGTTCAGCGATCGCGAATGCGACAGTAATTACAGAGACTGCTCGTTGAAGGTGAAAGATCGCGAGCATTCGCCTAAAGGAGCTGTCTCGAAGAATCAGCACCCGTTGAGAGGTGCTCTGGTACTGTTCACCTCGTCCTGGTGGAAAGTCAGACAACGCGAAGATCAGTTGAACTCGTCCACGGATCGCGTATTAACGTCCACCACCGCGTCCGAGCGAAAGTGGTCGAGCACCTCGATGGCATCTCCGTCGAACGAAAGAAAGTGGCCGTCGGTCACATCTCCGACGAACGACCGGAAGTGGTCGGTGGGCAACAGCGCGCTTACGTCGCCGGGGAACGAGAGGAAATGGACGAGATCGTCGGTCTCGTCGAACTCGACGGGCCAGCAAGACCGGAAGTGGCGGTCTTTGGGCGCCGTTCTAAGAGCTCCGACCGGACCAGCTGGTTCACACGCTGTTCAACACTCGTTGTCGCACAACATGAGCGTGTCTATGATCGAGGGTGAGCACTTCCGGGAGGATCTCCGCGGCTCGAGTTGCAAAACGACGCGCTACCAGCAGCAGCAACAGCAACCGACGTCTTACTCGGCTCGAGTGTCGCGCGTCAGCAGAGATATTTACCGGGAAAACGGGGAATTCGGTCAGACAGGCGGTAGATCAAAGGTCAGTCGTAGACTGTACCAAGAGAGTACAGAGTCGACGGACAGAGACGTGGAGGAGAAGCACGTTCCTACTAGACATCATTTCGAGGACGATTGCAGAGGTAGAACGAATCGAGAGAGTATCTGTAAAGTTGAGCAGAACGTTGGAAACGAGACACGTACCGCTGCCACTTCAACCAGATCCAGCAGAGCGCAGAGCTTTTATCTTCTCGATGATTTCCTGCGACCTCAACCCCAACAGAACAAGTGTATGCTGAACGTTTACCTGTCGCCGTCGCATTCAAAGTCGTCTGGCAACGGTAACGATCACGCAGGAAGATCCGGCGAGGTGAAACAGATGTCGCAGGGGAACATGACGAACATCACACCTCCGAGACGCCATAATTCGAGCTCTGATAGCCTCGAGGTCGCGACTAGTCCACTTCCGCCGCCTGTGCCACCACCGCCGCCTCAGGTGAACGCCAGCCGTGACCGAGACAGGGCTGAGAATTTCAAAGAGAAGGACGTGTGCCAGTGCAAAATGTGCTGGACCAATATGCAGCAGAGATCTTTCGTAGAAGAGGTAAGTCCTTCGGGATCGAGGTGTATCCGCGAGTTTGTTACACGGATCACGGTCACTTACCGTCATACTTTTCCTTCGGTTTTCCGAGCCGTTTCGACTACGTGTCGGATACCCTTGGTACCTCGGAGGGTTCTTAAGGAAATTGAGACGGTTTACACGTTCCTTTTTGTAGAGAGATACGAATTACAGTGATCTTTTGTAAAGGGGTTTGTAGAGATTTGATAATTTAATTTTTGTAATTTTTATAAATATTTGGTGTAATTTAAGATTGAAATAGTAGCTTGTTAATGTTTTCAGGGAGATATGTATTGGTTAATTTCGAGGAAAAAATAAATTTGAAGACATTGAAATGAAATATTGTATGGTTTATATTAGGATGTTGCAGCTTGTTGATGCTTTTAAGGAAGATACTCGTTGATGTCGAGGAATTCACGAGAGCCGAAATATTGAAACGCAACCAGTGATATAAATCGACGGTGCTAGTAGTAGGTATCTAGGAGGAAATTTCTCCGAGGAAATTCCTCAGCCAGCTAGGAATATGTAGTCGATAAATCAAGCGACGCGTGCTTTTGCTTTTCAATTTTGTATCGGCCAACGAACTCGACTTCCTCGCGTTTCGATCGCCGCGTTGCATTTGCATAATTGATCTCACGTTTTATCGATTCGTTTGGTGCACATAGATTTTATCACGTTGATTGTTACGAGTTTGAACATTTCTCGAGTGAAATTCAACGGACTTTCGACTTGATTTCGACGAAAATAAAAAATTATTTCTCGTTCTTCGAAATGTATTGAAAAGTAACATTTGTAATTTCGTAAAGAATTCTATTTTTAATTTTTTTTTTTAATTTTTGTATTATTTATTTCACTCCGTATCGTGAATTATGCTAAAGTAGTTTATACATTTTTCTAAATTCAGTGTTAAGATAATATTTTTTCTCCTCTAAGCCAGAGGACTCAGCACCGTAACAGAGAATGTACTATATTTACAGCCGCAGTAGACGCAACTAGGTATCGATCTAACCCAGACTTTTCGACTTATAGCTAGTAAACATCGGTAAAAATGTCTCTGCAACCAACCTATAAACTTAAAAGGAAGTATTCCTACATATATCAAAGAATTGACAAATTTCCAAGAGAAATACTGATATTACAATTTTTCACAATACAGCATACACCGTTCGATGAAACATCGTTTCGAATGAATTCTCAATCACGAAACCCCAAATTACCGAACTTCCTTACCGACTTCATCACGTGAATACACGAGAACTGG
>NW_017100168.1:1247834-1262555 GCF_001263275.1 Habropoda laboriosa
AGCACGGACCGATTATCGATGACGTAATGTATCGTAGGGATCATTGATTTTATGAGTTCACACGCTTCCTGGGTCGACCGATAACGTCGGTTCACTTATTGGCCGCGATAAGGGACACGTGCTGTCTAATAAGAGGGTTGATTCACCGCTAATGTTCGCTAACTCGATTTAGAGACGGCAGAGAGCGCAGTTAGCATCGAACAGCTATCGTGAAATCGCGTGGGACGACGGGAGGCGAAGTGGTTTAAGGTGTCGAGTTTCTAGATTGAACGCTGTGCTAAAGTGCACATTCAGTCGCTCGATGATCTTTTTGATCTTTCAATCAGAGAAAATTGACCGTTCGAAAAATCACCATTCCTCGGAGTGAAAGTGAAACTTCATAAAATGAGACAGGATTTTTTACGATTATTTTTCGTCGGAGTAATTTGAGGTTAGTTCGCGGTATTGGAGATTTCGATCACAGAGGTTAGATACGGTTTGAAGTTTGAAGGTTAGGCATTCAGCGTGTAGAATATTTTCTCCTTCGCTCTATTGTGTGAAAGTTGACTGTTTCGGTTTACGTGTAGAGACAGGGAGCCTCGACTAGTTGGATATGTTTGATATCAAACCGCCTTTTATGGTGACGCCTCGCTTTTAGGATACGCTTTCACAGTCACAGAAATAGAATTATCGTGACGATTTAGTGGTTGAATTTTCTTGGAAAGTGTAAGAAAGTGAAACTGCATTTGCAAGTTGTGTCATGAATGGAAAATCTTGCAACACAAACAATCACACACATATAGAAACTTGAATATGTAAAACAATTCCAATTTTTTTCACTTTTCTAAATAAAAGTATCAATTCTCTCTGCACAAAACAGTCTATACACTCGAACACACGAAGAAATAACCTCAAATTAAACAACCACTTATGCTTCAAACTCTCGAACCGACCAGTTATCAAAATTCTTCAAATATTATCCACAAAAGAGTCACAGAAAGGCAGCGTTTCAAGTGTCGACCTAACCAAATAGCTCTTATCGTCGTTGCTAGTTCCAATTTATTTTCTCCAGTGCAACCAAAACGAGAAAAAGAAAATTTCGAAAAATCATCCAACCGAAAAGAAACTCGACTAAAAATCCATCTTCGACGATCGAAACTAGAAAAACAAAACCCGTGAAAAAACGTCTGGCGTGTGACCGCGTGGTTTCCCCCCCTGCTGTTAGGTCTGTATCGAGTGTTTGAATTAGGTTGCCGCCCCTGACCCCTTATTTCGTCGGTCGCGCGCGGCTGTATCGAACGGAAAGCCCGTTATTCTTGGGACGCAGGAGGGTACAGAGTGGCGAAGGAAGTCGTATTTCTATCCTTCCAGCATCTACTCTATTATTAGCAACCGCTGCAATGGTGGTGGACGCGGTTCAACTGGATTTCCGTTCGATTTTAAACACTGCCGCATCCTCGTGGCCGCGGGCTGCTGCTTCTCGTTCACCTTCATCTTCCTCTCTCTGTTTCTCTCTTTCTCACTTGGAACAGGCCACCGCCAGTTCTCGACTGGTCTAGGGGCCTTATTGTCGATTTTCATCACGTAGCACCGGCACCGGCAATTTTTGCCACGGTGCATCAAACTCTCACGCGGCGAATTTCGCCCCGGAAAACTCGGACATAAATTCGACCGTATGCGCGCGCAGCGTAGCGCACCGCGTTTCTTTCTCCTCGTCCGACGGACTCCGTGGGGCGAACAATGTTCAAAATATCCCGCGCGATATTTTTATCGTCGCTGGAAGACTTCTCTCTCGCTTGGCTCGTTCCGGCGAAGACGCTGTTTTCGAGGGGGGAGAGATATACCGGTTGGATTCAGTTAACCCTTTTATGGCACCGTGTGAAAGGGGATTGGGTAGGCTCGTGTTTTAAATTGCACTTTGTACATCGATCAAACAGTTTTTAATTATCGAACTCGATTTTCTGTGTCTACTAGGAGAATCGTCGGGTGCGGATAATTTGTCTTTGTTTGGAAAATTAGAATTATAGTTTGTAAAAAAGATGAAGTATTTATTTTTTGGACCAATTTAAGAGGGATGAAGAAGGTCTATCTTGTTAATCATAAATTTGTTAACTTTCTACACTCTTTTGTTGGAAATTGTTATAGATACTTGTTAGAAATTTTTTCCATGCATTTTTCGGTCCTCTGTATGCATATTTATAAATTAGAATTTAAAACTGTCGCTTGGAATTAAAACTATAATTTTTCAATAAGAAAGTGTTGCATGTCAATTCTTTACATTCGAGAAACGCCATTTTCTAATATTCGAGAAATCACGATTAGACCAAAAAGACGCTACTACACCTTCATTCCATGCATTTTTCCCACGTTTAAAAATTTTCATTGAACGGAGCGTAGTAATTGCTTTTCTAAAACCAATAAAATCACTCTTTAAATAACAGTTCCAAAACATAAAAGAATTTAGAAGAAAAAAATACATATTCATACAATTATATGCAGAAAATATTCCAAAAACCTTCCATTCATCTGATTCTAATTAATCGTATATCATTTTAAACAGCAAAGTACCTAGAACAACACACTTCTTTCTCAAAAAGATGAAAATTTCTTTTAAACACCTTTTCGACTCTTCTTGACCCACCGAGTTCGGCCATCTTGAAATTGGATTCTACACATTACGGGACTGCGCGTATTTAAATAATAAGATTCGTAGCCCCTTCGCGATTCACGCGTGACTTGGATCCGAAACGAGATCTAAATCAGTAAATTCGAGTCAGACTTAGTTTTTCCAGGCTTTCTTTTGTTCGCGCTCTTTGTTCGTAACGATTTCAGCAGCGATGCGTAAACCACACACGACCCTCTCCCTCTCTCTCTCTCTCTCTACTTCTATGCTCGTTTACCATGTCGTTCTTTCCTTCTATTTTTTCCCCCCCTTTTTCCTATATAATATCAAGGCGTCGTAGGTCAGGGACGCGTAACCTACGCATCCGCTTTAAGAACGATGAAAGGCACGTAGAGCTGTTACTACTAATTCAACGTTCGCCACGCTGAATTACCATCGTTTCCCTCCTTTTTCTTCCCAGCGTCCAAGCTAGAATGTGGCGTTAAATTCGTGTGATTTCAGGTTTCGCGAATTATGCGTCGCGCGCGATTCTGTAACCCGCCTGAGAAACGCATCAATCAGCGGTGGCTTACTCGAGGGGTTCCCCTACCTCTCTGGAGGATTCATTTTGAAGGATAGTAGTCGATTTGCAAATTTGCTTCTCTTGATGAGATATTTTCATTGTCTAATCCAACGAGCCAAACGTATACTAAATTAGGTAGTGATATTTTTCGTTCAAAATTGGATAGATACGTGTACGTTACTGCTCAAAAGTTTCATCGTATTCGCTAAAATGTAATGAAAATGAAATTTTCGAATCAGCTACAGGGCAAAATGAATTAGGCGAGAATGATAAATTTCAATGTGTCGAGTTCGATGTACAATTTTGAATTTGATTAAGTTATAAATAAAGGATTTATTGTTAATCTGAAATTATTAAAATATAAATTTTGTATCCATCGATATTTCTACGAACATAATTTCATTGAAATTATTAACATTTATAATTTTGTATTTAAATCTTGAAATTCATTGCAGTAATAGTCCGATATAATTTTATCAGTAATTCAGTATTGCTCTGAGTTGACAAGTGTTTCGAAACTTTTCACCGATACTGTACACGATTCTGAAAAATCAAAAAAAAAGCCAAATTCACCAACACAGGGTAAAAACTTCAGATCATTTTTCCTGGAACTGAGTTTTCCTATCGAAATGAGGCAAACTCACGGTTCGCGCTTGTCCTTCACCGCTTATCTTCGCGGGTCGTTTGAAGCACGACTTCCATTGACCTTAAGCTATAAATACGTCCTTAAAATATCCAATTATCTCGAGCTATTCTCGACAAACTTCTTTCTTTCTTTCTTTCTATCCCTTCCAACCTTCGAATGTAAAATGCAACAATGCTCGTTACACAGTGTTACACACTCCAAAGTCCGCGCGCGCCTCCATCTTGGTGCAAATCCAACGAAATCTCGCGGATGGCAGGGTTCGCCCCATCTGCGTGGCATTATCGTCGATTTCTCGTTTGCTGAGCAATCGTTTCTCCTCACTGGCACACCGTGTATTTTTATTCTACGTGAATATCTCGCGTTACTCTCGACGTTCTTCCCTCGAACGTTCAACCAGGAGAAATAAGAAAAAGAATAAAAAAAGGAGAGAAAGGGAACGAGAAGACGAGGGAAAAAGAAAGACGAAATTCAGCCTTTCTCGTTCTTCGGTTGCTCTCTCGCGAGACCAGTGTACTATATATATGTATATTATACATACATACATATGAGAGAACCTTTTATTCGGACGATGCGTTTGATGCGCGACGCAACCACGTTTGACGAGCCCGCTCCTACGACTCACGATGACGTGCAAAAGCCCGCGACAGACCGACTCGAGGAGATGGTTGCGAGTGCCAGAACGCGCCCAGGTATGCGGCAGTCGCGCCGCGAAAACATTCGCTGCATGTGGAAATCGAACGGGCCGAGAAAGAGTTCGTATTATTTTTATTTCGATCCTCTCGAATTTATTTCCCTTTGATTTCGTTCGAAGATACTTTTCGGTACGAGTTGGATTTGAATTTCTTGCGTCAGCGATGGTGTCTCCTCGTGGGGCAGAAAATTAAAAAAATTGGGGTGTCAATTTGCACACCTAAAATAGTCATTTTTGAGAATTTTCTGAAATACAAAGGTGTCGATGAGGCAGAAAATTTAAGATACCAATTTTCACACCTAAAATAGTCATTTTTGTGTAGTTTCTGAAATAAAAGGAGTTAATGGAGCACAAAATAAAAGAAATAGAAAAAAATTTAAGATATCAATTTTCACACCTAAAATAGTCATTTTTGAATATTTTCTGAAATAAGAAGCTTGTTAGAAGGGCAGAAACGAAAAAAAAAAAATTCAGTATTTCTATCGTGGACTCTTGAAAAATTTATTTACGATAGTTTCAGGTACCCCTAAGTGGTCGGTTAATCGTAAATTCGGTTACAGCCTGCTAATGGCGTCTGTGAGCATTCGAAAAATTTGTCGTGGGCTGCAGATATCCGTAGGTACTTGGGTAATTGTAAATTTACTCGTTGAATCATTATGGCGGCTTTAGGTATTCGAGTAATGCGATTTAATGCGGGGTTAGGTTTAGGTAGGCGACACTATGCATATTGGAACAGGGGTTTAGTACAATACTAAGTTTGTAATTACAAGTTTTCTATTTAAAACTCTCCGTCGAAGTATTTTCATTAAAAGATAACATTATTCTTTTTTTAATTTTTTAGAAAGACACCACAATTTTTATGTCACTCGACTTAACACGATTCAAATATTACACAATGTAAATTTTCACGTTAAACCAAAGGCTATTCTCTGAAGAACACGTTCTGGCGAAAAGTTATGCAATCTTATTATCGTCTGCTGTGCGTGCTTTGCATCAAAATCTTTCACAAAGAGGTTCCATTTGTTCCACATCTTTTCATACAGCATAGAGAGACAGAAACTATATTTCGTGAATGTTTTGCATAACGAATAAATTAGATTCGATTAAAAATTAGTCAAACAGCTAACGGTGTGATCGAAAATATGTGAAAAATTGGGGCTTCGCAGGTATCAGCCATTTTTCTACGTCTTTCGATAGAGAATAAAGGAACAGAAAATATATTTCATAAATTTTTATACAAGAAACAAATTACAAAAGTTCGATTAAGAAATATTCGAATAAAAGATTTCAGTTTTTCACGGCCCGAAGCGTAATTATTATTATTCATAATTCATAATTATTATTATCGAGGCTTTCAGGTGTAAGTAGAAAAATATTCAAACGTGTGATCAAAGATAGGTAAAAAATAGATCGTGAAAAATAGGAGTTTCGCAGATATCAGCTCGTTTTTCCTCCTGTCCGGCGGTTCGTTCGTTCGGTTTACGTTTCCACGATGGAATTATTGTTGATGGTTAGTTTGGAATGCGTAAATAGAGCGTTACACGGGGATTTCGATGGAAATTCGTGAATTACGGGTTTAGTTTCAGGAATTCACGCGTGAAGTAGAAAAGCTCTGTTGTGTTATGGAGAATTTATCGTGGTCCGTTTGAAATTGTTGACAATTTCATCTCTGTATTATCATCAAAGCGTCGGTTTTAATAACAATTTCACAGATAAAAGAGAGGATGAAAGATATGAAAATTTTCATCCTTTACGAAATAATATTTGATAATGAAGATCGTGTTTCGAGTGTCTATGATTTCACCTAGCGTTTCAATAAACTAGCAACCTAACGATAGTCGTTGGAGTTTCGTAACGATCTGTCTCGAATTTCAGTGATATTAATGAATATTTGCCTCTTGATACCTCCTTTCCTTCAACTCTACTCTTACTTCTCTTCCGAAACTGTAAGTATTCTTCAGAAAAATTCACAATTAAACACTTCGTAGGCAGTCTGGGTCATTAATGACCCAAGCGAAAATTCACTCTTGTATTTCTTTTAAAAGAATTTTTATTATCGCAGAAAAAAGTTTTAAACATTTAACTTAAAATTTAGCATGGACTTTGATAAGCATTTCGGAATTTTTTCACATTTTTTGGAAGGCTAGAACAGTAGAAAAATTAGATTTGGGCATGAAAGGCTCAGAAATGAAATTTGGTACCCCAAAAATTCGAAACTTTGCAGAAATGTAGTTCAATTGGTGCTAATAACGAAACTATTTTCCATTTCGACGTTATAATTTAATATTGTCATTGCCTTGCATTAATTTTAATTTCAAATGACTGTTACTTTCGCGCTTTTTTTTCACGTAATATCATTAATACTCAAAAATGATTTCTTAAAACTCTAAAATTCGTGAAAATTTTAGCGATACAATAGTTACACTGCGCAGCGTTAATCATTCGATCACTCCAACCAGAGCACCGCTCCGTCGAAACAGCAATACGCGTCAGTTCCAACGAAAATACTCGACCAGATTTACCCGGCATTAAACCGCCACAGTTAAACCATTACAGAACTTCATTAACTATCTACGCGATCAATCGGCCGCAAATCAAACACTTTCCAATTCTCTGCCCCTCGACGGCCCATTTACTCTCCGTCCATCCTCTAGGTATCGGCGCAAATCACTCGAACGGAGGAGAGCATCGTTCTCGTGACGAACGACGACAATCGTCGCGCATCGAGATCAATTTGGAATCGATCACCGATCCGCGCCACCGAAATTCCCATTCATCATTCATCGGCCACGTAATCGAGCGTCACCGCGCGTATTATAGTCGAAGAGAGAGAGAGAGAGAGAAACAATCGTGTACCGTTGTCTTCGGTAAAAATTCCCACGGCACAAGAGGGAAAAATTGTCGCCAGTTTACTCGTAGGGATACACGCTTCTTTTTTTTTTCAAATCGATTCTCGTGTTCCTCGCGATGCATACGAGCATATATCAAAGCGTAATATCTTCATGTAGGAGTTATCTCGCGGCGATTTCTTCCTTTACACCGCAGGAGCGGGTATACAGGGTGCTCCGCGGTTAACACGTTGCCTTAGAATAATTACGATGAATATCGTGAACTGAAAATTTCGAACTTCGTGGCTAACTAGAATTTTTTAATTTTCAATTTAAGCTATTTGCATACGTAAGCGGAATAACCCGCGCGTGACGATTGTCAATTGTCACCAACGGGGGAGTATTCCGCTCTTGGCGATATTCTCCTGGCGTTTTAAGAGCAGTATAGAGGGATTTGAAAGTTTGAAAATTTCTTAGTAATTTTCAATTGTTACGCGTAACTTCTGAGTAAAATTAATAATAAAGAAAAACACAAGAACTATCGTTGCACGGTGATACGCTAGTAGCGTATTCAGAGAGCTGTGATTCTATGAAATTTCTTCGAATAAATTTCAATTTACAGTTGAATATTCCTGTAATACTATAATTTATATCTCGAAAAGGAAGATTTTCCGGACCTATGTTTATATCACCTTTTTTCATCCTTAAAAGGAATAGAATACGCTACCAAAATTCGGTCACTTATTTCGGTATATAATTTTCTACTCTATCGAAGTTTATCGATTTAATCGCAGAACACCCTGTATACCGTGTCGTTGAGGAGGATACGCACGCTTCGTAGTGGAGTTGTACGTCCGTAGAAAATTATTAGGGACGATTCCTAGGAGGAGCATGTGAAGTGTCTGCACGTGGATGACAAATAAAGACGATCCCTTTATGGGTGTTCCTGGCCGGGACGAAGGGCGGTTGAATGGACGAATCATTGATCCAACGTTGGAGTGGATGCTGTTTGTTTCAGGCTTTGATGGTCGAGAATTAATGTGGTTTGTTTCATTGATGTTTGCTTGTGAATATTTTCTCTTT
Source organism: Habropoda laboriosa (assembly GCF_001263275.1). Taxonomy (NCBI): domain Eukaryota; kingdom Metazoa; phylum Arthropoda; class Insecta; order Hymenoptera; family Apidae; genus Habropoda; species Habropoda laboriosa. The sequence goes on from NW_017100168.1 coordinate 1,256,247, forward strand.
CTTCTTTTTCTTTGGTACAGAGTTGCGTTGTGGACGATAGACGAATGATCTGCTTTGTTTCATTGATGTTCTCTGTGGGTAGTTCTTGTTTCAACGTGTTCTTCTTTTTTTGATTGTATTTCGTTCATTCAGGTTTCTTGTTTAATTGATATTCTATTGTACATAGTGAATATCTTCTGGTTTAATGTAAATTTATTGTGAGCGTTGGAAGTCTTTTGTTTTATTGAAGAAGATCGAACCTTTTCTTTTCTTTTTGGGTATCTTGAATATTTTATCGAAGTTTCATCGAAGGTTTTATCGGGAAGAGAAAAATATTTTCTCTTCTTTCGAGTGCAGTTCGATGCTTGAAATTATTTCAAATGAACGAAGTGGAGTTGAAGCACTGATTCGTCAAGAGATTCGAGTATCCTTGCTTCCGACTATTTTCCAAAGCGATAAATTACGAATGAAATTACTGAGAGATGGCTGCTTTATGTATGATAAAAATGTAAAATAGAAGCTGCCGTGGAAGTATTAATTGGTGAAAGGTTCAACTGAGTTTCTATAATCTTGTTGTATATCCATCATGAATGCATTTTGTAGATCGTTAATTTTCGTTTTTCGAAAGACTAATTACACCGACCTAAGTTTATTAAACATAATCCATTTACTGTTGTATTTTTGTGAGAATTAAAGGATGTTCCAGTGAGATAATTATCTAATATTTCATACGGTTATTACTGGAAACTTATGAATTTATGGTTAAAGTTATAATTTGATTACTTTACGATGCCAAACATTAATTTATGTTACATTTAACACACATTGAACAGAAGCAAAATGAAGCCATTAATATTGTTAACTTAGTTTCGCGCGCTACTTGTTCCAAATGGTATTCGCTTTTACCGTCATTTTTATGAATCATTCTTTATAAAAACTCCCTTAAATTGCTGTCATATTAAAACGTTAATATTAAATACGAATGAATTATTCTTACACCTGTAACACCTTACTCATCTAAAATACCAATAAAATCTATTTTACTTTCTTCACATAAAATTCAATTTTTCTGCTGTGGTTTTCCAGATACACAAAAAAAAAATAGGAAAATACATGTTAATCTTTAAAAGGTGTTTCCACTCTGGAGAATAAAAAAATTAGCAAAAAAAAGTTTGTCTGATACTTTTATCAATGTTCCCTACAAATTTGGAAAGTTTAAAAAAAAATTGGAATTTTCAGGTTACCGAACTTTCCTTGTTAGACACATTTGGTATTTTCCTGTTTTTAACTATTCAAGAGACAGAGGGTGAAAACCCTCATTTAACCGTTAATTACTCGACCTATTCAGTCTCAACTTATGTACTCATGAGGGGTCATTTTGACCTGAGAGACTTAGCTACAAAAGAGTCTAGGGGACATTTTACAGGAAATAAAGTCTTTAAGGGATAACTATTATATTACACTTAAACTTAACCCTCTATAACGCCCATGTGACTTGGAAATTACGTATTCATTTATTTATATTTTATAAGTTTCATTTTATTTGTTCAAACATCTAGTTATAGACGGTTAAATTATTATTACTTTTGTTTTCTTAATTAAAAGAAACGTGGATTTCAAGAGACTAAAGCGAGGTTCATCCGCCTGCTATCTAAAATGGCGGAATAATTACAAGCTGGAATTTCCATCGAGTCATTATAACCCAACATGAGTAATTAAGGGTTAAAAACCACATCTTCAACGCACGACCTCAGAATCTGAATCTTATCGCATTCAGTATAACTCTTCAGTTCGCTTGCAATAGTATTCATTAACTTAGTTCAGTGGAATAAAATAATTTAAAAAAAATCGAAATTATCTCTACGTTCTTTTTCATTCCACACTATCGAAGCTTCCTCTGCCAACATAAATTCCTCAGACGTTTTAATCTACAAAAAAAAAAAAAAGAGTCATCAGTTAACATTCATAAATTCTATTTTGTTATTATCATTACGAGAAATCTTAAAAATTACATAACCTCGTAAAAATTCACTTAAAAACTTTCTACCGCATTAACCATTCCACTTTTTCCTTTTACAAATCATCCGTGTGTAAATCATACATTCTAAAGAAAGAAAGAAAAAAAAAGGGGGAAAATAAATAATGGTGTCAAGAGATATTAGACGAGACGAATCAAGGTACGAGGTTTAATCCTCCAGATCGAAGGAAACACGTTCTCGAGGGCGCTTCTGAAAGGGATTCCTTCACGGATGAAAGTCACGCTGGATTTTGAAACGTCCTGTAGGGCACACCGGTGGAGAGACAGCACCGTATAAGATAGAAGGCACGAGATAGACCCCTGACGGCGATATCTCGCGGTGAGATCTTCAAACCGGCCATGTCTGTCGTTGCGTTGAACCAGGGTGATTTATCATTATTGAAATACGGACCATTTGAGCCATTGCTGCCCATTCTATGCTTCTGCTCCACGTTATATACCTACCACGGTTTTCCATCTCAAAGATCTGTGGCTGGAAAGTCGCCTCTTTGTGTTTCCACTTTTCCTTGTTACACTTCCTTTTTCCCTCCATTCGTTTCGTGGTTACTCGTGTCGTTCGAAATTCTGATCAATTAATAGTCGTTTCTATTTTCCTTCAGTTGCGAAGAACATCTGTACTTCGTATTTTGATTTACTTTACTTGTTTTTCAAAAAGATTGAAGGAACTTTAGAAAATTTAACGAAGTGTAAATTTCTGTAAGAAAGTGAGGTTATAATTACGTAATGGTAGTATTATGTATATTTCATGTAGTGTACAAAATATTCTTATCGTAATATTACAATATATAATTTTATTGCGGAAATATAAATTACAGATTACCAAGAAACAGGAGTAAAAGCGGTAGTAAATGAAATTTATCATCTAGAAGAAATCCTAGTCGTAACTAAATCGCTTTTACGTTTAAATATAAATTGCTTTATCTCTTCGCGGAATTTATTCAGATTATATTAAGCAGTAAATAATTTTTTTCTTTATCATACCTGGATAAAAACGTATGCGTATTTGATATATACGCTACAGTGAAGCATAATGCGAACATATTTTCTCAAGTAGAAAGGGAAGTTCCGCTCTTCTAAGGCGAGATATAAATTCCGATTCCGCGGACCGTAGATTTTTTCCCCCGGCCAGACAGATGGTGCTTAACCACGAATTCAATTTTGCCTAAACCGGATCCCGAGCACGTGGTAATGTTCCACCACGAGCAAATAACGCGCGAGACGCACATTTCGCTTTGTTTCGCACTCGTGACTCGATCAAATCACAAAATTAATCTCGCACAATTCACCCGACAAAACACGTCTAACCTAAAATGACTAATATTTCCGCATGTACGTTCGAACGTGGCTGGAAAGTTTGATCGACATTAAACAGCACCCATTGTTCGAAAGTTTTCGACGTAACTGTGGCGCGAAACTGTGCTCGAGGAATTTTCGTTAAGATTCCCAAAGTTCTGGAAACGAGCAACCCGTCAGGTAATAAAAATTGTTGGCGTTGTGTAAAATTTATTTCAAAGTTCGTGCACGCCTCTTCTGCATAGAAATCGCGGTAATACGTGAACTTGCATACCGACCGGGATATTCCTGAAGTTGCCTGCTTTGCAATTGGGTGGCGAATGTTTTTGGAAAATGGCAGGCTCGGCTTGACGAGCAGGACTGAACGTGTTCGAGCTCGTGGTTATTCTGGTTTTTCAAATAACCAATTTATACGCTGTAGGGGGTAAAGGAACTGAATAAATATGTTCATTGGAACGATAAATATATTTCGTGTACAGTTTAAAGGGTGAGTCGATTTGGAGAATCTTTCCTGCGATTTAAATATAGGTATAACAATGAAAAAAAAATAAAGAGACGACTTTAGTATTTTAGTGGTGTGTTGTGTTTCTTATTAGTCACAAATGAGCACGTCAGACTTTGTGTGAATTTCGACATAAGAATGAATATATATTCCACATGTTGCAAGACTATGTAGCAAGATAACCATCGGAGAAAGTTTATCAACTGAACACTGTACCAACTTGGAATCAAGATCTAAGCATGCCAATAATTGACGCAGGCCCCCAGGTATCTAAATTTCTATTTACCAATTACATTATAATTTTCCATTTTTATATCCGTGAAAGCAAAAGACATCGAAACTCGGCGTCCAAAGTGTAACGAAAGTCAGACTTTCGTGCGGGGAAGGAGCGAAATTTGCACGCTCGTGCGAGCGGTTGCTCGGTCGGCAAACCATGCGAGGGAAATATCCTTTTAAGCCTTTTTTAAATTGCGGTCAGTGCGTTAATCATCTGATAAACGAGACTGGCCGAAGTTCCACTTGTTAAACCGCAGAACCAGTGTCGTCCTTGTTAGACGGCAGGACCGCGACAGAAAAAAAAGGACAATAAGAAACGAGTTTGGCGGCGGAGGGCCACGAGTTCTGCGTCTCTTTGTCCAGGCGTATTTAAAGTTGCCGCGAAAATTGCCACTATGTCACGGTTGGACGAAACTTGTGGTTAGACCCGAAAACCCCATTAGGCATATTATTAATGCCCTGTCCGCTCGAAACTCTTTCTTCTTCTCCTGTTTTTTTTCTTCTTTGTTCGTCCAGTGATACGATCTTTCCAACAATCTACTTTGTGATTACAATCGAGGTGGTCCCGTGACGAATCTCGTTATATTAGCGTCTGATGATATATGACACGTTTATTGACGACAGAGAAAAACAAGGGATATCTTTTTTCTCGACATGGGTATCGTGTAGGTTATGAAAATAAAATAGAGGTGTAATTATCAAGTTGAATAAAATTCTCATTTCCAACCATCGTGAAGTTTTCAAGTCTACCTTTTTATTAATTTAATCACTGAGTTATAAAACAAAAAGGTTTGTTTTGTGTGTATACGTTTCGTGAAAAATTTCTTTTATTAAAGATTTTAGAGAATCGTAGATTACAATACAATGCAGGTTCTTAGAAATGATTATCTTACAGTACAATGGTAGTGATAAATGCTCGATGATAAACCAACAAATACTTGGCTTCTTTTCAACAATACATGCCGACTTTATCTACTTTCTTTCCGCAGCTGCAGGTGTAGCAGATCCCTGTAGTATCGCTTCGTTATTTACTTACAGATTTCTGCATTACCTACATGACGCGCAGTTTACTTCTCGATCCGATAAGATGACACTACCAATTAATTTTTTCTGAATGGCAAGATAACAGGAATCCAATAACCAAAACCAATAAATTCATTCCGTTACAAAGTCACTCGAACTATCTCTATTACTCTATCATTCATATCCGCAATTTATCTTTCCCGTATATAATCTCCAATTCATTAAAAACAATTATATCGACATATTTCTTCCGCGACATGGCAAGAAGCAATTTATTCCTCAAAAGATCCTTCGTCTTCGTCAATTTAATCACGCCACGATCGGATGAATCGCAACCTTGGGTCTCTCTTTTACTTCCTTTGGAGAACGATTATGCCCACATGGTCGCGCGCGCGCAAAAAAAAAAAAAAATATCAAACGAACAGATCATAAATGCTATCTAAATGGAAATCGTGCGAAAACATTCGAACAATTCGCGGATTATTCTCGCCGCCCGCATGTTTACGGAATTCCTCGCACGTGGCGACCGACGTTGCGGTGAAAGATGCTTCGTTTGCCCGATGAAAATAATGCCGCTGTACAGTGTGTTTATGGAAATCGTGGACACCCTTCGTTGCAGCCAGTTCGCAACGACCGTATCTTAATTATGATCGTGCTCGTGCCGGCGGATATTTTTTGTCGATCCGTTGCCAGTTCTCGTGGAATAGACTTATCGTTCAGACTGTTTTCCACGAACGGACACACGGCTGTTCTTATTACGTTGATATTGACATTGGGCAAACTCTGTTGGTATACACACGTGTATTAATCGCATTTATTTCCACGATTCTTCGTCTAGTTTTCTTCATCGTTCCCCAGCGGTCGATTCAGCCGGATTGGACGTATACACGTGGAGCTCTTTCGTAGAAGTTCTTGTGTCGAGCGACGCGGATGCAATTTAATTAAGGCGTTCTGCCGGTAGCTGCGTCTACTTTATCGCGTGATTCGTTTCCAAAGCTCCAATTAACGGAAAACGTAATACTGGCGTTGCGGGCTTGTTATTAAAGGTTTTGGTGAATTGATGTTTTGTTACGAAATAGGGGGATCGATTTTACACTTCCAGAGGTTAAACGGGATTAAAAATTCTCGCTATTCTGTTTTATTAATGGCAACTGTTCAGTATTAATTAAATATCAGATGTGAAAATTTTTAATTTACT
>NW_017100168.1:1262646-1263498 GCF_001263275.1 Habropoda laboriosa
TAAAAAAAATTTATTTAAAATAATACCTATAGTAAATATTGAAAAATACATATTTCCATGTGCAGTATATTGGATGTATCTTTGAAAATTTACTTTACACATGGGAAAAGCTTCACAAGACGCACATCGTAGCCTCCTTCTGGTAACTACTCATCTTAGGAGTAAACATACTGACCAGTTTCTCCAATTTATTTACCTGACGGAGCAGAGCGGCCCTTCAAGCCCAAAAATCCATTTCACGGAGGGTTCCATCCTATGTGGGGCGATGCATCCAATCAGCGAACGTCTTATAGAAAAAGATCGATATTTCAGCATCACAAACACGTCCCTCTTCCGTGCGCCTCAAGACAAATCTTCCTCGGGAAGAGGATAACTTGATAAATTACATTAATGCTTATAAATCTTCCCATGAGAAGGGAAAACAATCGATTAGACGCTCAACTTCTTCGCTCTTTCTAAATGTACTACCAGCAACTTTATCCGACCCTTAAATCCCCAATTTTCCCTTGATTATTCGTTAAGTAGACAGCACTTTGCTGATTGAAAACATATCTAATTCATAGTCCTTCAATTCAAGAATGTAACAGATACAAAATTAAAAAATCAGTAGCTATAGTAGCTTCAAAAAAAAAAGCTCAATTAATTGTATTTTCTATTTCCAACAAAACTTTGATATTCGAAATTTAATACCGATAAAAAGATTTCAAAAGAATCTATTATAGTGTAGTATTACACAAATCTACAAAATTACATTATTATATCCAACTACTTTCCACGCAAACTTTTACAAAATCTCTTTTTCAAAAGCACCAAGCAATCACAGCAATAAACTACACACCTTTCTAATAACAC
>NW_017100168.1:1263528-1303024 GCF_001263275.1 Habropoda laboriosa
GCAGTGGTGGGGGTAGCTCGGAGCGCGACCGGTGGTGGGGAAAGCGTCCTCGAGCGCCTAATATCTCGACTCCGCCTATAGTTCGAACCGCTTGACCCGTGCAGCGTTGTGAGCTGGCCTTTAATCGGCAATACCTGCCACGTAGAGTGCGTGCACGCAAACGGCGCACACCCTTCGCGTCCACGCTCGTCGTGCACGTGAACACGAGATGCTGTGCCACTTAATCACAGTGTCAGTCTATCCATTTGTATCGGGAATGCGGGTACAAGTACGCAGTTCCTCAGGTGAGTATGTGGGTACCACGGTGAGATTTAGATTCCGGCTACAATTTGCTGTTCTGTCTTCCCTTCCTCTCTCTCTCCTCTTCTCTCTACCTATGCGTACTCGTGTGTCTATGTGTGTCTACGCGTGTGTGTGTGTGCGTTGAACACACCGCGAAGCCACAGGCGGATTAACTGTAATGTAGATCCCCATTGTAAGCGCGGATATTGTTCACGGCCAGTTATAAATTCGTGGAACGTTCTGTCTTTAGTCGCGACGGTACGTACTACACGCGTTCGCGTTAATTTCCCGGTCGAAATGGAACGTAGGTGGATCAACTGTTCAACTGACGTTTGCACGATCCGAGGGAGACGCGTGTGCATATGATGCCTGTTTGCTCGTTGATTTATTTGTTTATTATGCAGCTTCGTGTGTTTTATTAACCGTCACGATTTATAAGCTTTCTTCTGGCGAGTAGAGGAAGGGCACCGTTTGATCTCCAGAGATTTATTTACTCATTATTTCCACGAGATGCTCTCGCAGAAAGTGTGTTTATCGAGTATTTTGTTGTGTAAAAAAAAAGAAATTTTTTTTTCACCGGATATTTTCTTTTTAGTAGGTACAATTAGTGTAATGTATACTTCCGTTGATAGGGATTTTAGAATGTGTATTTTAGAAGTATGTTAACCGTTTCAATCGCTTTCCGTGGCTCTTTACAGACGAGGTGAACACGAAGTAGCGGAGAAGCTCTTTGATGTAGCTTTTTTTTCTCTCTTTTCATCAAGGTCAGCCGTATATTTTTTTATTCCATGGAATTCCGTGTGCGTACTACTTTTTAAACAGTAATGAAAAGAGTTAAATCATCCTCTGCAACTCGATTGAGAAATTTCGATATAAAAAATGCTTCAAGTTGAACACGTTCCTTTTCCTTTCATTTTTAATTACAGCAACAGTTTGGTAAAAAAAAAAAAAATGGAAATTGTACTTTCAACGTGTAGGTTTTTTTTTTTTAATAAAATTCTGCAGTTGATACTTGCGTGAAAATAAATCTACAATTTTATTACGGGAGAAAGAATGCCATTGACTTTGAACTTTTGAAAAAAGACGACCTCAAAGGAAACCTTCTGCTATATCATACTGATCCCTTAAAACCACCTATTTCGCGTTCATACTTTTTTTTTTTTTGCAGCATCAATGCCACAGAAGATATTAAGATGACCTATTTCTAGTAAACCACTCTATAGAGATATCGTCTATTTTCCTCTTTGTACTTCCGTTTTCATATTGAAAAACTTTTTCCCTCCTTTGAATTTTTGGTTTCTTATTCAAAACTTCCTTTACCTTGGATTCTCATTTTCATATTCGAAGTGATTCGTTTCACCCATTTTTACATCTGTAAGTAAAAGAAATTTTAGTTCTTTATAATAATTACAAAAGATTTTTATAAATTTTCTATAATAATTTACGTTTATTTCTGTAGATAGTATTTTTTGAAAAAGGCAAATACGTCATTCTTAAATTATTCTACGCTTTTCTTTACTATTTTGGTTATTTTTCTAATTTTCTTTTTACACCACCAATTTTACTCGAATAACCTATATCTCGAGCTGAAATAGTTAACAATAGTTGGCGTGGAAATGCTTCCGACCCAGACTGTCTTATCAAACGCAGCGTTTTACAGCCTCGTATTATCTCGTTACGTCCCACTCGGGAGATTTCCACAAATTAATGCACCCGTTCTGTTGTAACGCGATACAAACGTGGAACTAGGACGTTCAATACGACAACAACACGTTGCCGAATTTCGACGTTGCCGAATACCGACCGAGAAGACGCTTACGCGTGGCTCAAAGAGCTTTGAACCGGCAGTACTTCGAAGCAACAGCGTGTCTGTGGCATCGATAAGCCACAATTGGCCGGAATAAATTGCAATTTATGTTGCAAACGTGCTCGCAGCAATCGCCACGATAACATATTTCAATCTTCTGCATCCCGTTTCGTTTCGGCCAGTGCAAACTGATTCCTCCATTAATCACGATCACGGTCGATGTACTTTGGAACGAATATTGACGGACGAGAGGCGGTTGCGATCGCGGTGAATAATTTTTGTTAACGAGATCGAAGTTAAATCGTAGTGGTTGATGAATATAAACGAACTAACACCGAGATATCAAGGATAATTGGTGATTTGGATAGTTTCTACGAGGAATGTAGTGTTAAGTTCTGTGTTGTGCAATAACATAACCTAACCTAATTGTTCGACGAAAGTGTGAAGCATTGTTGACAATTTACGTTTGAAACAGAACAATTATAGAAGATTTGTGATTGTTAGGGACGATTAGTTGCACAGAAACCTTATCTGAACAATATTATTTGTTTAAATGATATCGTGTGAAAGAATTATTGTGCGAGAATTTTTGTTACGTAGAATGCCTTTGGCGTAATGTTTATCAGGGTTATAATCCAAAGTGCAGTGACTACTGTGAGAACAGAAAGATTATTAGAGGATCGTTGGTGATAATAATACGACATAAATCGAACTAATTCTTGAGTGTCCGGTTAAAAGGTAAATGATCGAGATTTGTCAGATGAACGCGCAATTAGCTGGACGATTAATATCATAGGATTATCGTGATAATGCGATTCTGCTTAAGGTAATTTTATCTTGACTTTTTATCTCTTTCTTTCTTATTCACCATTCTTTGATAATCCTCTTATGGCACGGTGTAAAAATGTTCCGCGATGGTCACAAATCAACGAGTTTTTTCTCGTTTTCGAAGGACTGCAGAATGGTACAAGTGACGTGCATTGGAAATCAGGCAATGTGATCTGAAACGTATCATATCTCATCTCCCTTGATTTTACGAAAGTTTTGAAGTTAAAACTGCTGAATATTTCCCAACATAATTTAATTTATGTAATTTGTATAGAATAAAGTATCGATTATAATTTTAATTATATACTTAATTCTACATTTTCGAAGTTAAATTTGTTAGGTTAGCTTAGGAATTTTCGTAATTTATATAGAATAATGTATCGATTGTAATTTTTATTATACACTTAATTTTATAATTTTCGAAGTTAAGTAAGTTAGGTTAGGTTAGAAATTTTCGTAATTTATATAGAATAAAGTATCTATTATAATTTTAATTGTATATTTTAATTCTACAATTTTCGAAGTTAAATAGGTTAGGTTAGGAATATTCGTTCGTTTGGCAAAAAGTTTTTCTTGGTGAAAACAAATAGAGAACGGTGACAAAGCTCATTATTACAATTCAATCGAGCATAACTATCTGGTTTCTGTAGTTGATCACCAACTTCGTCCGGTTGTAAAGCCCTATTAGCGTATCAACTGCACTATCCACGACAGGTGCACTATAGAATCTCCAACTATAGTACAGGACGACACTTGGTGTATTGCTTGCACTAGACGTCCTATCACATTCGATATCATGACCGGAACTGTGGGTATAGGACAGGTAGAATTACGTTTGTCCTCTGTTAACATCTTTGTTCATCCCCTTCTACTTATCTCGCACCTGTATATGTATACATTTCCGCAAGTAGAAGCTTTGAATTAAATCTGTGTATCTGCTGGTAGGGGTTTCCTTGTCTCAACGATATTATACCTTGATAATACGGTAGTAAGCACTCTAATTTGCATGAAATTAAATTTTACTATCCGACATGATGATATTTGAATTTTCTTTTTTTAAATCTTCAAGTCGTCCCTGAAATAATAGAAATCAAATTATTACAACATAAAGAGATAAATAGGTAAATAAAACAGTGATAAATTTCCCTATTTTTACTAAATAAAAAAAATTTACTAAACACGAGAAATCAAGAATAACCTAAAATTTATGAAATATCTGATTTCTTATCATTCGCAAATTAAATACTCAAGTGATTATTCCTATAGTCTAATATCAAAAAATTCTCGAAGAAAGGAATGTTTTCGTTACCTATTTTCACGAACAAAATATTAGAACTTAAAAAACGATTTTCCATTCCTCTCTGAAAAATCTGACCTTTCGTATTACACAACTTACTACAATCAATGCAAATCCTGCCACGTAACTGGTATCACGTATATAATGTACGTTCACAATCTAATCTTAATAAACGTTGAAAGGACACTCCCATATGGATTGCAACAATACAGTAAGGACAAATCGCGCAACCTCGTCACGAGGTGGCCACAAGCAAGCGACGTATCTCGATTCATACGAACGATAGTTCCCTCTTGGTTCATCCTGTTAATATTGAAGCGGACCGTTTCATACGACGTCTTCGAAGAAGAATCACGTTTGACGGTTTGTGCAGAAGTCTTGGTTTCTCTAGAATTCGTACCTGACCTGGCTTATTAGACGTCGGGGTATAAATGACGCCATTTTCGGGATGACCCGGAAACGTTCCTATCTCCCGCATGATAGTCGAACTCATCCCCCAGGTTGTGGTAGGTCCGGGTAGAGAGCTACATTACGCAATGTACCGTGTGCCTTACACCCACTGTTCGACTGTGCAACACACGCGTGTTAGTGTTAGTGTGTGTGTATGTGCGCGTTACACTGCGGCTCTTGCATCCGTTGATAGGCGTTCGATGCACCCCGCGAGTGAATTCTTAATTAACGTTGCTGTTGTCGAGAGGGGGCGATAGCTGGAGCGTTGTATTCCTCGTTGCTTAAGAGCTTCAGATATTGCGGAATGGTTTAAGTTTGTTTGGATGATTGTTGTTCGTGAGCACTGTGACCTATTTTGGTAACATAAATTTAGGATGAAAAATTTCTTAGGTGAATTTGAGTGTTTTGCATTAATCCTTTCACTGGCCTTTTATTTTGGCGTTTTTTAATTTTTTTTAAATGTTAGAATTAAAATTACAGATTTTTAATTTTTTAATTTATCATTTTAAAAATTAAAGTGGATGGACGCGAAGAGTGAGAATCAAGGTTTAAATTAAGGTGAAAATGTGCTAAAAAGCGCCAAGGGTACTTCACGAGAAAATATTCGCAACGCCTATAGGCGTCAAGGTTACAGCGCGAGAAAATATTGGAAGCGCCTATAGGCGCCAAGGTCACAGCGCAAAAAATTATTGGTAGCAGTGAAAGGATTAAAAATGTAGTAAATTAGTATTGCAATTTTGTTTTTAATTCGATTCTAGGTAAATATTTGCATTTGAAACACATTTGTTTGATTTTGGTCGAGGAATTTTCTCTCTTTAACGAAAAATAACGTGTCCAGTTTAGACACGATTTTAGAAATATTAAAGTGAGATGTATGAAGTTAGTATCGTATAATTACGCGATGGAATGATCTTAATTTCGAACATGCATATAAATTCGTTGGTTCAATATGCAAGAAAATGTATATAGGTACACATAGTTCTGTAATGTAATTCAGGAATTCACCATTAATAGTCTCGTTGGTTTAACGTTTAATTTCATTTCAGAGGTTCATAAATATCTTTGTGGTGGTTAACTGTATTATACGTGTGCGGTTTTTGCACCATTCTCTCATATACATATTTAATACTTTCTTACTTTACGTTCTCTCTTTCGCTTTTACGTTCCGGAATGCATACATTGTTCCGTTTAAAGAGTCAACGATAACTTTTGTATCTTAATGGAAAAAGTCAGATAATAGAAATGAATTGTTGTATCACATGTTTCTCTTAAATATCACGTAACTTTTATTTCACACGCTTCGGAATACAATGGAACAGCATAAATTCTTGCTTGTTATATAAAATTAACCGTAACTTGAAATATACTAATTATTTTTACATCTAACGACGCATCAAGCATAAAATACTAATTTAAAAAGTGATTCGAGCTGTTTTCGAGACTTTTTAAAAACTCTATTTCGACACTTTACCTTCTACACGTGGCAGTGGCTACTAACCATATAGTGGAGAGAGAATCTCGTTTGTCTGGCAACGCGTAAAACGCACCACAGTCGCGTGGTTGCAACCTTTTTTTATTCAGTTCGACGATCGATAAAACAGAGCCGTAAAACTTCATTCGCTTCGTGACATCCAGGCATAAACCATACCCGAACGATCTCCTATCCCCCGCACTCCCAGATGGTCGACACTTAAAACCAAAGCTACCCGTTTTAGCAGCGAGAAACGCGGGATCGTTCGATACAAACGAAGAAAAATTTATACCCGCTGGCGTGGACACGCGAATCCTCTTTGCACAGGGTAGAATGAAATGGAAACGTACCGTAGGAATTTTCCGTGATTTGTCGAAGAAGTACGGATTGGAATCTTTTCTCTACCAAGTATTTATATCACTTTTGTACGTATCATTTATTCTTTGTGAGGTTAGGTTTAAGAGTATCATCTAATATAATACGTAACACATCTGAAATACGTAACCGCGTGAAACATAAAAGAAAGAGATATGTACACTAAAAATTACAATAAAGAAAGTAATACCAGAAGTTACGTTACAGTAATATCAAAAAATAACGTGCAACAGGAAGAATAGTAAATTACGTAATCACAGAACGTGTTCTGTACGAAGTAGTCCTAAAAAAAACCCGTAATGTTTGTCTTCGTACAAGTAAAAAAATACTGATAAAATAAAGTACACGTGAAGGTTAATACGGAATTACATAACCTCGAAAGATCTCGCATCGTCTACGATGAACTGTCGATATCTCGAACTCTAAATGTTAGCAAAGGCGTGGCGTCCTTTTCTCGTGCAAATTTACGTTTCCCTTGTTCACGGTCGTGACAATACCGACTGAGGTAGACGTACGCGCTCGTTCGCAACCTATTTATCGATAGTTTACCTATTCTATCGGTAACGAGCTATCGGGATCGCGTAAAATCATCCGCGACCAGTGGAATTTGTACGGGCTTCGAACATGCCACGGCCTACTCCTGTTTGCGATCATAATTACGAGGGTCGTGGCGGTGGCCACCGAGATGACGTCATTCATTTGCGTTCTTCTGGCCGGATTCCAATTCACCGCCTCGAATCTCATCGTCGCCGGCATCGTTCGCGGTCCGGAAGGGCTCATTTATTCTTCGAGAGAGTCTCGCGAAGAGAAAGAGGGCTCTCTCGGTTCAAAAAACGTCATTCGTTAAGGGGGATTATTTAATTGTTAGCGTACCATCAGTTATTGAAGTAGATTATCCATTTTGCGGGAGCGTTATTCGTGACGATTAACAAAGTTTATTTTTATGTTTTCTAATTCTTTTGTGTGCTTTAAATGGAAGTATTGAAAAGTGTTGGAAAATTTTGATTTGATTGGGTAGTGTTGAATTAAATTCGGAAATTTTTATTTTGTTAGTCGATTTTAACCCCTTAACCTATGATTTCTTTTCTTACCGTCTATCTAAGCGTCAGCCATTTGCTATTTTAGTACTGTATCGGGTGATAAAAGTTAATCTGTTACAGATTAATTATATTTTGTAATTCTCAGTCTTAGGAATACGAACGAAAGTTAGGATTACGATGAATTTTTCTTACTGATGTAACTATTTTTCTCACATCTTCACCAGAATCTCTGCCACGAGTCTGACACGTTGTTATAGGTTAAAGGGTTAAATTAAATTCGAAAATTTAAATTTGGTTGGTTGATTTCGAACTAAATTCGAAAATTTTTATTTTATTAAATGTGTTTAAATTAAATTCGAAAAATTTTATTTAATTACGATTTTTAATTAAATTCGAAAATTTTAATTGCATTGGATGATTTCGAATTGTCTTAAAGATCGTTTTAAACATTTTTTTTTCACTTTTTTCAAATGTTCCTCAATTTCTTCTATTCAGCAACTCGTGAGACGTCGCAATTAAAGCACTAGAATACACTTAGCGCTGTTTTAATACGGCGAAATAAAGGTGTTGTTTAACGTTCGTCCGGAAGCGCATGAAATTTCGCTGAAACCTGTTTTATTTTCCCAATTTACCATCCGCGAGGCAAGAAATTTTTCGCAAACTGCAACACTGTCCAAACATTACCCTCGAAGTAACTTGCAACTCACTGCTTCAACCGTGAATTTTACCACCGCGAACGTTTAACGAGGATTTTCGAGAAAAGACATTCGGAGGGGCGTGGGTGGTAATAGCGTAAATGCAATTCAACTTCACTCGATCGTTTCTGGTTACAGAGATACACTTGAAAGGAGAAGAACACGTTGGCGGATCTTCGTTTCCACGAAGTTCATAGTTCACATTAATATCAAACCACCGACGGTGTATCTTTTTCTTGATGTAACATAAAATCAACCTCGTTATTTTCTTCTTTAATTAAGTTCAATTTTTTTTTTTTTTTTTAGTATACAAACTTTCTTCCTCAATGTCTACTTTTTATCCTCAGAATTTAATTATATTTTCCACTTCGCTTATTCTGTTTTCAATTTTTTTACCCACATTTTATTCGTTACTTGCAACGTCATAAACGAGGATCTTCAATTCTTCTCCTTTCGGTACGGTTCAACTGTAATTTCAAAGGGAAACAACGATAGCGTGGATTGTTTATTTCTAGAAAATAAATCAGATTAAAGGCCTGAATTCCGAGTGTCTACAGATGCACACAATAGGACGACGGGAGGAGAATTAATAATTTTCAAACTCGTAGCTCTGGGAAAACGGGAATTTTCTAGAAATCCGGCGAAACGTTCGCGAGAACGTAGCCCTTGTTTCGTGAAAATTTAACGACATTCATGGGAAGTTCGCGACAACGAGAACGCATAGAAATCTGCTCTTTCTCTTCCCGGGACCGCATCTGCATCGTGAAAGAACGTTGCATAAAATTCGCCGGGTATCAGAACCAAACAGAACCACGAATATCGATTACCGTGAATTTTCACGCCGCTCCTCTTGTCGAACGACCCTCGTTTAAATCACTATCTCACGCTGAATCACAGACCCGCAACTTTCGCTTATCTGGTGACTCGCGACACTGCATATTATAGCTTTGGAATTTTTTTTATTTTCCTCCAAGCATGATTAAACGAAATTTCTTAATTTTACAGAAAATTATTTTATGAAAAATACATATTTTCGTTTGTAAAAATTCAGTCAGGTTATGTAGAAATTTTTAATATTTAAATTAGGTTGAGTAGTAATTAAATCAATTTAGAGATTCAGGATGCAACAATTGCAGGGAAGAAAATTAATAAAAAGAATTGTGCGAAAAGATTTCTGCAGAAGGTCCCAGCACGAAGGAAATCAATATCACCAAAATCATTCGTTCACACACGACGTCTTCCTATCCTTCGAGTCCCTTTGACAACTCAATTTGCCGCGAATCTCTTTGCCGGGTAGAACTAGAGGAACCCTGTCAAAAGAAACAAGATACTAAAACCAGCATAAAAAGAATAAGAGAAAGAAAGAACGTGGAGGTAGGAGCAGAAAATCAGCAGAAGTTAGAGGAGAACCTTTCCTAGCCTCCTGACAGCACACCCTGTGTATAGTCACTGGAAGAAATATGGCGAGCTCTTAAACTGAAGCATCGAGTGGTAGCACCGATTAATACGACCATAGATAAAATAACGTAGAAGATTTTATATAATTTAACAAAGACTGAAATGAAGTTCACAGAGAGCTCAAAAATATTGTTATCTTTCTGATTTTTTATTAGTGAAAGTAAATACGTATATTCTTCAAGAGAGTATATTTCAAAACCTTCTGAATTTCGTTAAAAAAGATACTGAAAAATGATACCGATACTATTTATCATGTCTCACGTTGCCAGCTATCAATTTTTTACCGTTAATTCGAGTCCAAAAAAAGGTAATCGATTTTTCAAGTACACAAACCAACCCAATTTCCATCACACTAAACTCTCAAAAACACCGATTTCTCGTAAAACGGTGGATCAATTTTATCACCCCATCTAGATACCATAACACACATCTCCTCAAGGTATATACCTCGTACAATCCTAACATAACACTCAGCCCCTTATCTCTCCACCACTTCCATCAACCCCAAAAACTCTCCAAACCCGTAAATATCACCGTCTGACCAATTTTCACTGCCCACAAAAAAAAAAAATATTCCTTCCACCCACTGTACCCAACAAACAACCTACCCCGTACTCTCCTCTGAGCACCGTGAATCTCGTCGTCTCGATTCAACCAGAGCCCCACGCACCTTCGTCTGTAACATAGAATCAGGTGAGTTTCAGGATAGGAGATGGGTGGGGATAACTATAGAACTCTCCAGCTGCCTAAAGTAGTTCCGTCACCGTCAAAGTAAGCTAGAGAAACGAAGTCGAGACGACGTCGACGTCGTTGTCGTTGGGTAGAGCCGTGAAAAGGAGCGGGAAAATCGGAGAAAGAGACAGAGGGTAGAGCGCAGAGAAGAATCGAGACGTGGCTCGAAAACTCCCGTTGGTTAGACCGAGAAATGGTAGAGGGTGTGGGCAGAGAGGACAGGCGGGGGGAGGAGGAGATGGGAGAACCTCGTAGGGGTAGTAGTATCGTGACGGTTGGAGGGCGGAGAAGGACCTGCGCGCGAATTTCCCGCGTTCGCTCAACCTCATATTGATCCAACCCCAGTAACTCCCCGCATCCTACTACTACACCGGAGGGTTGAAGAGGAGGGCTGGCGGGGCAGGAGGGGACGCCAGGAGGTGGGTGGTTTATCGGCGTATACACAGTACGAGGGAGAGGACGGCGAAGAGAATCAGAGGAACCGTGGGCTCCGGGTGGTCCAGCGCGAACTCGTGTGCTCTCCTCGGTGAAAAAAGCGTTTCTTAACTGGTCTCTCTACGTGAAGTTCACTCGCGATTCATACGGTTACCTTTTCCCCCGTAGATCTATACATATGTCGCGTCGTGGTGTCGTGAAGGTATATAGTCCAGTTTAGTCACCGTGATCGTTGTATAAGATCGTTCGTTGCCGTCGTCGTGTGGTTTCGTTCGAACGTGTTACACCTATCTGAATGCGGCGGTACTCGCGACACCCTCGCCTTCGTCGACCTTCGTGATTCCTGCTCTCCTATACTTGTGTCTTCGCGTCGTTCATTCTCCCTCTGTCTCTCTTTTTTTGCTCTCTTTCTCGCGGTGATTAAATCTGATCGAAGAGTAGCACCGACTGTTTGTGTAACAGATGGGAGAAGAAACGTAAGAAGAGGAGGAAGAAGAAGAAGAAGAAGAAGAAGAGGGAGAGGAAGAAGGTGTCGTATACAGTGTCGCCTGTGGTTTTCAAAGCTTCAGAGAGAGAGCTGATTCTCTGAGGAGGATACTGCCGTCGGATCGGCCAGAATCCCCGATCAGAGTGTGGTGCTGAATAGAGCGGAGGAACACGTGAGATATCTCGATCTCATTAGCCGCGCACTTTCTCCGTTCTCACGCACCATTGATTCCGTTGATAATATAAACGAGGATATCAGGCGGCGGGCCAATCGATCGGATCGAATGGGGGCTGCTTCGCTTTTGCATTCGATCGGTGGAAAGTGCGTGAAATTTGCGTATTGCGACCACAGATCGCCGAACAGATCTTCTCATGATCTCCGTTCTTTCTTCACGTTTTTTTCTCTCTATCTTCGTTCTTTTCCTACGAACTCTGTTCACTTTTGCTGCAGGCTGCACGGAAACGCGCATTCTCCTCCATTGATACGTACGTATACGTTGTCTGTCCGCGTATTCATCGACTCCGTCGTCTTGTTCGAACACGCGCTGCTCCCTGCTGGTTCACCGCGCGTTTTCACGTATGCACGCCGTGACCGTGCGCGGCGACCTGGCTCTCGCGTGTGAGAACGGCTCGCGTGGCCTCTCCGCGTGTCGACGATCCCTCGTTCTACGTTCCCCAGGCGTCTACCACGCCGTCGCTGGCCAGCGACGGCGGCGTCGCGGCCGCGTTCCCGGCGTCGATCATGGGAAAAAGTCGAGCATGTCTTTGGTATAGTTGATGGAAGACTCTAGTGAATTTATAAAATTGAAACCGTCGAGTCGTGGCAATGATCGATCGGACGATACTCGAGGCAATTAGGTACACGGCGATGTTAGGTGGTCTGTCATAGTTTCCAAGTGTATGACACACTCGTCAGATGAACGAACATATTTTTTATGCATTATTCACGTAGAGTAGATAGATCTCCAAGTGTAACAGATTAGTGCACTAGCCAGATAGAGTAGAATATCGGTGAATTACTTATGCATCCTACACTGTGAATGTACCAACTAAGTTCTATGATTTTGGGTTATATCTTGAAGAATTACTACCTACTCTAAACTATAAAAGTACTAAGTTCTATGATTTTGGGTTGTAATATCTCGAGTACATCCTACACTGCAAAATCCTCGCTAATGCTGGGTAATGTGCGAATAACTAAAACGATATAATCTAAAGAAAGTACCACCGTTGGTTGCGAAATACCATAATTATCCGACTCCTCGTGGAAAGATGCTGTACAAGTAAACGTGTCTGTTCTGACCGATTTTACAATCATCCGGTATTTCGTTCACCAACTATACCACGAGAGTATCATTCGACCATGGGGATAATAATGGTAGACGTGGTCGTTTCCAGAGGTTTCTGGTTCTTTGACAACGGCGATCGTTCTGGAAAGAGGATGGGTTTCTCTGTGCGAAAGGTGAGTGCCTCTTGATGTACATTGGATGTTTGCGATGGAAAGAGACAAGATGGGAATGTGGTAGGTTCGACTATAAGTATGGAGTACGGGTCTCGACTGAATTGCATCTTTCAAGCTGCATTGTGCTCGTTAGGGAAAGTTCTGGACTAGGAGGAAGTACGAGGTTCGGTGGTATCGGTGATGGTCTTATGGAAATTAAAGAAGGTGGACTGTGGGAAGAACGGGTTCGATGTGATTCTCTTTTTTTAAGTGAATTTAGGAAGGGGAATATCTGGATTTGATGGAAATGTCGTGTGCAAAAAGGGGATTCAGATTGGAAAAGTGTGTTTCCTTTTGGTCGACATGGTCGATGGCTCTAGGCAGCTGCTGCAGGAGGTGTTCCTTCCGATATGTGCCGTTTCTATCGAAATGTATCGCTGATAACTTGAAAGAGATCTGGGAAGCGACGTATAGGATATTCAATTAAACTTTTTCAATTGAAGGATTTCGAAATCACCAGTGAAATTTTCAGGAGAAGTGGAAAATGGAGAAACTTGTACTTAGGCTATTAGAAGATAACTATGGAAATGAATATTTTGAGAATTTATTGGTAGAAAATAATTTTTATTTGAAAATCTCTTTTGGTGATTTTTGTATTTAACACAATTTTTAAATTAAAATTATTTTGGCGATAGTCTCATAGGAATTATGGATAGTTTTATAGTTGTGATGCGGAATCCTTCGGTTATGGTTGCCTACATATGGTTTTGTGATGCTCTCAGTGCTGTATTTTTTTGAAAAAAAGCTATTAAAATGTTTAACAATTAATTGAGGTTCTTATTCGAATCGAAACGTGTCATTTGGGTATCATTTACAAAAATGAACAAGTGTACCGTACAACTTGAGAAAGCTTGCAACATAGAGACGTGTAGAGTTAAACATACGGGAAAACACGTGGGAAGAGAACAAGGGAAAAAGCGTGCATTGTATGATCTAGCCTTACTGAAGTCTGCCGTACAAGCAACAAAGCAACACGAAACCACACGCAGTGTAGCTACCAAGATCAAAGCAATCACACATGCATTAGTCTTCGACAAGGTACAACAATGTAGAATATATGTACATACATCTACATGAAGTTTTCTGATTGTTTTCGTGTCCTGAATTCGATCTACCTACGTTTCCCTAATGCATTCTATATATAATATAACGAAGGTGTACGAAATTTCTACGGTTGATTACATACACACTTTCGTAATTTGTTTATGTTTTAATGAATTTTTTCAATAATATTATTTTCTAATTTACATTCATAGTTGTTATTTAATTATCACGTCGTGATGTGATATTAAGTATCAATTATTTCTTAGAATTGTTTTAAATATCAGAATTTCAATAAACTTCGAACGAAACAAATGGAAGAGAAAAAAAGACGCTATCGCTGCGACGATAAAAATTATTTAGCCTCCGTCTAACTTTCGCTCATTCCTCCGGTCTACACTCTCATTGTATGGCAATAAAACGACCATTCTAGATCCGTCGACTCGAGGAAGGTTGTTAAAAGTACGAGCAGAGCTTGCCGTTATCGCGAGACATTTCTCCAAGTTTTTTCTTCTCCGTTGGATAATCTGGAAACCTGTCCGGTGGATATTTAACGCGAGGAGGTTGATAAAATTTTCCCCCGGTTGCGTCAAAGTCCAGTAAATTCCGTGGTGATTGTCACAAAAGACGGTCTAATGGACCGAAATAGGAAACTTCCGCGGCGATTCGGAGGAAGATACGTTCGATTTAACGATCCGTAGTATCGTACAATGGGAACTGGCGTACACCTATGGTTTGGCTTGTTTCGTTGACCGCGTAAACTTTAGTATCACCGCGATACAATCGCGTGCTTTTACTGTCGCGAGTAAAATTCTCACTCTCGATGCAGCATGTCGCGCGTGGTACACATTTCTACAGATACCGGTGTATATCACGGCGAAGCTTAAGCCGTGGGAAACATTTCTGGAACAGATTCAGCCCTCTTGAAAACAACAAGGCTAATGAAAAAGTCAATTAGCGTAGGTACTACTGTTGTTCGCCAAATATCTGGAACCGATGGAAAAATTTCTGGATCAGTTGGAAGTTTGAAAAGTACGATTGAAAGTATTTTTAATCCTTTCATTGCTGTTGGCAGCTATAGGCGTTTCGAATATTTTCTCGCGATGTCCTTGGCGCCTATAGGCGGTTTGAATATTTTCTCGCGTTGTGCCTTTGACGGCTGTAGGCGTTTTAAATATTTTCTCGCACTATTTTTGACGCCTATAGGCCTTTTGAATATTTTCTCGCAATATTTCAGACGCCTATAGGCGTTTTGAATATTTTCTCGCGATGTCCTTGGCGCCTATAGGCGTTTCGAATATTTTCTCGCGATGTTCTTGGCGCCTATAGGCGTTCTGAATATTTTTTCGCACTATTTTTGACGCCTGTAGGTTTTTCAAATATTTTCTCGCACTATTTTTGGGGGCTATAAGGCATTTTGAATATTTTCTCGCACTATTTTTGAGGGTTATAAGGCATTTTGATAATTTTCTCGCACTGTGACCTTGACGCCTATAGGCAGTTCGAATATTTTCTCCCAGTGTGCTACTGCTGCTTCTTGACACACTTTCATCTTAACGTAAGCCTTGATTCTTCTTCTTTGCCTACTTCCATCTTAATTTTTAAAACGATAAATGTTAAAATTTCGAAAACTTTCAAATATCCGCATAAACCTAAGTGAAAGTATGAAAAATAAGTGAACGTATTCGGAAGATGTAGAAAAACGCAAAAATATACACGTACAACATATGTTTTTATCCGAAAGAACGATTTTTCACTTGCACGTGAAAGTTTTTTCGATAAAAAAACTTGTCGAAACTCTTACACAGCGATACTTCATGCAAAAATAAACGTCGAATCGGGCAGTATGATTGAAACTTCAGATATTTGTTCGAAACTATCCGTGCACGTGACCTGAACAACTTCATCGCGAAATTGCGAGATGAACTTCGACGAAATAATTGCAGAGAAATATTTACACGTGCAGAATGTCTCGTTTGAATCTTTGTACGAGCGGAAAATTCGAAAAATCAGGGAGGACTCGTTAAAAGAGAGAAAAAAAAAAAGAAACTGAGAAACGAGTAAGATTGAAGTGTCTTTGATCTCTCTATCTACTGATCCTCTTTTATGAAATTCTAATGATCTCTCGACCTCTTTCGATCTCCATATGTTGGTAAAGCTTGCTGAAGCTTCTACCAGGCATTTTCCGCTGGCTACAACGGTGGCCAACTTATTGTAACTCAAAATTCTAGTCGCTCTAAGTGTTCTGGAAGTTACTACGAACTTCGTCTCTACTCGATCACTGTTAAGGTTGAATTATTGAGACACGATGCATGTACTGGTGCTTCTGAAGCTTAAATATTCCTCGTTTGTCTATCGAAACTCAAGTGGTTACAAATTCCCATAGGAGATGAAAATATTTCCTATGAAGAGCAAAATTAAAAGTGAAATTCTTTGAAATTTCTATGTCCAAAAGAAAACTTCGCAAAATAATTTTCCTCTTGAACAAAGGATTCACTATTTTTTCATTT
This sequence comes from Habropoda laboriosa, assembly GCF_001263275.1. Classification (NCBI taxonomy): domain Eukaryota; kingdom Metazoa; phylum Arthropoda; class Insecta; order Hymenoptera; family Apidae; genus Habropoda; species Habropoda laboriosa. Next base: position 1,279,937 of record NW_017100168.1, read on the forward strand.
CAATCTCTTATACTAAGATTACGTATTTTTTCCAATTTCATCTGATTTTCAAAATGCATTCATTTCTATAAATTTCAAATCCTACATAAAAGGCCTGTAATACGTACAATATTCCAATTTTGAATCTTTCGTTCGGAACATTTCTGGTTATTCTCAGAGCAGTTACTCGTAGGTGAGAATGATCAGTTCTTCTGGGTATAAAAGTGAGCCCTCTAACCTAGGAAGAGTCAACGAGGTGCACCTTTTCACCGTCATCATCATCATCATCTTCGTCGTTCCCAGCAGCTGCCATAGTGTGCAGCTTTCTCGCGGCTGGGATTAATTACCGCGCATCAAGCAGCGTGAAAATGATTAATCGTAATTACCATTGACCGGTATAGGCACCGCTATCATCTAAAACGACTCGACAACGAGAAGCAGTTTTACAGGTGCTTAGAAGGATAGGTATCTAATTCCACCAGAAATTCTAATACTGTAATTACCAACTTACCAATTTCCTCAGAACAAAATGAGTCTTTTAATCCTAGTAGCGTTCTTCGGGTCTTTTTTGACCCAAAGACTTCTTCGAAGAGAAGAACGCACTAGGATTAGAAGACTCGTTTTATTCTCACAGTAAATTAGTAATTACAGTATTCTATAAAGCAGAAGAAAAACAATTCCGATATATCGATTAGAAAAGTGTCTTAGAATTAATTTTAATTAAAGACTAAACCTCTGATAGTTGCACTAAACAAATTATACTCTTCCTTCGCTAATTATAATTCATTTTCACCTCTGAACCTCCAACCCGGTAAGCTCTAATCACCAAGAATTTCTTCATTCACAGCTTCCCGAGTTTCTTCCTCCAATGGCTGCCGCGTGTGTATTTATTACATCAAGGTGCACTTTCGAATAATAATGTCATTACATTTCCCCTATGATTATCTCCACCAATAAATTCCAATCAGTTAAAAACGATAATGTTTTTCCATTTGTTCTTGTTCTTCTCTCTTTCTTTCTCTCTCTCTCTTCCACACCACCAGCCCAATATCCGTGTAACTTGTAATAAGATTTATGACAGGATACACGGGACAAGATATTATAGCGTTTCGAGGTACGTAAACGCGTGAATCACGTGAAAAAAAGTCGAGTCGTTTCGAACTAATGTTCCCGATAAAGGCACAGCCGCCGCAGTGGCCACGGTTCCTGGTGCACTCGAACTGCATAACTATGACTCAGTGTTCTCTCTCTCTCTCTCTCTGTCTCTGTCTCTGTCGTTGGCGAAAGAAAGCGTCCGCTAGCGATCCGCGGGCCAGAACACGCGTGGATAAAAGTACGATCTGAATGCGCTCGGATATAGAGAGAGAGGCGGGCGTATATAGGTGGACGTAAGAGAGTACATACGTATATATGTACGTGCGTCAGCCGCGAGATCACGATAAATCATTAACCGGGCGTGTTTATTGGCCATGCTCGAGCAAATCTCGGGGCTGCCAGTGAATTTATATGCTCGGGCCTGATCTCGATTGCCGATCGATCGCTCGTGACTCGCGAATCGGGAGCAACAGGCGGCCGTACCGATTCTGAGGACACAGTTAACAGGCGAAACGGGGAAGACGTGTAAGGATGAGCGGATTAAGATATGTAGGGTTCCCTTTTTCTCTGTGTAGGATCGGGTAGTTTCGTTTAATTGATTGGCGATCGAGATCATTTTGGTGCAAAGGGCTTGAATCAGAATTGTTAATTTGTATAGATGTATCGGTAGGTTTGGTGTTATTCGTGTGAGTCGATTTAAAAGGCAGATCCTGCGACTTGGACGTTTTGCAGAATTCATTGGTTTAATTTATGGAGATGAAATTGAAACGTTAAAAATTTTTTAGTAGTTTCGACGATATTCTCTTAGGGCTCCTTTTCTTCGTGTGCAAGATGAGATAGTTTCGTTTGATTGATTAACGACAAAGATCGTTTTGACACGAGGAACTTGGATTTTTTGTGCAGTTTACTGACAACGTGTACGAAATTTTCTTAACTTACGCAGATGAAATTTAAACATTTTTTAGTATCGGTAGTTTTCGTGATATTCGTGTAGATTCGTTTAAATGGACCGTCCTATAATTTCATTGTTTTGTAAAATTCATCGACAAAGTGTTCAAGCTATATTAAATTATAAACACGAAATTCGAACATTTCTTAGTAAATACTTTCAAAAATATTCACGTGGATCGACATAAATAGCACACCCTGTATACGATCCTCGTGTATATCCTCGAGTACATTTCAAAAAACTGATCCTTCCTTTTCTGAAGGTATATCCCGGTGTTCTAAAGGGGTACGCATAAATGTCCGCGTGAGTTTCAAAGGTTGAAAAATACTGTCGCGAATAAAAGTGTCGTCTTTAATGTTGTTTACGAACTTTCGAAAGTTACGGGGATATTTCGGGTGCGCGGTACCAGGATAGGGTTAATTATTTTTAGTTATCAACGAATAACTCCGTTGGCTTTTTCCATTCTTTCTGACTAAAGGGTAGACTAGTGCTTGAAATTTCGCGGCGAGTGCTACACGCCGTTTCAACGCGAAAGGTTAATCCGGACGTATTACCGGAGCTGATCCAGAGCTGAGCCTCTGCTAACGGTTCTCAAAGTTTAGCAAGTTACCGAATAAACGGTACAATTCGTCTGATTTTTTTCCATAATTTTACTATGATTTTTTTTTTAATTTTCCTATCTTGTATTCTCCTATTTTTCGAATTATTCTGATTATCTTCTTAGATTGTACATTGTAGAGATTGATTAAAAATGAATTCGAAATACGTTACACAATATGATAAATGATATCTTATAGGTATACAATAAATACAAGGTTGTATAGAACCTTTCAATTCTTGAGCATTATTTATTATTCATGACACGAGGCTGCAAATTACGTCCGTATCATAAAACCTATGAATTCACGTTCTCTCGATAATGTTGCATTTTCATACGACCCTCGGCGAGCGCGCTGCAGGAAAGATAGGTCAATGGAGTACGTCGATATACAGAGTGATCACGAAACAGTAGCAAGGTTTCGTCGTTCCCTCTCCTCTATCGCGCAAGACCACTTTCACACATGTCCAGACGTGGGCTTATCGATCTGACTGAACGATAAGAATTTTCAGGCGGAATAGAACGAAACTTGCATTAGGTATCATCGAAAAATTCTTCTTTTTTTTTTCGTCACAGGTTTTTCCAAATCACACTTCTGCAATAAACACACGTTTCTTTCGAATTTTGTAATAAACTTTCACTCTTAAATTAATGTAGTCTTAGATACCATTTTTAGATTCCAAATTTTCACTCTTAAATTAATTTACTTTTAGATACCATTTAACGATACTTTTTTTTCACGGTCACAATAATTTCAAAGTTACACTTTTGCAATAAATACACTTTTCTTTTAAATTTTATAGCATATTTTCACTCTGAAATTAATTCACTCTTAGATACCATTTTTAGATTCCGAATTTTCGCTCTTAACCCTTTGCACTCCAATGGCGCTTTTATGGCGACACGCGTAATTACTTTGGAGAGATGTAACAATTCAGACTTTTTTTTATATTATTTTATATTATCAAAATAATGCAAATGAACACAAGACATGCAAATAAATAAATTCGTAAACAATAAAAATACCTTTTTTTTTTTTTTCAAGACAAAACTTTGGCTTTCCAGAAGTTTCACTATTAATCTTATCAAAAAATGCTCGGAGTGCAAAGGGTTAAATTAATTTACTTTTAGATACCATTAAACAATACTTTTTTCGTCAACATCACAATTTTTTCAAAATTACACTTTTCCAACTTCTCCCGAATGTTCACTCTCCAAAAAATGCCTAAACAAACTTAATTAACTTCTCAAAAAATAATAACTCGCTACATCGTACACTTGTTAACCACAGCACGCATCAAACAGAAGGTTCCATCCGTTCTGATTAGATTCACGGTCGACATTAGCATGAAAACTAATATCGTTCCGCAAGATAACTCGTAATATCACATATGCACATACATCCACAGTATCTCATAGTTACCAGGAGGAATACAATATTCCTGTCACAAAGGACTATACACACACAGAGAGAAAGAGAGAAACGTTGATCTGGAAAGCTTTTAAAAAAATTTCTTCAGCCACTGAATTCCCGGTGTGTGTTGCCCAGAGTATCCTTGGTTAGTTTTTCTTTCGACAGGCCTGAATTCGATTTTTTTTACCTCATCGGGCTCCACAGGTTGCGCAATGTAAATCAGGCCAACCTGCTGTCCAATATCGAGGTTCTGTCCACAGCGCGGGGCGAGGGGGAGCACTTCCAGGCTATCTCTATTCACCCTTGACGCGCGTCCGCGATAAAGTGCACGCGATACCGCCTCTTTTCTGCGCAATAAAGCGATTTTTGCGAAACAGGGTGCCGCGGATAGTTCGCGTTCTACCCGCGGAATGTGTGACGCCAAAGTAGACCGGCTCTGGTTTCTCTTTTTACGGTTTCATCGGGTTATAGTCGGCGCGCGCGCGCGCGCACGCTCATGTGTCGCGGATAAGGCCTTAGAGATTTATATGCATGCGACCGCGTTCGAAATAGTTACCGGCCTGGACACGATAAGGAATCAAGTTCACAGGTCAGACAATTTGTATCTACGGATAGCAATGTGGCATTGCCTGATTATCTGATCCTCTGCGTACATATGTTTAAGCGGATAGAGGCACAGTGAAAGCGTAAAATGCCGTTTTACAGGGGCCTGATAAGGAATTCGATAGAGGGATTATTTCGTTGCTCCATTTTCCGTTCCGGCGAACATTGCAGCAAATTGGGTAACATTGTAGCCGTTGGATATGCATTTGTGCGAGATACGTGGATGTTTTCTGTTGTGTTACTTTATTTGCATTGTTCGTCGGAAGATTTTCGGTTTTATATTCTGTGAAGTATATCGTGGCGGATTTAACTACGAGTTGTGAAAGCTGCGGTACGTCGAGAAGTATTAACACGTGTGTAGGGAGGTACAGTTTGGAGATAAGATAATAGGAGCGTATTGGGTAACATTGTAGTTACTGGATATTTATGTGAAATGCATAGATATTTTTTTTATTTTTTATTCCGTTCTTGTATTTGCATTGTTTTGGGAGATTTTGGGTTATTTTATGTGCATTATTTTGGAAAATTTCAGGTTTCAAGCTTCATAAAGAGTCTCATGGAATATTTAAGTTCGAGTTGCAAAAGGTACGCTAGATGAAAGCTAGAATTCCCAGAGAAATATTACACGTGCAGAGATGTATAGTATGAAGATAAGATAATAAATTTCTCATCGAATTATTTTCAAACTGTGTCCCTTTAATTTAACGAAAATAAATAACGAAGAATTTTTAAGGGTAGTTTTTCAGATTAAAAAAGTTGCAAAAAGTATTTGAAAAGTTTTCTTTTTCGAAGCGAACCAGTATCAGTCGCACTTCGAATTAAGGACACTGCTCCCTTTGAGAATTCGCCCTGAGAAATGTCGCAGCATCGAAATTGTCGCCTCGAAAGGAAAATTTTGCATCAAAGATCCAACTTTTTTCCGCCGCGTTCGTTTCTTCCTGCTCGTTTTTATGTAACTTCGACTTCTAACGAGTCGAATCCGTTCCTTCTCCCCCTCTCTCTCTTTTTGTCAACGAGTCACCCGTTGGCAAAAAGGTGAGAAACAGAGAATGTAACGCGAAGAGCTCGTGGACCAGTTTGAATATCTTTCAGCGAGGTTTCAGAAAGCGTTCCCGACTTTCGTGCTGCAATCTCCGTTACGCGGGCTTAATATTTTTTATGGTACGTCGGCCATGTTCGAAGGAGGTACCTCGGTGGTTTATTGTGATGTAACTTGGCGCGTATACGGGGTGACTTACGAGAAACGTGAACCGCTACACATTTTCTTTTCCTCTTTTTCACGAAACTTCTTTTTTCTTAATTAGACGACGTGAAGGTGACATATAGGGTGTAATTTGAAGTTTCGAAGAAGGCATATAGTCGGAAAAACTTTTTTGTCACTTCGAGTTTCAAGTAAATCCGATTCACACCTTAAGGTCAGCTTTGCTTAGGTCGACTATACGTTTGCTAGCAAACGAACAATGTCGATATCTTCAAGGGAAACATCACTGCTCTAAGCACATAGTTTATCACAGCAGTAGAATTTCTCAGTTCGCTTAATTGCATCACAGTTAATTGATTCATCAAGCTTCGCGTTCCGAGCGTTCCAAGGATCTCTATGTATAATCTACCCGAAATTTGCAAGCTCGAAGACACTTGAACTCCTGTATACGTGCACGAGATAAAAGCATAAATCTCCATGAAACGAAAGAGGGAAAAATTTGTCGTTTAAATTCATTTAACCCTTTCGCGACCAGAGGGATGCATATGTCCTACTTAAGTGTACTCCAGCAAAAATTTATCTCAATTTAGCATTCATTGGGGACGTAGAGAAACAACAGTTTAAAAAAAGAAATGGTTCTGTCGCAAAATGGTTAGAGTACCTCGTACTATTCCTTTGTATCCGGAAACGCAGCGCTGCTGTTCGGCTTCCTGTCTTCAGTGACTCACCCTGTATACACAAGCGCATCCTCGGAGTCGACGATTCTTCGAGTTTTACGCAGACTGCCGTGCAATCCTCTCACGTGCTACAAATGCTACAATTTTCTCTCGCCGTTCGCTCGTGACGTTCCGGCGTCCACTGATTTTTCGTCGTTTTCCAACCCTCGCTTCTTCGCAATTCGCCTTCGTCGTACGTCCACCATGCGCCTGGACGAAATCGTTGGCCGTTTCGACGCCTACTCCTCTCTTTATTCATTTTTTCTCTTTATCTTCTCCGTCGTTTCGCTTTATCTCTTTCTTTCACTCTGCTCATTTCTCTCTCTTCACTTGTATCGCTCTTTTTTTCTTTTTCATTATTTGCCACCTTATTTCTCTCCCTTTGTCTCCTTTTGTATCATTTTTTATTACTATTTTTACTTAGCCGTGTAATTTGCGCCTCGTAAACTTCTCAATCCTTCTCATCTGATTTCCCTTTTTCTCTCTCGGTTATTCTTTGTCTTCTGATTCTCTACTTCTGCCTCTTTATTTTTCGCTTTCTTTTGTTTTCCGATTTTTCTATTCTTTTCTCGTACTCAAATAATTCCGAGGAAGCTTGCTTGTACGTTTCGAGTAAGTTCGAACGTTTCCTCGTTTCTCAACAGTCGGAGAAAATCGCTCGATACACATTTACAAGCGGCGACACCGTTGGAGTATCGATTAGCCTAAATGCGAGGGTATAAAAGAAAGCCACTGTTGCTCGTTATCAAGAATAGAGGTTTTTCGTGTTGTTTCTACGTCGTTTCCTCCCCATCGTGCAATTTCTTTCTCTCGACTGAGCCGAGGGAGCCTAATCGCGCCGCTCTGCCGTCCCTTTTCTACCTCCATTCTCGTTCTCCGCTGTTATCAGCTTGTCCCAATCGCCTTCCAGTTTATCTTCACGGCTCGTGTCGCCATTTTCCCGTTCGTCGGTCTCGCGAAAACGACCAAACACGACAACCAACCTCCCGACGCTGATTAATGGCGATTATTAAATCACAAATCGCGCGTGCAGCCGAGGACAAACAATGAAAGCTCTTGTTCGTTACACGTGAACGGTCCTCGAGTTGCGTCAGGTGGATCGATCGTGAGTCGATTTGTCGCGACGTCGTCGTCGTCGCAAAGTGATTATCTTCGAATTCGAAGTGCCTCCTGATTTTTCGAGGGGATTGGAAATTTGTCGTTTTGCGGGTTAAATTGTTGGAAAAAGATTTCTTCACACGTTCGCTGCTCTTATTTTTATGCGTGATTTGAATGGCTTCAAAGGGTGAACAAGGTGGAAGAATTAGTTTTGTGGAATAAATGGTGAAAAATGGAATTTGTATTGTTAAGCGTTTTTCGTATAATAATTTATAGTGATATCCCTGGTGAAGCTGCAATCACAATTGATAAAATATGATAAATAAATATAATAATAATTTGACACAATTTTCAAAATTAAGATAGCTATTATATATACAACTTTAAGCCAACTCAGAAAACTCTTTACCTTCGGTCGATAAAGTTGGGTCATTTGTGACCCACAGGTATTATTGGATGAAACTTTGTCCACCTGGAATATTTCTGTTATTTATAATAATATGGAAAAATGTTACGTACAAAATTTGCACGATACGAAGGGAGAGATAGCACGATAGAAATACTTTTTACGTAGGTAGAGGTGTAGAGGAGATTTCAAGATCGTCTCTGTTTTTTTTTACTGGAAAATGTAGGTTAATGTATTTAGATAAAAATCTGACGAAAAAAATTGATTCTCCGAAGCATAGATAAAGCAGGAGAAACTCTTCCTTCGTCTTCTTTCTCTCCCACCACACAGACACGCTATTTTGGGGGCTTTCCATTAAAAATGGTCAACGCATCGGTGCTTCTTGTGCGTCATCGAGGGTTTTCACGAAGGGCCACATCGTGTCCCTGCCGATCCCCACCTTTATTTTACAACCCACGTCCTGTGCCTCTTAAAACTGTACGTAGGATGAGGCGAACATTTTTACGATATTACGCGTGACTCAGGACACACGCAAATGTTCTTCGATACTGAAAGAAGTCTATGTTTAAATTATTATGAAAGCAATTAAATTAACGGTGCTGCATAAATGTATCTTGAAAAATGGGTGAGATAATGTGTCGATTTTTAGACAAATACTCTTTGGACAGTGGAGGTGTTAAGATTCTTTCTTTTCTTTTTCTGATCGTCAAAGATCGTAGAAGACTTGCTTGGTATTACCATTAACCCTTTCAAAATTTACTCACACTGTAGAGTTTGCGTCTTTTGATACACTTTTAGCCTAATTTAATCCTTAATTTTATCTTACAAGTATTTCTAAAACTACTATCACTAAAATCTGCCGTAGCAAAAGGGTTAATAAAAATACAAAAATGCAAACATTCTTCAAAACTCGGTTAAACAAATTTAGTGACAGTTTACCAAAAATTCTCCAAATAAAATTGCCCAGAAATAAATATCCCAAAAAATAGTTATTTACCTAACACACTCAGTTGAACAAATTTAGTGACAGTTTACCAAAAATTCTCCAAATAAAATTGCCCAGAAATAAATATCCCAAAAAATAGTTATTTAACCAACACACTCTAACAAGTGGCCACTTATTTCACCAACTTCCAGGCTCCACAAACCTACAATAACAAACAATGTCCCCTTCCATCCAAATTTTCCGCCACAAAAACGTTCAAACTCTCCCACATCATATACCAGCCCGTTCCAATTCAAACCGTGGCACAGTGGTCCAAATGGCTGATTTAGCTGGCCAAAAGTCAGTTTGAAAAATTTTATCTAAGTGAAAAAATTTTTATCACGCGATGTAGTTAAATATGTGAGGAACAATACCCAGACTTTTCTTTTTATCATTCGTGCACCGACGATGTGTTGTGCTTTGCCAAAGTTTAGTAATCTTTTCTGGTACGCGCCAGGCCCTTGAAATTTCCCGAAACACTTTTTACGTTTTATGGAAGATGCGTCCTTTTTTTTTCATTATGAAAGTTTTTCTGGTAAGTATATTCTGTATTCTAGAAGGTCTGTACAGTTTTATTATGTATCTTTCGGTGGTTGTTGATACTCATACGTGTTTAATGCATGAATACTATCTTTCACGAATGCAAGAATTCAATAGTGATTTTGTTATACATCCCGATGAGTCCCGATCTTCTTTCAAGCACTATTATATTCTGTGAAGCTTTATGTTTAGAATGCAACAATAATTTGTTGCGCGAACTTGCGCCATTTGTTGCGACCTGCCGGTTACGCGTCTTCGATTGCGTTGACGACCAAGTTTCGGTGAAAAGGCGAAGGAGAATTTAACTGACGGAAAGAAGAGTCAGTTGAGAATTGCAAGCAAGACGAGAGGTATTCTGAAAATTTAGCCACTTTTCGCCCGATATACGTCTTATTTATGTTTAGCATATATTATTTTGGTCCATAATTTCGCGTGGTTTTCATATCGTACAGAATGAAATTCGTAACATTATTATTATTATTCTGTGTTATGCATCGTATTATTATAGACTGTGCAATATAGTTTCTTATATATCAATATACAACTTTTTGCACAAATAAAAACAATTATATTTAATTAATATTTGTACATTTATTATTGCGTACAATATAATTAATTGTTATTACATTAAATTGTCATATTCTATCGAGAAAAGTGGATACGAAGCAGTTTTTAATTTTGGCCATTTGGACCACCGTGGCGTCGATTCAGAGTAACGAGCAATCTCAGCGCAGAGCGCCGTTAGATCGTAACCAGTGCGATCTGAGATCCGAACATTCGAAAAACGTCGCTTCCGATAGTAGGGATAAGAGGAGTGGTTCTACTCAGCTTCGTTATTACTCGATTATTGGTGTTGCGGGGCTAATCTGTCCGGTAACCCCTGCAGCTCTCGCACTTACCACTTACGTGGCGAAGCAGTGCACACGCCAATAACAGAGCTGACCCCCATCCGGTAACCCCACTTAAACTCCGGAGAAGTAGCCTTCTTTGGTTTCTAGAAAGCATCATCCTGGGTACTGTAGGAGGTGAGGAGAAAAGTAGGGGGGAAATGAAAGTACCCGCCCCATCGTTATCGGGCGTCCTGTAACGGACGGATAACCCCGATGATTGTAACTTCACCTCTTTGACGTCTGCGGGGCAGCGAGTAAAACCGTGAGGCTCGATGGAAAATCCCTGGAACCGAACCGAACCGTTCCCGTTCCTGTTTATCCACGTTGATATCGCGCCAGATAGAGAGCGGTGGCTAGTCGTGTGTGAGGAAGGTTTCTATTGGTTGGAGGAGGGGGAATTGGGAGATGTTGGAAAGGGAGGATTTGGCGATAAGGGTGCAGACTTGGAGGATGTTTGAGATGTGTGTTTTGCAGAGTCTATCGAAGGGGGTGTTTGGAAGGAGAGGTTCGTGAATTGGGTTAGATGAAGTTTCGGGGAATTGGGGTTTGCTGAAGTTGTTACGGCGACAGGAATTTTCGGTATTTTGGGGCATTTAGTTTTATGGCTCGTGTGTGCCGAGAGTGGGAATTGGTTCGTTCGGAGTTAGGGTGAATTAATGGTGGTGAATATTGATGGGAAATTTGGAAGGGTGATGTTGGGTATTGTATGTATTAGTTACAATAAGTGGGGAATGGTAGATAATTTTTTTGGATAAATAGTAATTTTAGGTAACACGTTTCTTGTATCAGTTGTTGAGGGGAAGTTCGGAAGGGTGATGTTGTGTATTAAATACACTAGTTACAATAACTGGAGAATGATAAATAATTTTTTTTATATAAATAATAGTTTTAATCGATATATCTCTTGCACCAATTATTGAGGAGAAGTTTGGAAAAATGACGTATATTGAATACGCTAGTTACAATTGTTGAGGGTCTTTAATTAGCGAATAAAGATTGACTCAATCGACTGCAGAGAGAAAACACGTTTATTGATAGAAATGAAATACAAAAAAAAAAAACGGAGGCGAAAACTCGAGTGAAAAACAGTTACTCGGTTCGGGGTTGTCGCACGACTACATAAAATGCGGAAAAACATTTGTTATATACTCGGCATCGCCCCACGGTCGGCGGACCCATGGCTCTTATGGCCCGGCCTGGGCCTACGTTGAGCAGAGAAACTCGCAGTAGGAGAAAAACATTCAAAATATAATCTATTCTCAATAACAATAATTGAAGAATGATAATTAATTTTTTATATAAATAGTGGTTTTAATCAGCTTCTTACACCAGCTATTGAAGGGAAGTTCGTAAAGGTGATGTTGTAAAGGTATGATACACTAATTACAGTAACTGGGGAATGACGATTAAAATGACTATTTATCCAAAAAATTGTTTAACACATTTCTTGCACCAATAATTGAGTGGAAGTGAAGTTGTGTATTCAGTATACTAATTATAGTAACTGGAAAATAATAAATAGTAGTTGTAACTAACACGTTTGTTGTAAGTTTGGTAGGGTGATTTTTTTGTAATTTCTTTGTACAAACAGCAGTTATAATTGACACGTTTCTTATACGAATTTCGAACGATAACGTCTCCTTCGCAGTTGCATGCTCCATTCTACGAGAGCTGCGTTATACTTTCGTGCCTTTCGATTAACGAGGATTTATAAAAGGTCGTGCACAAAAGAGAATAGAATAGAAAGTCCCCTTAAGGTAAGCCAATTAGCGATTGGACAGAAGGTAGCTGAAGCGATGTTTATTGAATCCTTTAACAGAGTCTCTCCAATTGGATAGAACCTTCAGCTATAATAACCCACTTTTCTTTCAATTCCAACAGATCCAGTTCAATTATTATTTAACACGGTTAGATTATTCCGCGATACCACCGTCCTGAGTGTAATTATAACATCGATTTCACGTGTCAATCAAGTCACGCATAATTGAAGCCCTTTTCAATAGTTATCCTCAGCTCTAATTCCGGATGGTCGAAAATTCCAAATGTAGAATGTAGAAGGTAGACGAGAGACGTCTGCTGTGAAATTTCGATAATCTCCATTTCTCGCGTCGTATTTCTTACGCAAAATAGCAGTTCCAGACTAACTCGCAATCCTACTCACATCCAAGAAATCCTCTCGTCTCCATTTTCTTCCCTGTGACATCTGAATTCATATACGAACCAATAAAAAACAAACTCTTCCACGACCTACATCCGAAATTCCGTCGAAAAAGCCTCTCGCAGAACCGCTTAATACAATACGCTCGGCTCGCACATGTACATATTGTACTACTCGAACACGCAGGGGAAAAAAAAGTTCCCCACGCAAAATATAAAACAACGGTATAAAACAAGCGTGAAACAACCGCGGCCGGCGGCGACGATGAAAATGATAACCGGTGGAAGTGGCGTGTTCCCCCCATTAATTAATCCCGCGTATCAAACGTCCACGCGTTATTATGCCAAGAGACAAAAGGCGCTTTCTGCTTGTCCTCTCGCGGCACTAAGTTTCTCACTATTGAGTGAAAATTTTCCGCGCTTACCAGCCCAGCCTCCCTCTCTCCCTTCGCCTGTCATTGTACACATCGCGCGCCGGTATCCTTTTCAGCTTGACACTGCCAGGCCGCGCGCACTTTGCATCGTTGCATCTGTGCCGAAACGTGAAAAAATGCTGGCCCGGTAGCCGAGCGGCGCAGCCACCTAGTTTCCACGCCCTTTAATTATTACCCGCGCGCTTCGACTGGTCACCGTGCGAACTGACAGAACTTTCAAGAACTCTCTTTCTCTTCCTTTCTCTCTCTCTCTTTTTTTCTCCCTTTTCTCTGTCTTTCTCTTCCTTTTTCTCTCTCTTCTTCCTTTTTTTTCTCTCCCTTTTTCTCTTCCATTTTTTCTCCCTTCTTCTCTCTCTTCCTCTCGCCTTCTCGCTCTTCGCCTCGTCTCAAAGGTCGTCAGAAGCGTCCAGAAAGTCATTGTCCACTTCGAGATCCTTTGTTCCAGCCACTCGACTCGGTTTGTCCATCTTTAACGATCGACTCGCGGGGCTTCGTCATCGGGGACATCCTGTGATTCTCTCTTTCTCGGTCGGTAACCACCACGCTCGGATTCCAGATACAGAGGCGTGTGATCTCTCTTTGGGCGTTAACGCGAAGATTGATGTTTAGGCTTTTTGTTCGAGCGACGTTCCGTGATGAGGTTACAGTGCATGGGACGGGTTGATTTGTGTTTCGAGACGGTGTCGGACGTATACCTGGTTATTAGGTGTTAATCACGGCTAGTTACATTACCGTTGTATGGGTAAATCGTGCGTTTTTTCGTCTAATATAAATATCTTTTATACGAGAGATCGAGTTAGACGTGGCTTGTCGGATCGTTCGATTATCTGTTTGAACGATGTGGACTTGTTTTTTTTTTCTCAAGCTAGCATTAATAGACCAGACATGCGGGTTTGTGTTTTCAGGAGGTGTAGGTTGTACTTGCAGGTAATTATTGGGCATCAACTGCACCTAGTTATATTATAGTTATACGTTATCTAATATTCTCCGTAATAGTAAACACAATTTTTATAAAGAAAATTAAATCGGAATCTTGCGAAGTTCGTTTTAATTTTCTTAGGTTAATTTCCCTGTTGATCATCTAGTTGAGAGATTTACTAAGCTATGTTTATCAAATTACAAAATATCAACAGCTGTTTATTATCTTCTTATTTATTTCACAATTTACGTATCTCTTTTCAGTCTTCGTTTAAATTACTCAGTCACGTGCGTTAAACACAAAGTTAGGTTATGTTACAAATAAAACATCTTCAGTTATTTCTAACTTACCAGCGATATAAATTTATCTTCCGATGTAGTATAAATATCAGAGACATTGTATATACGATTCTGAAAGGAACACAATAATCCTACTCTTCCCCCAAACCATTTCTCTCATTCTTAACCTTCTCCTTATAACCCGTCTCTCCAACCCACTTCCTTAACCTCTTCATCCGCCATTCAAACCTCACAAAGAGCAGATCCTTCGCGTCGCAACTTGTCACTATTCAATAAACACCACCCCTCGAACCAACCTCTACATTAATCTCAACCAAAAATACCTTCCATCGCTCTGCTACAACCCCCACCTGTGAAAAGGTGAAGAAAATCGATTCCATCGGAAGGTGGTCCGACTAAGGTGTTCCATGGGACGCGTACAATGTCACCGCGTGGAAGGTTGGAAACCGGGGGATTCCCGTGGGCGTTCTAGCCGTCCGGAGAACAACTCTCCGGACAGTTAACGAGAACGATTTGGAAACGCGGTTGAATGGCGACACAAAGGAAGCTGTACGGTGCGTTGACCGTCCTTTAGAGGTCCAGACACCGTTGCCCTTGGAATTCCTTTCACGAAATACCTGCGCGCTGTCTTTCTGCGTGGTGCATAAAGCAAGATAAAGCTCCATAAAGCGGAGTATAAAATTGAAGATGGCGCTCCGTTCGCGAATAGGTAATCCGTAGAATAGGCGTTTTTAATTGCGCAGCTCGGTGATCGCCAAGGACAGAACATCCCCCGTTTGGAGAACGAGCGACGTGAAGAGACAGACTTTAAACTCACCCGGTTTATTTGTCCTTCGACTGGTTCTCGAACATTAGCTCGAATCGGGTACTCTGCGAAAGGGCCTCTGCGTGTGTCGTTTCGTCGAATTGTTTTCTGTGTTTTTCTCGCTGCTGCGTGGGTAGTGTAGAAATCTATATTACCGTGCAATACAATTAATACGTTTGGTTAAGGTAGGGAGATATCTTGTGGTTGAGAAATTGAACGTTGGCCCTGGATCGTGAGATATCTCGGTTTTACGTTTCGGTGTAATTGCGTACTGTAAGCTTGATCAGTTTAAGGTTATGCAGCTTGGTTGTTGTGTTCTGGAGATAGCGAGTCTTATGACAATTTGCAATGAGAAATTCTTGGAATATGTGCGTTATTTCGAAAGACTCGGAGACTAACATCTGTACGATCTGTTGGTTGTTTGAAGAACCTAACCTTAATGCAGTTTAATTCGCTATCTTTTGCATGTATCACAGTTATTTTAGGTTAGGTTGGAAACTTAACCTCAACACAAATTAATCCATTATTTTTCGAATACATCACAATTATTTTAGGTTAGGTTAGAAACTCAACCTCAACACAAATTAATCCATTGTTTCTTGAATGTATCACAATTATTTTAGGTTAGGTTCGCAAAATGAATATCATTCTACGGTATTATATGTCAAAGATGAATTAGAGGTCCCAAACGTTTTCGGATAGCGCTAAATCAGAAGTTTAAAAGGTTAGGCAAGTTTGCTAATGAAACGCGTGGGATTCACAGACCCGTGAACCCGTTCCTTATCGATTATTCAGAACACTGAGCGATTTCTGCGACACCGCACAGGTTAAATCCACCCACGTTCGAGGGGAAGAGATCTCGAGTTTCAGTCGATCTTTTCCACGTTGAGAGAAAAAGGGGGAAGAAAAGGGTCTTCAGAGGTAAAACGACGTCTGCCAAGTCTCTAGGATGTTGTATGTAAATTTTCTTGCCTTCTATCTGCACCGACCAGCGTCGGCCGTATGAATCACGCCAGAGTCTCCAGTTGCAAACCGGAAATACATCCGACGCCAGGTTCGAATGAAACGCGTGGATTTTTCTCCAGTTTCCTCGTTCTTCTGTCGTTTGTAGGTTATGTTACCATACTGATATACGTTGTATAATAAACATTTACACGTTATTACATAGTATATAGATGTGTGAATAGTTATACACATTATTATTCTTGGTAGATTTTTAAAGTTATATGGAATAAAGAAAATTGACATTATTTCGTTAAAAAAATGATTAGATTCGAAGTAGTAATTTTTTTTAATAATTACAGATTTTAATAGGAATACCACATTTGATACTTGTATTATATTCGATTCGAAACTTCGTAGATATTACATTTCTCGCTATATTTCTACGTTATTACAGTTGAGAACTTTATAGAGTTTAATTGAATACCTTAATTATCATCTTGGCAAACTTGCTCGAATATCTTAATTATCGCGTTGGCAAACGTATCAGCCTTGGTGAACTCAGGTTGCGCAACGAATTCTTAAACGAACCCTTTTGCCTTGCTAACAATTCAACGTTGTAAATCAAACAGTGAATGTTGAATCGACTTTTATCGCTCGGCGTTTATTATTACTTTTGCAATTGCATCGTCAAATTTAAACTCACGTATATATTTTCGATCTATTTTATTACCTACGTAGCACTTTTAGTAGAATTACTTGGGAAAACCAAACGAGAACGAGCTTTTTTCAAATTTTGCTTGAAATTAACTTACGCTTACGTTTAAATTAACAAACATCTTTTTAATCGATCTTGAGCTTGTACAACCCACACCAACGTAAAGTAAGTACACTTGCTTGTCTAATCGAACAAATTTTACATTCCCTATTTTTCTACTCTTGTATCGCATAGGGGAGACTGGGGCTAAAAGTTACGGAGGTAAGTTGTTACAATGGTTATAACTTTAAAACGAAAAGAGATAGGATTGTCCTTTCAATTGTTTTCGCCATGCAAGTAGATCACACGCCACTCTGTCGTCCATTTTAATAGCATCTGCGACAGCGAATCTTGTGGTTATAAGCAACCACCTAGTCACGTATAGAAAACTATAATACATGTAGGAACCGACGACGGAAAAGTATTCAGGGACCCCTAACGGGAATCGAACCCGGGGCCTTCGGCTTATCAAACCCGAGGCTTTGCCCGCTACGCCAATCACTCCCTCTCTATTCTCCCGTGCCGGTCTCCTATTTTCTGGGTATGGAGAGGCCCCGATACTACACTCGGCCATCCTGAATTGACATTCGCCCTCGAATGTCCTCAGTGCAACACTTTCGGGCACACTCCTCCACACAGTGGCACACAGCCGAAAACAACGCATTTTTGGGAGACGTGCAACCCTCAACATGTTTTCATCGCACACCTCCTGTGCTTCGTGTAGCCGTAGATGCCTCCATCGCGGACAAGCCCCCATATGTAGGAACCTAGGGAAAAATATTGAGGGACCCAACGGGAATCGAACCCGGGACCTTCGGCTTAGCAAGCCGAGGCTTTGCGCGCTACGCCAACTACCCCCTCTGTGTTCTCCCATGTCGGTTTCCTATTTGAATATGGAGGCGCCGATACTACACTCGGCCATCCTGAACTGACATTCGCCCTCGAATGTCCTCAGTGCAACACAACTCAACTCAACGCTTTCGGATACACTCCCCCCAGGCAGTGGCACTCTCAACCGAAACACTGTTTCTCAACTCTTTTTGAGAGACGTGCAAACCCCTCTCACATGTTTTCACCTCACAGCGCCTGGCTTTGTGCAGCCGTAGATGCCTCCATCCCGGACGAGCCCCCCCTATGTAGGAACCGACGACGGAAAAATATTGAGGGACCCAAACGGGAATCGAACCCGGGGCCTTCGGCTTATCAAACCCGAGGCTTTGCCCGCTACGCCAATCACTCCCTCTCTATTCTCCCATGCCGATCTCCTATTTTTTGGATATGGTGGCCCCGATACTACATACATATTTGTCGTTCGTTAGTTTTTCGTCTATTTCGATTGTTTCGTCCTTATGGATCAGCTGACATTTCAGAACACGTTGCAATAGTTTTTACTAGATATTTCAATACATAAGCAGAATATTCGCATAAATTGCCACGGGTGTCGATTGGGGCTTTTTGTTCCGCTGGTTTGGGGCAGGTTAACACGTTCCATGCCGCTCTGGACTTTC
This sequence comes from Habropoda laboriosa, assembly GCF_001263275.1. Classification (NCBI taxonomy): domain Eukaryota; kingdom Metazoa; phylum Arthropoda; class Insecta; order Hymenoptera; family Apidae; genus Habropoda; species Habropoda laboriosa. Next base: position 1,298,232 of record NW_017100168.1, read on the forward strand.
CGTTCAGGCCATTTGATATTTCGGCCTTTTCCTTTCGCTGACTTAACCCTTTGCGCGCGAAGGCCCTTTTTCCTATAAGGAAGTGGCAAAAATTAATGTAATTTTTTAAAACTAATATTTTTATTAGAAGTTGGTCCTTTCAAACTATTTCACTGCTGAGATCTCTAAACATGTAGCGAACAATTCACGGAGGTCCATAGACCTACTGTCTTGGAAAATATCCTTAGAGTTCCCTCTAATGGTAAATATAATGCCGCTTCCTAGTCGCCACTCGAGTGCAAAGGGTTAAGTTATGCAACTACGGCGATAATTTGTTAAAAGAAAAATTTTTCCTTTGCTCTATAGCGTATCTTAAACGTTACCTTTTTCTCGATAACGATGATTTTTGCAATCTTATAAATATTGGAAGACGTATAGGGTGAAAAGCAAAACTGTTAGTCTCGACAACGTGGGGCGCACACCCCACGTCACCGAAAGACGTGGAAAGTCACCGAAAATCGGTCCGGCACGGAACGTGTTAACCTCTTAGCTACTGAACGCCGCTATAATGGCTTTCGCGTAAGTCATCTTTTCGAACGATACGCCGCTATAGTGACTTTCATGGATATCATGTGTTTGAACGGTATGCCACTGAAATGGCTCACCCTGTCTGTAGATATCTTTAAAATATCACCTGACTGCCCCCCTCATTTGTTTCGCCTGAACCACATTTCCTAACAACATCGAAGCTATCGTTGAAGAGTACGCGTATCAGAGAAATCTTCAGAACGAACAGTATTTTACTCGTCCGCGTCGAAGCTCGCCGTACAGAGATACAGTGTTGCGGAAAGTCCAGCCGTAGCTAAAAGGTTAATCTCTGAAACGTCGACAACTTCTCACGTTTTATCGGCGCGATTTCATTGTTCATCGTTCGATAGTTTGCCAAATGGCCGAGTCGTGTGATGATTTCCAATATTGTTACAAAGTTAATTAATCATATTAGGTTTAAGGCTGTTGATAAGTATAGATCTGGATAAATAAGTAGAAACAGTTGAATGTAAGGCTCTGGCGAAAGATAATGCTCATGATTTGTATACCTACTGGTTTAGTTTTCTTTTAACAATAATATATTTCGGTTGATTTGAACCTCGATAAACATTATTTATAGAATTGTATTTTGTTTCATGAGAAACATTGAAATATTTCACTGAGAAGCAACTCTTTTTCCTTTGTAACAACTTATCCGAAGGCTGTAACAACTTGCCCCACGACGACGTTAGAAGTTACGCTTCGCCGAGTTGCAAATAAACGGCTCCCTACGAAAAACTGATTGCAATATGTTAAATGTAAGCTCGGAATCTTAAAGTACGACAAATTTAATAATAGATCAGTTCATAGTGAAGAAAATAACTGCGTTATTTCTCGGTCATTTTAAAATTGTAACTTTTAGCCCCAGTCTCCCCTACTTAGTCTCGCTTGAATCCACATCCGATAACCATCGCCATCTTGTCGAAGCTTCTTCGAATCGTAGCTTTTTCGTCATTCTCGACACATCGAATTCGTTCCATCTTTTCATCGGTAAAATAGAGGTCACCGAGCAGCCACCCTTTAGAAAAGAAAAAAAAAAAAAAGACCATCGCCTCGTTAGGATGATTACAGTTGGGGTCGAAGGGGAGGTAGCGGCGTTTCATTATTCTTGGAAACGAAGGTCTCTCGTTCAGAGAGAACGCTGCCCTTCCGTTTCATGCCAACAACACCTTACCTTCGTAGCGAGAATAAACTTGTCCGTGTTCGATGTCCGCAACCCAAGTCTCAATGCCGGGTTTGGATACGATGAGACAGGACGAAAAACCAGCCTCTGAATCCCGTGGAGATCGTCCGACGACGCGTAACGAAGCTACCTGACGCGATCTCGCGTCCTCCAGCATCGTAATCTCGCGACGACAACAAAGCCGGGGGTAACAAATGGTCGAGAAGTGTCGCGTGCAGCCTGCGACAGAAGAACGCGGGGGGAAAACATCCGTCGTAGATCGTCGATCACGCGAAGTATGAATGAACCAAGCATTAGGCGCACACACGTTAAACTTGGCTCGTTTCATTAGGCTTCACTTCAGCGCCCGTTTCTTTTCTTCCAGAGTGTAATCGAGTGTCGAAAGTTCGTAGACCGAGTCAAAGTGGTTGTCAAGATCTTGTGAAATTCAGTGAAGAAAAAAGAAATCTTCTCTTCTCGCGTTAGGAGGAATCAAGGGGAGAGAATCAGTGGTGTGACGTCGAAAGCGCCCGTTTTCACAGGTATTAAAAATAGATATCACATTTTTGTGTGATGATTCGATGCACGACGGAAGAGAATTCAAGGGTCAAGCTACTGTTCTACGATCCCGTTCTGCTTCCTAAAATATCCACGTGAAGAAGAAGATTCAGAGACAGAGAGAAAGACGAGGATAGAGGACGGTGAAACAAGAGGGAAGAAGAGCTTGAATTGCCACAAATGGAAGAACTACCGTTTTCACTGAACGTCATTCGATATATAGACGATAAATCAGCGAACTGAACGGCTGTCAGTTCGATTTCACGGCGGATCGTCTTCTTAGGCTATCCGTTAGAGATCGGATTCGCCACTTTACTCTCTTTCTCTCCGATCGCGAGGCTGGATTTTTTCGTCGCGAGCACGCGACATGGATGCCCTGGAATTGCAAGCGGCCCTGGTCAAGCTAGATCCGGCCACCACGGTTACACCGATCGGTTCGAACGTGAAAATGCTGCCACCACCGCCGCCACCTCATCATCGCCATCATCATCATCATCGTATCACGTTCACCGCCGATCTGGACGTGAACGATCTGACGGTGGAGAGCGCGGTGCAAAACGACGCGAAGTCGAACACCATCGTGTCGACGACGTTGCAGACAAGTAGGAAGCACTGTTCCGTACAGCTGACTGTACCCAGACGTCAGAACAACGACCCGAACAACCCGCAGATAGAAGTGTCGAGGTGCGAGATGGCTGAGGTCAGGTGACGCCAGCCTTGCTTCGACCTAATCTTTTATCACACTTATCCACCGCACAGGGGCAGCAAGCATCATGCTAAGCATCATGCTAAGGAGAAGAGACATCATCATCATAATACTATGCATCATCAGCATCATAGATCTCATGTGGTGAGTCAGTGGTGTACTATACCAAGCGTGCTCGTTCGTTGTTCGCGGATGGAGTAATTGGTTGTTTCTTTTTTTTTTTTTCTCTTTCATTTCATTTTTCGTTTCTTTGTGTCTCTTTGTTTACGAGCTATGCGTGCGTGTACTCTTTTCAGTTGAACGCTGTTTCAATTTCAATCTTGCTGCGGTCATTCTTTTCTCTTAACAGTTTGCACTTTTCGTTTTTAAATTTTGTAGCTTTGAAGAAAAATTGGTTTTGAAAATTTTTTGGGTGAAATGAAAAGGAGAGAATTAGTGGAAATTGAAGGAAAAGATTGAGAGACTGGAGCAAGATTAAATTAGAGAAGATGCTTTTTTGTTTATCGTAGAACGATCGATGGATCGTTTTTGGTGTAATTGAAATGTTTTCTTTTCTTTTTTTTCTAGTCGATTCCTTAGACTGTTATTTTCATCTGTTATTTCGCGATTTCAGTTTTCCGTCTCTGTAGAACGAGTATGTGTTACTAGGGCATGCATGATGCACATCGCGTAGCAAAATCATACGGTTGAGCATTCAGCTGCTGCTGGTACCTCGCGCTATCGAGAATGCTGTTGTTATAGCGAAGGCCAAAGATTTTGATCGCTACTTTTGTTCGCTCCCTCACGTTTCGCGAAGCCGAGTATTGAGCAAATAACTTCTTTATTTGCAAACAGATTTTTAGATAACAATAATATGTATAAACAAATTCTTAAGGGTTCGTTATGTGCAAGTCCATTGTCCGAAGGTGCAAAAGCTCCGTGTAATAGTTCGTACAAGAGTCCTTTATTTTTTTAACTGTCCAGTCCTTTTATACATTGTCGCCTGTCCAGAGGTGTGTCTTAATGAAAATTGGGAAAACGGTGGGAAAGGTGTTCTGTCCAATGGAGGAGGTTCGAGGGAATCGTGGTCCTGTCGTTCACGCCCTGTAGTGGGGTCGGTACGTCAGTTGCAAGTAGCGGTACATCTGTAGGTCAAGGATAAGGTAAAAATTGGTGTGTTCAGGTCGTCCTATTGTTGTCCACGCTTTAGTCAGTCCTTGGTCCGAAGAGTAAGATTACGATGCGTGAATTTGCTATTGAGCAGAAAAGGCCAGGCACTTGAAAACCTATTAAGCGTCTGGCGGTTTTCCCCTGATTGTAAAATTAATGACACGCTACGAAACTGAATATTCTAATCCAGAAAAATAGCAGATGTGTCGGCCGTATCGTAAACTTAGGATAATTCGTTGTCCCCGAGAGCTTTAGCATTCCCTGTATCGTTCAGTTACCTTGCCATGCGCTGTTATTTTCTAAAAGTCCGGACAAGAGTAGAGAGGAAATCATTCCGACGAGACGTAGCTCCAGATAAAAGGCGAGACAGAGGGAGAGAGAGACTTGGAATATATGAAATTCCATTGGTATGATTCGTACAAGACTGGTGCGCTGTTATTTTCTAAAAGTCCGGACAAGAGTAGAGAGGAAATCATTCCGACGAGACGTAGCTCCAGATAAAAGGTGAGACAGAGGGAGAGAGAGACTTGGAATATATGAAATTCCATTGGTATGATTCGTACAAGACTGTTGAGAAACACGCGGCAGAATGATAGAAGTGTTTCGTAGTTGGAAACAAAATCGTTGGCCTCGATTATACGCTTCTTGTAA
>NW_017100168.1:1303047-1304987 GCF_001263275.1 Habropoda laboriosa
CATTATCGTCCATTAACGTTTCAGATGCGCCCACTTCTCTTACACAAACTCCTCTGCACTAAAAGTATAACCAGAAACAAAGAGGAATTCCTTGAGTTTATAGATAGAGTGAAATATTTCGAGTCTTTCGAGATCATCCATTTAACTATCGGATAGAAATATATAATAGACACTTCGGATATACGAGAATCGAGATATTTGTATTAAAAAATAGTTACACTCACCGATACCTGTTTTTTCACATTGTGTAACGTTTTAGTCTGCAGTAAGAGAAAAAGCAGAGAAGAAAAGAGAGAAACTTGCTTAAGCTCCGGAATCCACGTCACAGAGTGCTGTATACACGACACAGTTTAATCTGCTTACTCTTTATCCATACATTTGTCTTGCTACGGTTTTATCTCTTTCTTTTTCAACCTCTTACAAGGTACACTACCGAAACGAAAGTAGCACAGTGATATAGTTCAATATTTGAGTAGAGGAAAATAATTCGGCGACCTTGGACGATCGAAAACTTCGGTCCAGGCTATAGGTCTGCGTACTCGATACGCTCGCTCTTCGGAATAAAAATTCTAACACCCACAATATTAGATATTAGGTGTATTATAACTTCATAAACTTCCTTTTCTAACCTCTTACAAGGTACACTATCGAAACCAAAGTAGCTCGGTGATGTAGTCAAATGTTTTAGCAGAAGAAAATAATTCGGTTACCTTGAACGATCGAAAACTTCGATCCAGGCTATAGGTCTGCGTACTCGATACGCTCGCTCTTCGGAATAAAAATTACGTCTATTCTACCTTCATAAACCTTCTTCTTTGAACCTCTTACAAGGTACACTACCGAAACGAAAGTAGCACGGTGATATAGTCAAATGTTTTAATAGAAGAAAATTACTCGGTGACCTTGAACGATCGAAAACTTCGATCCAGGCTATAGGACTGCGTACTCGATACGCTCGCACCTCGGGATAAAAATTCTAACACCCACAATTTAAGCGTTACGTCTATTCTGCCTTCGTAAACTTTCTACCAAAACTCCAACACACTTTTCACTCTATATACAACTCTCTTAATAAACAAACAACCAACCATTTCTCACCGCAAACAACCTCAAGACACGAAGCTACTTCTATTCTCGTCTGCTAAAAAACAAAAAATCCTCTTCTTTTCTTATTCCATAACGCACAATATTCCGTGCACAGAACACAGAAGACTCGTAACGTACAATAGTACTCTGTCACCGTGAACATTTATATCGTCATAAACACAGTTTAGCTCTGAGCAGCCACACACGCGTCCAGCCATCCAGTCTCCGCTGTGTGTACTCTTGGAGCAAAGCATCGCGTAATGGGCCTATCGCGGGCCACTTAGCCGCTCTACCATCGGACTATCGTCGACAACCGCGGTCCGGACATTAATGGACGTATTTCCGGGACACGGTGTACAGCGTAAATGAGGCGAGATAGAAGCGAGTGGTGCACTGTGACCTGAATTTCTTTAAGGGCACCTAGTTCGAAGGGTGTGCGATCGGTAGAGAGAGATGTGTCACCGGTCGCGAATAACCTATTTAACAGACATCCAGAGGAAGCTTTTGACGAGGACATCGTATTCTCAAAAGATAGATAAAGAGAGAGAGAGAGAGCAGAGGTTGCAATTGAATTCGTTGAACGTGCATAAAGGAAATAGTAATTACACGCCGGAGAGAAAGCAAACGTTACAGCCATAGCAGATCCTCTTCTGATTGTCTTTTATCGCTTACTCGGTGAATTCACCGGGTAATTTGATCCACTTGGAGAACCACCGCCGCTCGCTGTCCATCAAATCGGGTAATATTATATTCCGGAATATTGATTGTTTGATCGGAGAATTCTGGTAATCTCCGTTTATTGGACGGGCACGCTGTTTAGCGCGGTATCTCTCGATACCTTTTGTACCATCGAG
>NW_017100168.1:1305014-1321854 GCF_001263275.1 Habropoda laboriosa
AGAGTTGTTCAAAGTGAAACGTCGATAGCTTTTGTTGGAAGTCTCTCGTTTGGTTGTGCTGCAGAGGCTGTTGAGCCTTCGTCGAAGCTTCGGGGTGATTATTATGATTACCCGGTTAATGTATTGTGCCGATACTAAATTTATCGTTCGATAATCGACGGTTAATGGATTATCGGTCTATTGTACAGGGTGGAACACGTAAAACAGCCCATCTAATTATCTACTCTAGCTATAATGGTATCAGAAAAGTTTTATACGTAATTTAAATGGTTCCATAAGGTGAATAATATGAAAGACAATTTTTTTCTGTTTTTCCTTTGTTTCAAGGTTTCATGTTTTTTTTAAATGATCTTGGACTTTCAAATTTTAAATCAAACGTGAGACTTCCTTTCAGTTTTTGTTATTTCTTGCATCAAAAAAATTGTTCTTTCACCTTAATAACCCTTTTGCTACGGCAGATTTTAATGCACAACGTGGGTGACTGACGGTAAACTTTTAACTACGGCTGTAAAGTTTATCATTTTGGCCGCACCGTTTTAAAATTCGGTTTATCGAGTATAGGATAAAATTAAGCATTAAATTATGGCGGAAGTGCACCAAAAGGCCCCAACAGTACAGCGCGAGCAAATTTTCAAAACGCCCCTAAGCGCCAATAGTAACGAAAGCGTTAACAAAAATTTTCTCGTACCACCATACAGAAGACAATTAGGTGGTCTGTCTCACGTGACCCACCCTGTATAGAAAGGAGCAAGAAAACACTCTTCGCCTAATGAAAATCCTACTTAGATGAACTCCTACAGATTACCAACAACACAGTCCATGTTAACAAATTTTTGCCTCGTCCTAACAAGTAGCACACAGCTGTTTCAATCCTCAGTTCCACCTGCTGCGCTTTTCATAACTCAGTTCGACGCAACACTCGACGAAACATCAAACGAAATATTCCAAACGATCCTTTCTGAATCATCGCGAAAATAGAGGAAATCACGAGGAAAATACATCGTGCGTACACTGCACACAGGTATCGGTTGTAAACTCGACAAAAACTAGAGAAAAAGAGAAGCAGACGATAGGCTATCCACGCGTATCAGAGTTGTGTGCTTGAAGCGAGGATATGCTGGTTTCGCGTGAAATCGAAACCCAGTTCTGTTAGATCGCAAATATTGTTGCGTTCGCCTTTTGACAAGCTGCACCGTTAAACCTTCGCTCCAGACATGATTCATGTCTGCTCGACATTGAGCCATTGCCGTAACGTTATACTTTCATTCCGGGTGTAGCCATCATCCGCGCGCACACACAGAGGATGCATGAACTAACGCAATAGGAGTATTACTTCTGTCCAACTTGCTGTACTTCTGGTCAATTTTCGTAAACGCTTGCTTTTTTTCCAGTTTATCGGTGAAGGGTAATCTGTGTCGACGAGAGAGTGACGTGGAAGTTTCGAGGCCTGTCGATGGCATCGATCGTTTCTGCTTCCCCGTGCGTGGATAAGTGGGCTGTATATAGCGTGTCTGGGGCACGGGTGTGCTCGTGAAATTGTTTTTCGGCCTGTTAAGCATCCGAGCGGAGGATATTTATCGGTAATACTTGGCGAATTATTTGGTAAATTGGCTCGGGTGTATTTTCGTCGATGTGAGAGATGTGCTCTCAAGGTGGGATTGGTAATACCGTAACGGTGGATTCTTCGGAAATGAAAGATTCACTCTGGGTTTGTAGACGAGCGATATTTCTGGATAGATTGACCTTTCGGGTGGCAAGGTAACGCTGCGAACATTTCCACGAGGACACGTTTAACGTCTGTTGTCATTTCTTAGGATTTTTTTGGGGGGGAAAATTGAAGGTTGTATCGTCGAGTATGATTTTTGGAAAATTTTTGCATATACTTTCTTTTAGGAGAATTGTGGAAATTTAATTCGTGAAAAAAAAGTCGATTTTTTGGTCTGAAAAAATGGTTCTGAACATTTTTTGGCCCTACTCTGGAGCCCTGTGGTACACTTCTATCTTAATTTAATACTCAATTTTATCCTTGACACACATCTATCTTAATTCACTAATTAAAAATCTTTTAATTTAAGATGGTACGGCGAAAATTACAAATTTTACACCAGGGGTTAAAAATTGACCATCTGTGACAGACGTTACGTATTAAAATATGTCGTAGCGAAAGGGTTAACACTTTGCAATCGAGTGGCGTCTGAGAAGCGACGTTAAATAATCGTCACTTGGTAAATAATTAATGAAGACAAAGAACAGATCTGTGGGCCTCCATAAATTTGTTCGCCACAGTGAAATAGAGAATACATTGAATATTTGAATAAAACAGTATACTTAATTTCTACGTTAGTTTGAAAAAATTTCAAAGATCCGATTTGCAATCTTTTCTACAACAAAATTACCTCCGAGTGCAAAGGGTTGAGTGAGAGAATTAAAATGCTAAAGCTACATGTATCAAAAGTGTACCAAGCAGGCAAAAGAAACTTGCAATCATAATGGTTCAGTAGCCTAATTTTGCAATTTTTAATTTAAAAAATTTAGTTAAAAAAATTGACACCATATTTGGTTTCGTCGATTGGAAACACCTGTAAAACGCAGGAGCGTAACGATTCCGTGTGGTTCCAATCGACGTCTGTAAAGGAGAGTGCTTAAATCGATGGAAAATTGCCAGTCAAGAATTGGATCAAGTTTGTCGTGTCTGGAAGCACGTGTAGTACACGAAGAGACAATACGACTACATTGCTAGACATTTCCCTTTGTGCAGCCTGGTCAGATCGATACCATGGACCCTGTAACTCGGCCATCACCTACCAAGGTTGTCCTCCTATCGGTACACGAAACCATTCTCCCGGTGCAACGTGCCACCTTCATGTCACGAATTTCTAATCGCGTATTTGCTACTGCTAAAAACGTGCGGCCAGTCGTAAATTTCGTCGAGTGTCGAACATAAACACGTGTTTCGAGATTTGGAAAAAGTAACTTGAAGAAAATATTGGAAAATGTTGGAACTCGAGGATAGATCTCATTCAGATCTGTATTTTTTCACATTAGATATATTGTAAACTAATTGGGTCATTTAGGTCCGAAAAAATTCTAGGACACGTATCAGAGTCTCTACTAAATCACACAATTGCTCGTTAAGTCAAATTTTAAAAGAATTTCAATAAAAAATGAAAATTCGTTTCGAAGAAGTAGAAAAGTGAAATTTTCTTTGGGTGGTCAACGACCCAAATTGCCCAGAAGAATTAGAAACAAAATACATGCACAAAACAACGTCGGAAAATTACAAACAATACCAATATCAAACATTCACTTTTTTCGGAAACTTGCTAATGGGTCAATTTTGACCCAGTCAGACCTAAAAGTGTTAAAAAATGAACAATGCCGTCATACATAAACCTATAGAAAACGATAATTGAAAGATAATATCAATATCAAACATTCACCTTTTTCAGAAAAGTTGCCAATGGGTCATTTTTGACCCGGCCAACGCTTCCAGTCGTAAAAAACGAACAATTCCTCGACACACGAACTATTCCGTTTCAAGTATAGAAAACAAAGTCAGAAAGTTACAAACAACAATACCAGCATCGATCGTTAATGCTTTTTTAAAAAGTTGTCAGTGGGTCATTTTTGACCCGGCCAACGCTTCCAGTCATGAAAAACGAACAATCCCTCCACACGAGCTATTCCGTTCCAACTTTCAGTCAACCAATGACGAGTTAACTCGTCTCCCCAAGTTAACAGGTTAAGTGTATCTGAAGGCGTATCTGAAGAGACGTCGATACTCGTGACCTGGTGGTCCCGTCCAGTCGAACCTGCGAACCAGCTTCGTGTCCCTTCCAGCAACAACAGTACGAGTGTCCTTATCTCGTTCATCTTCGCGTCCTCCACAGAATGCAAATTGGCCTCTTCTCCTCGCATCTGGCTGCCTAGTGCAAACGCGTGTGCGAGTTTCTAATCGTATGCACACACGCGCTCCTTTTCCCTCCACTCTTTTCCACCGTGTCGAGCTTGTGCATTGTTCGCGATATAAGGTGCAACACGTCCAATCGGGAGTATACGAGCTTCTTCTTGCTACGTGATAAGACGACAGAATCGAAGGCAAGATGCGTTTCTATCCGGACCGCACTGTTTGACAGGAACGTGGGCTGTTGCCTGGCTGTGTTGCGTATTTAAGTGTGTACATTAACGCCAGGGAAACTGTCAGGTGTGTGTGTGTTATTCAATCTGGAAGTTAAATTTATCCAGTCTCCGTAGAGTTCAATTCTAGTGCAGAATTCTCTACGGGGAAGTGAAGTCATGTATGATGTGTTTTCGCGAATACGGTATGAGGTGAGTTATGAAAGAATGACAAAGGCTGTGTATGACCTGATTGAATAAAAAGAGATGATTAGGTAGCGTGATGTGATGCATTGGAGATTTAATTCGGATAAATTTAGATGTTGATGGATACACGGTGCGACGAAGCTGCGTTCGAGGAAGTTGTTGTGACATTATTTTTCTGGCAAACATCGAACATTCCTTTACTCTGCGCTGTTTTTTAAAAATACCTCGCGTTCACGTTCCGGATGATCGACGAGGTAATCAGGGTTCTAATTGGTTAGACGATCGATGAAAAATTTGGGAAAGTTGGGAAAAACGAAGTTCGAGAATGGAAGTGAAAGTGTAGAAAATGAGACGAGTGACCAAGATTCCTCGTTACATTGGTGAAATCGATGAGTTACGAATTTTTGCCCAGGAATTGTTTGTTCCATGTTGTAGAAAATTTTTCTGAATTTTTTAAATAATTTATTCCAAGGAACTTGGTGTTTTTATCGTAATAAATAGAAACAAGTAATGTTGATAGTTGAGTTATATGGTCGAATCAACTGAACCGTGTTGTCGCATTTTCAAAGATCAATCAGAACCAATCGGCTAATTTCACCAGGCATGCGTACCTAATGGAAACCGAGTTTATTAGCAAATACCACGAAGGAAATTCGAAATTTCCCAGTTTATACCAAACACGGTCCAGACTCCGGAAATTGGCCGCCATTCTACCAATATACAAATTAAATTAACCACTTCGATCATCGGTTCTCCAATCAACCCCGCATAAATCACTTACCTCCCGCAAAATTCTACCAAAATGAACGAAAAAAGAAACATTCAATCACAGTGTACACAACGGCTTACTTTCAACGGGTAATACCGTTGAAACGCGAAATAGCGTTCGATCGATTAGCATTCAGCGCACTTACATCTCCGCGTTAATTGTTATTCCAGGTGAATGTGGAACATTTCGTTTCCAATTTCAATTCGGCTTCTATTTCAGGAAAATCCCGCGGAAAACGGAGTTGGCCGGTTATCAAATTAGCCGGTTAATTCGCGCACTTGGACGAAAACGCGATTAACAGAGGGATGAACGCATTATCGACGTGTTGTATATAGTACAGGTCTCTCCCTCGTTTTCTCGTTTTCAGCTGGTTTCGCGATACTTCGCGAATTGTGCGGGTTGCACGGGACTGTGAAACCACACTCGCTTTTTTCCCCCGTGTTTCATGCTGATCACGCGTGGAAACGTGCCCGCGAACTTCTAACGCCGTTCGTATTCCGCGTGCAGCGAATCCGTTTCCCCGTATGCCATTTGTATACACACGATGCATGCGGGAAGTGGTTGTATTGCGCGCGTTCACTCTCGCCTCTTAACGAATTTCGCGGCATCTGGCTGGTGACAGTGTCGCACTGTGCGTATTAGATGAGCTTCGAGTTTTATCTGACAGTGCTTTATAACAGTTCACGTCTCGTGTAACGCTGTCAGTGGGTGTTGTGGATCGAAACTTTTGTGATTTTGTTACCGCGTCGATAATTGTTGTTGGTCGATAAGGAAGGTTTGAGGGATTTTTTGCAGATTTTTAAAGGGGGATGAAGGTGACTAACTCCGTGAGATAAAATTTGTTGGATTTGTTTTATCTAGGAAAAATTAAGCAGCGGAGTATTGAGAATATGAAGAAGTGGAGTTAGTCATTTTGGTTTCCGAGTGACTCGATTCGCGTGAATTGAAATTTTGTGATAATGGACGTTTTCGAGGGTTTGACGGTATTAATTGTTGCAACGTTAATGATTGCCGTTGTTAGGTATGATGTTCTTGTTAAAAGGTATTTTGAGAATTGTCAAGGTAATCATTTTTGTAATATTGATAATAATTATTACGGTTAAGTATGGCGAAGTAAGGAGATTCTTTGAAAATGAGAAAAAAATAAGACTGAAGATATTTTATAGACAATATTAATGGAAATTTTATGATGATAAAATTGTATTTATTTAGTTATTGTTTTGAAAGATTTTTCAAATTTTTAAAAGGGGTAATGATTCTTACGATTCTGATAATCGTAATTACTACAAACTGAAATTTTGTGATAATGGATATTTTCGAGGATTTAAGGGCAATAATTATTGCAAGGTTAGTGTTGTTCACTACAATATTCACATTAAGAGGTAATGTAAAAATTGCGAAGCTAATAACTTTTATAATAATCATATTAATTATTACAGCGAAGTATGGTAACAGGAGGTTCTTTAAAAATTATGAAAATTCTTTATACGAGGTTAAAATTTAAAACGTAAACTTATGTATATTTCGCGGAAAACAGCGATGGAAATTTTACGACGATAAACTTGTACTTATTTAGAAAAGATGCGTATCACAGATAGGATATTATCACATGAAATAATACGAACGATAGAACGTATAAAAATGGTGGATAAGCAAAGAATAGGCTTAATATCGTAACTCGGTGACACATCTTTCTTCGCAGCAATTCCACTGCGATTGTTACGAGCATTTTCTGTCCCTTCAGAACAGTTCTCCGCGGTTTTCCTCTTCACTCGTGCACACACACTTTCTTTCTCTCGTATTAGCATCTTGTTTTCTGCGTCTTTTTATCATACCGCGCGTTTTCTGTCGGAAATGCCGCAATTGTTGCACCAGCCGGCTGAAAGAATTGTGGACTTTGATGGAAAGAGAGAGCACAAAGGATCGCGGAGATAAGAAAATTGTGTAATTTACCATAATTTCGTGTACTTTGTATGGAATTTTTCAATTATCTTTCCCTTTGATCATTTTTATATTACTCCGGAACATATTGCGCGAGTAACTGCAAGAAATTTCGTACTTTATTCTTGGCCTCGCGAAGTATAAACGAGTAATAAAACGGTGAAGTTCGTGGATTCGGGTGAAAGCTAACTTTCAGAGGAGAGTTTTGTTTATTCGGACATTCTGCGGGATAAAAGTCGCGAAAAAGTGTTCGACACGCGGTATATTCGTTCTTGAAGTAAGAAGAACAAAGAACTTCTGCGGGAGAAGAATAAAAAGTGGTGTATAAACTGTGAAATTTGTAAATTAAGTACGCAAATATTACCGCGATCCTTGCTTTATCGTAGAAAATTGAACTCGTAACATCCTATAATTTAAAACGTGATAAACACAAGCTGTGACCGTAAAAAAGTTCCACTTTAATTCTAACTTCAGTTTATAAAACGTAAATCGTACGGGAATAAAATTTCCATCATCTCGCGCCAAGTGCTGGGAGAAAAAAGAGGAAACGCAATTTACGCGGGGAAAAATTTCGAAAATTAGTTAGAACGTTAAATTAAAGCGAAATGTTATTTATCCGTGTATAAAATACACGTTTAAACTTCACCTTGATTCAGTGGCTAAATAACACACTCCACATACGTTACCCAAAGCGTATTCATATACCAGATTAGCATTCGTGCGTTCCCCCATGAACTAAAAAAACGACCAAATTGAATTTACGCGGGAAAAAAATTTCAAAAATTATTTGGTATATTAAATTAAAGTGGAGAGTTATTATCCGTGAATAAGGGTTTAAATTTCATCGTGTTTCGTTGGTCAAATAACGCGCAACGCGTAAATTCACACGAACTATAATATTAACAGAAAGACCAAATACAATTTGCGCGGGAAAAAAATTTGAAAAATTATTTGAAACGGTAAATTAAAGTGAAAAGTTGTTATTCGTGAATACGCGTTTAAACTTCGCTACAGTTCGATGGTTGAACAATATATAACGCGAAATACTAACAAAAGGACCAGATACAATAATTTAGGGGGGGGGAAAAAATTTCGAAAATTATTCGAAACGTTAAATTAAAGGGAAAATTGATCCATGAATAAAATACGCGTTTAAGCTTCTTCGGTGGCTAAATAACACACTCCACATACGTTACCCAAACCGTATTCATATATGGGACCATCATTCATGCGTTCCCCCATAAACTCTTCATCCTACGTTCTTCATTTCCCATCCTCGCGTTACGTTACCCCACTGGCCACCCTCGTCACGTGCTTTTTCGCGTAATTTCATTTCGCCTGCCGTCACGGTGGGAGGCGGAGGGCGTTATATAGCGGCGATATACGCATGCAAATACAGCCGCACATAAATTTCAAGGGATCCGCGGTCTCGTATTATTTTCGCGCTTCTGCGGCCACGTGCACGCGAGCAAACCACATCCTTCGATGCTAGATTTTAAATATACCGGGCAAACAGCCGGAATTACCATTCAGCTGTGTCCACTTACGCTGGATGACTCATTTCGTTCTATAACTGGATCTCTCCTCGAGAAAAATTGCGCGCACGAGGAAGTCTCGTGAAATTTTGTATTCTTGAAGCGAAAAGAGACTGCGTGTTGTGAAGAAATGGTGTAGTTACGTGACTTTAAACGAAGACCTTTTTCTCGAGGGATTTAGGGTATTTTTGTATTTTGGAGAGGGGGGGGGGAATTTTTATCGAGCATCGTTGAAGATGAAGAATTTTGATGTTGAAAATGTTCGGCCTGCTTTTGACATGTCTGTTACGCGTTTCTGAATGGAGGTGACTTCGAATTCTATGCTATCTTTCTTCATTTAGATTCTCTCTTTCTTCACCCTCTTCACTGTCTTTCTTCATTTAGGTTCTCTCTTTCTTCACTCTCTTCACTTTCTCTCCCTTCACTCCCTCTCTCTTCACTCAGTCTCTCCCCGTCTCTCCCTGTCTCTCCCCGTCTCTCCCTCTCTCTGCTTGTCTCTCCCTGTCTCTCCCCGTTTCTACATTGATGTTGAGAAACGTCGAAGTGTAATTTTTTGTATTGATAGTCCTGAAATCATAGGTTAATTGGAAAAATGCATAGATCTTGAAGTTTCATTAGCGAAGGCTTGAAAAATTCAATTTCTACGCGCACTCAATCATTCATAGTTTCGATCTGAGAACGGACCTGTCCTCTTCCCTTTTGTACACCGACTCTCTCCGTTCTATTACACCATTAATCATCTGAATGGTCGCTATACAATCCAAACAATCATACTTTAACTTCATCAGCGACAGTCACCGTTACCCACCACTTTTACCATTTACATTTCACCGTTTCAATGGTCTCTCTGGCGTCACACATCCTTCAAAATAATTACACTTCAACTTCATTAGAGATACTCGCGGTTGCAACCACTTTTACCATTTACATTTCACTTTGGTGTCGCTTCGCTGATCACTTGGACGATGTTATTCCTCCGTCACCATCGTCGCAGCGCAGCAACCTCGAATTCTAATAATGGTAACCCAATAAAGCTGCGATTTCATTGTTACAACCGAGAAACACCCTTCACCGTGGATTATTAAAATTCCCCCCCCTGTTGAAGAGGTTGCCTGAATGCTGCCATCGGTAATTTATACGTCACTTTCACGCGCACAAACGCTCGAATCCGTGTTGGTCCCCTCTTCATTACCGTTAAACTGGTCGCGAAAGCGACCCTTGGTTGGTCCAGCACCCTTGTTTTCGGTGGCACCCTCTGTAGCAAAAGGCCACCGACAGGGTCAGTCTTTCAATCAGCGCTCGAACGGTGATTTAACGAGGCTGAAAAAGACCCGGAGGAGAAACAGGCTACGCGCTGGCGTGCTTACACGCCGGACTAAGATTTAAGCCGGATTCAAAGCGGGGGATGAGTATCTACTTAAGGGCTTCTGTTGCGACACGTACACGGGTGAATCACAAGAAACAGAATACTTGAGTATCTGTGTTGGATTAGCAGGTAGAAACAATGCATACTGGGTGGCGCATCGAGAACTGACCTTATAACACGTAAACCCTTTGCCTTTGTAGCAACGAGTCACACTCGTGGCACAGATTTTGGTCGAGATGCGACTAATAGTAGTTGAATTAATAAAGAGAATTATAATTAATTTTAACTTTCGATTCCATTCGTAAAACTGAGGATTGCCAAATGTAATTGACCCTTGTGTCAATAACTGAGTACCCTTTTGCACATTTTCTCACTTGAAGTATTTTATTATCCCGGTAAAGGATTTTAATATCCAGCCGGATCGTTGTTATTTGGTGTTTGCTTCAAGTTTAGAATTTTTTTGATCAGAAAACAGCGAAAATCGGACGATAATTGTGGTTATTGACATTTTATTTCGCACATAAACGTGTTCGTACCGGTGCGAACAATTAAGCAAATAAAATATTCACAAATGATTAGTATCAATTAGTCAAGCATATTTCCGCGAGCAGTGATCTCAACAAAAACACCGCTCGTTTCAGAAGATCAATATCGAGATGATCGATGAGTCACGTCGAACTAACGACTGCGATACTTCATTCCACTTTCAGAATTGCCACCTCCTCGCCACGTGTAAATATCCACATCCGGCTTTTACAGTCCTCAGGATGTGCGTGATACCCCGAACGAATTCAGAGTCCCTTGAACAGCAGATATTCAGATCGCGAAGAATCGAACCGTAATTTTCCGTGTAATTTCATTTAACTATCCACTCGAATCATACGGCACGAAGGAGGAAGATTTTCAAAAGAAAAGGAAACGCTTGATAAGAACGGTTCGGGAGAGGAGCGCTATAGTTGACTGGAGAGGAGAGAAAAAGCGGAGACCTTGACCAGCGAGTTCTGCATCGGCGGTTATATTTATTCGAAGAGCAAAGACAGCCTTCGAAGAGAAATTGGTATTAATAGATAGTCTGTGTGTTCGTAGACTTCGATTAATTTCAGCTCTCCCTCTCTCTCTTTTCTCTCGGCATTTTCCAAGGCATTCGCGAGAGCCATCCGATACACGGGGATCGAGTAACCCCGTCCCTTAATAAGGTAGTCCCTAATGAATATTAATTATATCTCCGTGCCGCTAACACACACACGTGTGGACACTGTGAGCGTGTATTACGACACACACGACCTTACCGCTCGATATTATGCATCGACTGTAATTTGTCTTTTATGAGAAGCGTTCGACGTTTAATGAGACGCTCGAGAAATATTTCAACGAGGACCAAGCGGTTACGACGCGTTCGATTTTTAAACCGAAGAGGTTGTAGCTTCTGTCGTCATCGCGTCGTTCTTCACCATTTAACATGCTGATGACATGTTAACGCGGTCGTTAGAGATACTTTTTCCTCGTTTTTCTCTCCCTCTCTTTTAGAGGAAATTGTTTATTTATTTACTAACGAGACTCTCGGTATTGAATTTAATCATTGTACTTATATAGGCAAGTTTATTTGTGCTACGAGGGTGGAAAGATTCTTTCATTGTTCGATATTTTAATTAAAAACGGACTTCGTTTTAAGTGAATTATCGTGGGATGAAGGAGATCGTAATTATTTAGTAAATAACAAAAGTTGTTAGAATAGAAATGGAAGAAAATAATAAGGGACGCGTGAGAGAGATTAATCGAAGGGTGAATTAATCCTTTCACAATTGTTCGGTAAAATTTTTCGCTTCGGCGTTTTAAAATTTTTTTAAAAATTCAAAAATGGAAATTTATCGTTTTTAAATTTCTTTTGTAAAATTAAGGTGTAAGTACGCAAAGGACGAAAGTGCGTCAAAGGGCGCCAAGAGCACAGCGCGAGAAAATATTCAAACCGCCTATAGGCGTCAAGGTCGCAGCGCGAGAAAATATTGCCTATAGCCGCCGACAGCGGCAAAGAAAAGAAAAATTTCTATCTTGTTTTTTCACGCTTGCGTTCGTACCTCAGTACAGCGATAAATAACCCCTTTTTCCAATAGCCACGTGAAAAAAAAAAAAAGAACAGGACGAAGTACATCCAGTAGTTAAAGTGTTGACGCCTGACCCAGGGAGCATGTTTGATTGAAAAATGTGCCGGTTAACTAGTGAACGATGCTCGCACATTATAAGCATCCCGTCGTTACCTGATATTTACGCGGGACATCCAGTAATCTTCTAACAATATTTATACCATAGCACACCATTTCACGTGATAATAGACCCCGGTGCAACCATAACTTTTCTCAGAGAGTCGAGTTTATCAAGCAAATTGCCGGAGCGGTACACGCTAATTCAAGAAGGTGATTTAGATTATGGTATAAGGCATAAAGCAACGTTTCTCGAGCAATACGCGATCATCGTTCGAAACAGCCCACGCGTGCTGCTTCGATACGTTTATATCGAATGCATAAAGAAGATTAAGCAAACAGGATTGCACGAAGCCCGAACGAACGGACCACGTGTTGCGGTCCCATACGCGGAATTGAGAACTCCGCGATTTTATTGCACGACCACACCGGAATATACACTGCCGTTCAAAAGTTTCCGAGAGTTATACCCTCTGCCTTTGTTAACCGATGAGAATTTCTTCTTTGTCGAAGCGTGCACGTCTCTGTATTCGTCGGGATTAATTGATCGTAACTCAAATAGCGTGACAGATATGGAGCACCGAGGCATTAAGTGTAATTTATGTCAGAAAAAAGAAAGAAACGTAGCGTAGGTCTTGTAAGTGAAAAGTGAATTTAATCGTAAGTCACGGAGTTGGTGAAGAATAATTTCAAGAAGTTTTATTGAAGTTCCAAAATGTAAAGTTTTATGAAATTTTAGTGAAATTCCGAAATTGAAGGTTGTATAAAATATTAGATCATCCCATAAGTTGGCGTCGAAAGCGAAAAATATTTTAACCCTTTCACTGCTATTGGCGCCTATAGGCGCTTTGAAAATTTGTTCGCGTTGTGCTATTGGAGCCTTTCGGCGCACTTCCATATTAATTTCAGCCTTAATTTCATCCTCTGCACTCTTCCGCGTTAATTCAGTAAAACGAATTTTAAAATGACACGGCTAAAAGAGGAAATTTTGCGGCCGTTGTGGAATCTGCCACGCGCGTTGTATACTAAAATTTGCCGCAGCCAAAGGGTTAACGAAAATACAAAGAAATTCTATAGCGACGACATAATGGTCTTACTAGAAAAAGAATTGGAAAAATTTTGGAACGAGAAGACACTTACGTTTTTTTTTTTTTTCTCAAATTTGAAAGTTTATGAAAATATTGATCCAAATTCTAAAATTCGAAACAAACTTGTGAGATAAATTAATGCGATAATAAGTGTAATTTCATTTCACGATTTTAGTTCTAAGTAATGGTAACTGGGTGATATGAAAATGACACGTGAGTCGAAAGTTTTGAACGATAGTGTACTTATTGTGACGTGACAGTAAATGGAACATTTGGAAATAATTTAATGGAAAGACTGTCGTGAATGGCGACATTGAAAGTGGCACTCGTTTGGCCTTCGAGCTTTGACTTCGCAGATCGGAGGATACGCTTGATGCATTTATTGGGTCGACAGAAGGAAATAATGGCCGTTTTGAAAGCTTCATTTCCGGAGGTCGTAGGGGATTTTATTAATAGAATTACGAAGCAGGTAAATTTACCTCTCTCTCTCTCTGTGACTCTGATTTCGTGTTTTCCTACATGCGCCTGTTTACATAGTTATGATAAACTCGGGAATTTATGAGCGCGGTAAATACTTGAAGATTTTGCGGAAGATATATCTGGTGAAAAACGAATATTAGTATTTATGGTAATTTTTTGCTGGAGTATAAATTGTCAGAGGATAACGCAGACATTTGTGTCTATTAATTGCAATTCCACGAATTTTCACCATTCTCTGCTAAATACTCTCTCTTAGCATAATTTGTATACCGTGAAGTGAATTTCTTCGTCTCCAGACTGTACTTAACCCTTTGGGTACACATTTATTTGAAAATTTTTTTGCACTTGGAGCACATTTAATTTTGTGGGCAAGTAAAAGCAGTAGATTTTATGCAAGAATTGATTTATTTCGTATTATTCATTATATATACTTCTACATAATATTGAAATAACTTTAGGCAGTTAGTATTACAAAATACTCTTAAAACAAATAAACTCTGGTTATAATAACATTTAACATTTTCTTTTTCTTCCCAAATCCATTCATCTAATTTTTCACGAGAAGATTCACTATCACTGCTTGATAAGCATCTTGTACGTCTTTTACGTCTTGGAATAATTTCACTATCGTTATCACTTTCTAGTTCGATATATTCTTCATCATTTTCATTTTGAAATTCCCCTTTATCGCTTAAAGGATCATTAAAAAATTCTTCGTCAGATTGTTCAAGATCACTACTTTCATTAAAACTGTCGCTATCACTTTGATAAAATATATTCTCTATTTCTGCCATTAATGGGGTTGTGTATCCCAAACAAGTTTCACCAAAATACTGAAATTATTCGTTCTGTTGCAACAGATACGCATTACTTTGAAATAAACCAGAATGAACTAGTTAAATCTCGTCTCAGTTTCAACGAGGTATCAGAACGTCATGTGCGACTATGCCCAAACAAATGCATGACGTTCTGATACGTAAAATGTAGCCAAAGGGTTAACGCCGGACGGTACCTAATATCGGCACCAATAATTGAAACGCTACCGAGCCGTTATTCCGCGTGTCTCCTAGAGGAGACAAAAGGAATAAAAATAAGTTTTCTACGCGTTTCAGTCGCGTGTGCACAGGTAGAGAGATTTATTTAAGAATAACCTTAAGTGTCCGGGCGCTGGGGGAACTCCCCCTATTCTAAAATTATTATTTATTGTAATTTTTGGTTGAACATAAATTATAAGAGGATTATAAAGATAAAGCGTATTCTAAAACGCTGTGTAACTTCTCAAGGGTATTAGTGTATCAAACAAACGTCTCAAGTAGCGGTATCTGCAAGGCTTCCTCTCTCTATGTCCTTAACTCACGACTGTGTTTGATCTCACTCGTGAACAATCTTGTCACGTGTCCCTACTGGATTAGTTAATCCGGAAACGTGAAAGTGGAGGTCGACGTTTTTTCCAATATTGACGAACGTCAGAAGAAAATACTCGCAGAGGTTTCACTTAATCTGTCTAGACAATTATCGTCGAGACGTCTTAAGTTCCTGAAATAAAGAGAAGAAAATGATGGAACATTTTACAACATAAATAGACATTTTTCTGAATTTTAAAAATACTATTTCTTTTTTCTTTTAATTTTCTTTTCAGAATTTTTAATAGGATCATAGATGCTTCACGAAGCGTAAGGATTTTTAAATAGAAGAAAAATTGCGATGTCTAGTAGCGAAGGTCGTAGTGAAAATATAATTGTCTCTGGGAATATGGTCAAGGTAAAACGATATCAATATGGACATGCAGTAGCTTATTTACCATACATTTAGTTATGTTTACCTAGTTCAAATTGATTCCGAGCGACCTCGACCGACACGGGACGTTACTTTTTCTCTCATAAAATCTCTTTACTTTTGAAATATCCCGAACGTGAAGGTAATACGAAGACGTTCATCCGACTCTGAAATTTTTCCTTTTATTTTGCACAAAGTCTTCTCGAATTTAGAAATGGTGTTCGTTTAAAAATATTCTATAAAAGATCGACATTTAATTTTTCAATTCAACTACTTCACTTCGATGCATTAAATCATTTATACCGTCGTCGAGTAACAGCCTGAGACCACACAGACAAAATGTCTGCCGCCTACACTTGAGACCAAACATGAAGAGGCATGTCCTCGCGCAACAAAGCAGCTTATGATGTTGTTGGCCTGAAAAATCGACAAATTTTTCGTTCAACGTATAATTTATATTCCACTTTAATCCACATATATATATGTGTATATGTTCTTTATTTTGGTTTCACAACCAAGAAATTTGGACTTGGTTTGCATTAATCCTAATTCTACATTGCTAACTTCGTTCATTCATTCATTCCTTTTTGCCTTATTCCATTAACTTAATTTATTTCTTTTTATCTATTTAGCGAATTTTGTCTATTTCGAATTGCCCTATTGCACCTCCTATCCTTTCACAATTTTCTGGGCCAGTCTTCTTCTATCCTAACTCCTCTATCTGTTTCCCTAAAATCTCAAGCAACATACATATATTAACATACAACATACACTACCAGCCAAAAGTTTGGAATCACCTCTCACATTTCATCAATACCAAATCTGCTTTTATCAATTTATCTCATATCAATTGATTCGAATGATAAAAAAATTCTCAAAGTCGCTGACTCTTTTCTGGAAATTTTCGTGTAAATTGCAATGCTCAGTGATTCCAAACTTTTGGCCGGTAGTGTACGTAAGTAGTAACTTATTTAACCACAAGAAGATCGACAAAAGATCTTCAGATGTTCAAAAGTCAACGAAAATTGACAAAATTATTTAGCAAAGCCTTCACAATTATCCACTTTCATTTCATCCATCCAATGTCACGTTGCATTGGCAATCACCCCGGAAATCGACTAATAAATTTCCCCGCGACAGCCTTAAGACGCTCTATATATGCTTTTTATTACTTTAACACGAGCTTGGAAATCGCCCAAGAATCGACCTTCGACGCGTTAACAGCTCCACCCACCCAAATGTCGATTCTCGACAGAACCGTATCTCATGGAAACACCATAGACTAAAGCAGACGCGGATCCATTCGCGTTCGATCGAAAAGCGCAACAAGGCGAGAGAGAGAGCTCTCCATATTGTGCGGGCGT
>NW_017100168.1:1322400-1325326 GCF_001263275.1 Habropoda laboriosa
ACAAAGATACATGCTGCGCAGAGACAGACAGACGTGGAGCTCGCATGTCCGCGTTTTGCACGTTTATTTCGACCGCTATTTAAATCCGCAAACCACAGCCTCTCTCTATCTGTGTTCGCGTCGTCCGTATTTCCATGCAAAATGCCCGGTTCTTGTTGCCTCCTCGTAAGTTCGAATAAAACCTCGCTTAGGAAAACGTGTGTTGGTCGAACGAGGAAAAAGTACCATTCGAATAAATTTCCAGAGACTTCTGTTTTTAACAACTATTACCCTTTTTTAATATTTAAAGAGCGATCGTTGCACGGAAGCAAACACGGGCTGGATAAATAAGATGGAAGGTCGACGCGGACGCAAAATGGCGCCTACGCCGAATGGGAAGAAGCTTTCGGTGAAATCCTTGGACCCGAGTGTTTGCATGCTCGCTGGGGAATTGGAAAATATTGGAATTATGGTGTTTCGTGAACGTGTTCAAGTTTAGTTAGAAGGTAACTTCGACTTCTTTATACAGTCGCCTTCGAAAATAAATTAGCCACCGAACGTATGTGGCAAAATAAAAAAATTGCAATACTTGAATAATCGAATCGCAGAAATCTGAAATTTGCGTACATTCTTTGGGACGTTGGAAGGGAAAAATGATTAAAATTTGGTTGAAAAAGGTCACTTTTTCTCAGAGCAGTTTTTAGCCCAAAGAACATTTGTGATTTACAGATTTGTGCAACCTTAATTTCTAGGTATTGCAATTTTTCCACCGAGCAACGTATTTTGACAACTTATATTTTTAACATGAAAATAGTAATTTGATTTTATCTTAGCCAATGAAAAGGAATAAACGAGACCTGTATAACACGATTTTCGTCAATTTTCTTAAATTCAAAACTACTTGAAACGATCCTTAATTTATTTTCCAAAGCGACTGTACCTTCCAGCGAAATCCATCGAAGAGAAATATTTGCTTGACAAAATGGAGAGGTGCAATATATCCTCGAAAATATAATCTTCTCTCTTTTCCCAACTTTTGTGTTCCCAGAAAAAGAAAAAAACGTTTGCACCGCTAGATTAAAAACGTTGTTTTCTATTTTTATTTCTTTTCCATTTTGTTTCGATGGATACACCGTGGAGGGAAAATTGTGCAACTTATTCGAGCGAATGAAACTAGCGACGAGAAAAGTGCTTGACACGAGAAGGAGAAAAAAGAAAGAAACTAAAAAAATTCCACGATCATTTGATTTGGAACGTTTACAGTCTGAAAGCTATCTGCGGTAGGAATCTGTGTCGAATTATTACGACGGAAAACTAGATGCTTGTTAGAGCAATTTAACCTGGTTGCAGGTTAAATCGAGCCACAGTATCACTTATTAAAGTGTTTAAGTTGGAAAGAGGTAGCCGTCTGGTATCTTATAATAGATACCTCCGGACTTAAACTTGTGTGCCGCGGCACGAGCAACATTCTGTCAGGAAGTCATTAACGCGTTTATCTCGGGCTTCCTAGTAATTACGAATTTATCGAACGAATATCTTGGAAATCTCGGATCGTCGAGTTTTTTTTTCCAAGAGGAAGAAAGGAACGACGAATCTTTTGCTTTTCCTCGAAACATTGAAAGGAACGTTAAATTTCTCCTCCTCTATTATACGGTAATTGCATAATTGAGAGGTAAAAGTTGTGTCTTCGATTTAACAATATCGAAGAAGGGAACGATTAAATCTTGGTAAACAAGGGAGATACTGTGTTTAGTAGTTTGTATTGGATTATGGGTTGTTAAATAATTAACAATCCTTATTTTAGACTATAAACTTCTATTAGACACAAGGAAGGTCCGCTTTTCTACTTGATGGTAAGAGCACTGTCTACGGACTGAGGCACTGTATATTGCCTACCATACTTCCTAGTAAGGCGTTAGATTAATTTCTGTTATATCTAACTGACTGATAAATCTAACAGTTTTGAACCCTTCCTCAAATCCCGAGCAAATTTCCAAGGCACTTACAGTCATCAATAACCCTCTGTAACCCAATTGTTCTTCCTAGTAAGGCGTTAGATTCATTTTTGTTACATCTAACTGACTGATAAATCTAACAGTTTTGAACCCTTTCTCAAATCCCGAGCAAATTTCCAAGGCACTTACAGTCATCAATAACCCTCTGTAACCCAATTGTCGTGTACTCGCGTCGGTTTGAGTTGTCCTTCAAACTTGGATCACGAGAGAAATAATCGGTGTGTTTTTAACGAGGTCTGAAGCGATCCCGGAATACCTTTTCTAACGTTATAATATAAACGACTTGGGTATGTTTCAGCACTCGGACTGATTCGATTGTAAGGTAAAAACGGTCAGGATAACGGTGGTGAGCGGTGGAATAAAATATAAACGTGGGCGGTTAAACAGGGTGAATCCTTGTATTTTGAACTATACTGCACGAGTGCTGATACAATTCTGTCCTTCCTGAAAAACCTAGTCAAGAGGACCCCCTTGACAATATGGCCTTTCTTAGCCTTGAGGCAAAACTATCCCCAGGAGGGGGAAACGCAGCAGAAGACTGCACATGGCCCACTCAAGCCTTTGCTTTTTGGACTTTTCTAACACGATATTTGTTGGTTAACGTTCAGATTGATACTGGTCAAAAATGGGAGAAATAAGGACATTAAGTGTTGGTCGTAGGGTGTGGTGGTGCTAAGTGGTGGTAGAAGGTGGTGGTAGAAGGATGAGGTGTCGGGGTTTTGGGGAATTCCGGGAAAAAAGGAGATCAGACATGAAAGAAGGAAAGTACCACCTTATTAATTGGAAAGTCGGAGCAATAGGTCGTAAAAACGAGTCTTGAAAACGCCGTTCATTTATGATTTTACCGAGGGTACGCGTCTCTAACCGTCTCGGCTAATCCTGTGTGCCGCGGATCCTTCAGGTCCGTTTTACAACTGCTTTGAACTATTAAA
>NW_017100168.1:1325454-1333828 GCF_001263275.1 Habropoda laboriosa
AAAATAATTACAAAGACTTGACGAACAAGTATTTACTTACCTCTTGTAACACAAGCACCACTACATACAGGGCATACAAAAGCTGCATTAATCGCAAAAAATAGAAACAAGGGAGAAAAAACTTTTCTCGACTGGATAAAAACGAAAGGAAACCGAGCACGTCCAATGTGTCGTATCAACCTCGGCCATTCGGGCTCCCATAGAATTACAAATTCCCCGCTAACGACCGGACTAATTGTTACCAATTACCTCACAAAAGGAGGTAAAAAGAAAAAAGAGGAAAGAAAAACAGCAGCTCGATAACGAAACATCGAGCGGTGTGGTTCTTCGATGCGTAACGAGGGTGGCGAGAGGTGGTGTACGAAAAATCGGATGCGCGGAACAATGGCATTCCGCAGCGACGCGGCTGGTACTCGGCTAGAAATTATAATGCGCAGGGGTTCCGTTGCCGCGCGAGACGCCGGATGAGCGCGATATTCGAGCGAGCCAGAGGCACGCATATACACGAACACGCGTGAAACACCTCTGAAACGCTAGCACACGCGTCGCGCGATCAGTGGCCGGCCGACCATCTGTCCCGAAAGACGCGTGTCCTCGCTGTCTCGCGGAAAAATTCGCGCCACCCTCTCGTCGCCATTCACCTCGAACTCTCGTGAGAATTCTTGTGAAAGGACTCGTGTTGAAGTACAGTGAAGAAGTACCTACTGTTGGGTTTTTCGAAGAGATTTGTTCGAGATCGTTCGATTGGTAGTTTTTCTATGGATGGTTTGATAAGTGGCGAGCAACGGGTTTATTCGCGGATACGGAAACGCGATAAGGTGAATTGGTATTTATAGAGGTGGGTGTGAGCTTAGAAGGGTTTACTCTTCTTGGTTGGAAGAGTAGTTGATGCAAGGTGTGTATTTGTTTGATGGAGCAGTAGGTGGTGATTGTTCGTGGTAAGAAGAGAGGATTTCAATGGTGTTTGGTAGATCTGGGAACATTTTGTTCTTGGATGTTTCTTTGGAATTCTGGATTTAGCGATGGTGTAGCCTAGATCAGTAGTTCTAGTGGTCGTAAATGATCAAACGAAGTAATTCCAGTGGTGTTCCATCTGGTAACACTTTTTCCTTGGATGTTTCTCTTGATCGATGGTGTAGCCTAGATCAGTAGTTCTAGTGGTCGTAAATGGTCAAACGAAGTAATTCCAGTGGTGTTCCATCTGGTAACACTTTTTCCTTGGATGTTTCTCTTGAATTCTCGATTTATCGATGGTGTAGGCTGGATCGGTAGTTCTGGTGGTCGTAAATGGTCAAACGAAGTAATTCCAGTGGTGTTCCATCTGGTAACACTTTTTCCTTGGATGTTTCTCTTGAATTCTGGATTTATCGATACTGAGACTAGATCGGTAATTTTGGTGGTCATTGTTGGCCAGGCAAGGCAATTCCAGTGGTATTCCGTTGACCTGGAAACACTTTATCCTTGGATGTTTCTCTTGAATTCTGGATTTATCGATACTGAGTCTAGATCGGTAATTTTGGTGGTCGTTGTTGGCCAGCCAAGGCAATTCCAGTGGTATTCCATCGACTTTATCCTTGGACATTTGTTTTGAATTTTGGACTTGTTGTTAGTGTACCTTAGGTCAGTATTTAGTGGTCGTTCATGGCCAGGCAAGCTGATTCCAGTCGGTCATCGACATGATAGCACTTTATCCTTGGACATTTCTGTTTTGACTTTCTTTTCAGTTCTGAACTTATTGTTATTATTGTCTATGTACGTGTATTCGGAGATTGTAGGTCACGATCGTAGTTTGTGTATTTTATTCGAGGCAGAAATTCAGGATTGTTGTGACTCGATGGCTGTTATAGAAATTTCGAACAGGTTCCAGTTCGATGATTTTATTTATTACAAAAGCGTAAGATTGTCGTAATTCTGAATGGTTACAATTCATAGTGTATTTACTGTAAAAATGTGGACTCGTAATTCAATTTTTTCAATCCTAGACATTAGACTTCATTTAAACCAATATACACTGCCGGCCAAAAGTTTCGAATCACCTGTTAATTTGCGGTAAAATTGAATCCGCTGTTAATTTTTTGTAGATTTGAAATTGACGTTGCGGAGATCGATAGTATTTTACCTTATTTCGATTGATTTGAACGAGGAAAAATTGGTTGAAATATTCTGAAAATTGCTAACTTTATTCTGGAAATTTTTGTACAACTTGTAATGCACAGTGATTCGAAACATTTGGCCGGTAGTGTATTTGGGTTAGTATACCTGAGAAAGGCTCCTTTACTGTCTTCCATTTCACCGCAATAAATTATTAACCTCGGAGTCTGACAACTTTCGTCACATACTGTACATTAGAAAAATTGAGATTCGTTCTAAATCAGTGTCCATATTAATTTGCAAAAAGTACAAAATTGTAGTTCAATGTTCCAGACAATTGCAAAAAATCAAGTTCGTATTGATTCGGTGGTTTAACATGCGCGAGAAAAATTCAGCCGATTCTTTCCCTTCTCTCCCACCTCGTTCTTATATTCCACTATCTTGCTCACGCTTTTCTTCAGCTACTTGCTAAAGAGCGTTGCAATTTATGGCCGGTCAGCCGCTTTCGATTCCTCTCTTGCCTCGCCGCCACAGGGTTTGTCTTTCATTACGCGCCGGGGAATAAATTATGAATATTAATGTAAGACCCGGTGGCCGCTAAACGACGCGTTTCGTGGTTGTTTCAAGCGGCGAAAGGCCGCCGTGTGTGTACACACGGCTCGTCTCATGAGAATAAAGAAGCGAACGCACGGTGTTTGAACAAGTTGCGCGGTTTAAGCGTGAACCGACACTATGTGTACGGACGCTCCGTGTGTGTTTGCGCGTTAATTTGTTAACCGTCGGTATGAGTTCATGTCCAATTCCAAATAGAGATGATAGACTTGGATCACGTAGCCGTGAACGAGTTAAAATCGCCGTGAAAAATTTAGATCGTCGTTTATTCTTTCCGATAAACGACGTCGTTCAGCTAAATCTAACGTTAACACATTGCCAACCGATGTGGCAAATCTACCATTTCCTGCTGTATTATTTACATATATAAAATATTTCATTCTCATTTTTTCTTCATCGTGCAGACTTCATCGTTGAATTTTACATTAGTAATCTTCCCGGCGCGGAATACTTTATCAGCTCTTTCAGAGTTCGTTTTAGCAGTCTTAGACGTCTGGTCAGTTGCAATTCGTTCGGTTGGCAAAGCGTTGGGAAATAATAAAGAAGAAAAGAAGAATGGTAATTCTTCGCTAAATCTGATCTTAACACATTGCCAACCGATGTGATCAATTTTCTACTGTATTATTTCCATAGAATATTTCATTCTCATTTTTCTTCATCTTTTAGAAAATGTCGTTCACGTAACGAGCCATCGTTGAATTGTACATTAGTAATCTTCCCGACGCGGAATACTTTATCAGCTCTTTCAGAATTGGTTTTAGCAATCTTAGACGTCTCGTCGGTTGCAGTTCGTTCGTTCGGCAAAGTGTTAAGAAAGAATGAAAAGGAAAAGAAGAAATAATTCTTCACTCTATTTTCCATCTCTCGATTTAATATTTCACTCTGTTTAATTTTCTCTTTTTTTTTCTTTTGTCGCAATTAGAAGTAGCTCTGCCTCCACTCAGACGCGATTTTCTTTTGCTCGACGCATAATCACAGGGCAATACTATTACCGAGTAACACGATTCGGCCCTTATCCACCCAAGGATTGCAACTCTCCAGGTCTGACTCGTTGAAAAGGTGAATTTAAAGGATATTTTTCACGTGGAACCGGTTCGATGCTCAAAGGGAAGCGACTCGTTTTATTTTTTTCATTCATTAGCACGCGAAGGTAAAACCGTGGGGTTTCCACCAGGCTTTAAAGGGGCACGGTCGCTCTTAAATCAGACTAATTACTCGTAGTTAATGGTTCGCAACGTAAAATTAAGTGGCCGCGCCGATGTTGCGGATCGAATTGAAATCCCTACGCGCCGACAATTCCACCTGCACGCAGGAATCACTATTACAAACGAGAATGAAGCGTAAGTTTGGCGAAGCTTTTCCAGGCTTTGCCTCTCCTGTATTCAACGGGGATTGCCTGTACCAAGATTCAACGTTTAATTCCGGTGATGTCGCGTTTTACTACACTTCTTTTTCGCCGTTTTTCTCTTCTTTCGTACTTAACCGTGAACCCCTTTCACTCTTAATTGCTTCGAAGCAAGGAAAGCCGTCGATGTTGTTAATGTGTTTCTAATCGATTCGATTGAAAAGCGAGGTTGAGAAAGTTTGTTGCAGGCGATACTGTTCCCGTGATTGTATCATTTTCACCGGTTACATTAAGAAATCTACGCCGTCGTTCGTAAATATCAAGGCAGCCGATTATATTTGTACAGAAAGTAACAAGATTTAAATTACATTTCTTCGTCAGATTTAGCGTAATTGCTAAATCGTACGATTCGATGATTTTCTTTTTCATCTGGATCTTGATGATTGATGACTCTTCAACCCTTTCACCGCGGCAGATTTTACCGCGTAACGATGTTCAGTCGCGACCGCAGAATCTTTCGTTTCGACGTTTTTCAAAATTTCAAAATTTAGCATTTTCTTAAATTAAGGTGGAAGTGTGCCGAAAGTCGCCAACATCCCAGACGATAGACTCGCGGTCGCGAAATTCCTCGCCTCGGCTTTTCCAAATTTTTCGAAATTTCAGAATTAAAATTTCAAAATTGATCATTTTATTAAGTTAAGATAGCATTGCGCAAATGGCAAAAATTAAGATGAAAGTATGCCAAAAGTTGCCAACATCCCAGACAGTAGACGTTCAATCGCGGCCGCGAAATTCTTCGTTTCGGTGTTTCGAAATTTTTCAGAAATTTCAGAATTAACATTTCAAAATTGATCATTAAGGTGTCATTGCGCAAATGGCAAAAATTAATTATTAAACTAAGGTGAAACTGTACCAACGTCACAGTGCAATAAAATATTCACACCGCCTATAGGCTCCAAGGTCACGTGACCGAAACATTCGAACCGCCTATAACCTCCAAGGCCACGAATCGAGAAAAAATTCAAACCACCTATAGACACCTCACCACCAGTAAAATCGTTAAATTTCGCATTAATGAGTCTCCCAGCGCGAACCCAAATAAAAAGCTCCTTCACTTTGCAAAAATCACCAAATCAACAATGAAATACCCACTCTTCGATTTAATTCAATTCTCTCACATTATTCCCCCTTCGTTTACATTCTCAATTTTATCACGCAGCATTAAACAATCCCAGCAAGAAAAGGTGATCGGTGCACGCTGAAATTCCGCAGCTATTTAAAACATTCCATCGGACAACGTGACGCGAAGCGTACAACGCTTCTACGATCTTTGCATATCGGTCGGCGCGGCGACGTCGAGCGTAGATTACCCGCGAAATATTGGATTATGGGAACGGGCGATGAGTGTGTGCCTGGTGGAAGCGTGGTTTAATTTAATATAGGCGCGAGGGAGTCTTCCAGCGGAATCGGGACGTGCCAGTGTCGAGTCAGCCTTCCGATTGCGAGGAGATCGGTTCTTTCGTCTCCGTTCATATGAGACACACTCCGACCAGTCGCGTTCCACCAAACGTGTTTCACGCTCGCTTACGCGACAGTGAACGTTCCGCACGATCATTCCGTACACGACTGTTATACACCGTGACCGAGTACCTGGCAAATATGTCGTCGCGACAGTATCAAATTTTTTGAACGATCGTATACTTTCCGTCGATTAACAAATCGAGGCAGTTTACGGATTTTCAAAAGTGTCGTTTTTCTTCTCGTTCGTTGGCTTTCAAGAGTTTCACCGCAGGCTCTTTTCTGCGTGACAAAATAGTGTCGCGTGTTTTATCGGCTTTCTACGGTAGTCGGTGGGTTTTCAACGAGAGTTCGAGGTTGATGGTTTTCGATGGTACATCGGTAAATTGTTTGTTGTTGCGTTGAAGTGTGTACCAGGGGGAAGAGACTGATATTCGGTGGTGTGAAGGTTCAAGGAGCAGAATAGACATGTCGACCTGCTCGCTGATGCCAGTGTCGCTCCAGGACATCTTGGTAACTATCAATCGTTCTTTCGTCCTGAAAGTGTCGGTTCATCTATCCCTGATTAAATTAATTTTTTTTTTTTTTAATTATTTTTTAACGTCCTTCTTAAGTGTGTGGAATAAAATGTCTGGGCGTAATTATGCAAAAGAATTGCAGGAATAAACAGATAAACGGTTTTAAGTTCAAAAACACCTAATTATGTAAAATGAAGAAGGGAACGTATAAAAGGATTGCGAGAATAAAATAGATAAACGGTTTTAAATGAAAAAATTGATGTCATCTCGGGTGTTCGAAGGAGTAGAATTCGCTGACGATTTGAATAGTTACTTTTGACACCCTTTTCTCTTCAACACCGTGAAATGATAGTATAACGTTCACCTTCGCTCAAAATAGACCGAGTAATTTTTCAATCTACCTCGAAGCTCTTTATCTAATAAAAGTGTAAGCTTCCTTATACAGACTAAGCGCCTCTACTTACTTTACTAGATTACGTTATAAAAACCTTGTCAGTGGGATTACAAGAAATGTAATAACAGGAACACGCTCGATTGAGCAGAGACGCCGGTCGGTAAACAAAAGTTTCGACGTTTAGTCCGGCTATCTGATCGGGTCGGTACTCTTTCTCCTTTGAACTGTCTCCTTTCGTCTTTCTAATAGAAAAACTATCGCTGGAAACCGAGAAGGTAAATAAGTATTAGGAGCGTCGCAGTAAATGAACACACGGTGTCTCTAATGTAACTACTTTTGGCGTAACAAATATTCTTCTACGGTAAAAAAAAAAGAAAAATATAAATAAGCGAACTTGGTGTCTCTAAGTTAACTGTTCTTGACGTAACGAATGTGTCGTTGAAATTAAATAGAAAAACTTGAATGAATATTTTTGTAAATCGTTTAAAAGTATCGATACAGTGGATTCCGGTTAATTGCCGTACCGACGAGCCGAACAATACATCGGTATTCCCGATAGACCAGCACGTCCCAAAAAGCGAGGTCTTAGCCGGCACGAAAAATACTTTACGACGCCTCTCACACCTGAACACCACATGACCTAAGATCATAAACAGACCTCCAACAAGCAGTATAACAAATGTAAGAACAAATTCCCCACCTTCACACCGTCACCAGACACACCCCAAACACACCGAAAAAACCAATCACCACATGCTTCCACACCGCCAATCACAACACACACGTAGTTTATAAAATAGCGAACACCACACGACACGATACACAATTTTCCGATCGGTAAGCTTAGGCATTTCGCGCTCTGTTCTCGTTCATTCACAAATACGTAGTTTCAATAGCAAACTGTTGTGCGTTAATAGTCTATCTTCCGAGCACTACCCTATCCCGAGTAGATTCCTTAAATGGTCTGACTCAGAAAGAGGGACAATTATCGGTTTCGCAACAAGCACATCGCGATTCGTAACAATTGGGACGCCGGTTAAGCGGGACCGCCGTTTATTTGGGACAGATACTGAAGAACGGAATATAAATACGAGATCCAAGACCGAATATTACATATAGTCGGGGCCACGATATAGCGAGGTCGTAAAATCGGTCAGACGTCAAAGTAAACATGTTTTAGCTGCCGGGACCCGAAAATTGACAGAGATACGAGCAGATAAGTACTTGAAACCATGGTCAGAACCGTACGAAGAATTCTTGTATCCAGCGAAAGTCAACTGATTCTAATATACTTACTGAAAACTGCATGCAGCTAGGACAAATTAGGGTTTCTCCCTCTGGGGGAAGCCGCTTTTGGAAGTACGGTTAC
Organism: Habropoda laboriosa; assembly: GCF_001263275.1. NCBI lineage: Eukaryota > Metazoa > Arthropoda > Insecta > Hymenoptera > Apidae > Habropoda > Habropoda laboriosa. The sequence goes on from NW_017100168.1 coordinate 1,333,302, forward strand.
AGGTAAAGGTCTTATTGATGTCTTTAGCATCTTAGTTTATCTACTCGTGTTATATACAGATAGAAAGTGCAAAAAGATTGTGTAGCTTAATATTAACATATTTTCCATTTGTAAATGAAATACCATTTTCTACTTGAAGTACCAAAGTTTATTGTTGGAACCCTCAAACAGACTGCAACACACGGCCTTGAGTGCCGCAACATCAATCGGTGCCGATTCTTGAGAGTTTAATTTACGACCTCGCTATATCGTGGCCCCAACTATACGTTTTTCAGTAAATCGTTTTTAGCTTCATTTTTTATGTTGTTCAGATTTTGCCTGTTGAAGTTCGCTTTTTCGGGACAGCCGCTTAATTGGGAGGAATTAGTCCGGTCCCAGTGCGTCGCAATTAACCGGAATTCACTGTATTAGGAATTTTTTGGGAGATAGAGGAGTAGTTCGTAGGTGAGAGGAAAAGTTTTTATTTTGTTAGAGTATTGAAATTTGTGTAAAAGTAGGAATTTTAAGATAAACATAAATCGACTTGC
>NW_017100168.1:1333861-1348210 GCF_001263275.1 Habropoda laboriosa
TGGAGATCCTCTCCACCCACAATTCGCCCTTAAGAACACTCATCCCCACGCACATCGTAGTTACTGCCATTTCGCGGATCCACGACACCCACACGTTCCCACAATCCTTGCATTTCAAATACCACAGTCACGTTTCGCTCTTCCTAGGTTTGTCACATTTGATAACGTTATACCGTGTATACGACATTTGCAAATGTCGAAGGACTTTAATACATTTCACTTACGATTGTGTTGCATCGAAAAGAACGATAGAATAGGGAATCGAATTGTGATATTGAGTTACGCAAATTTACGGTATGTGACATGTGAATTTGTTAAGCATTGCACTGCGAGCATTTTTTAATACGATCAGAAATTTTAAGTTTTACAGTGAAATTTTTGAAAAGGAGAAATTTTGTTTTGGAGAGGGAATTTATTTAGTTTTAGTTCTTTCGTTAATTTGCTCTATTTTGGTGTGAGTGAAGCTCGAATGGAGGAATGGAACGTATTGTGAATAGCATCGGTGACCATTGTGGAGAGAAGTGAAGAAAAATCGTCGAATCGAAAGCTTAGTGTGTTAATATTCCCCCTTTTTTTCTCTCTTCGTCGAAGTTTCTGCACTATATACTATATTAATTTATTAATATATCGCCACTGGTGACTATCGCGGAGAAAATAGAAGAAAAATCGTCGAATCGAAAGCTTAGAGACGGTTATCCGTGACTTTTTTCCCTCTTCGTCGAAGTTTCTATGCTACATACCATAGTAATTTATTAATTCATCACCACTGGTCGACTATCGCGGAGAAAATAGAAGAAAAATCGTCGAATCGAAAGCTTAGAGACGGTTGTCCGTGACTTTTTTCCCTCTTCCTCCAAGTTTCTATGCTATATACCATAGTAATTTATTAATTTATCACCATTGGTGACTATCGTGGAGAAAATAAAAGAAAAATCGTCGAATCGAAAGCTTAGTGTGTTAATATTCCCTTTTTTTCCTCTCTTCGTCGAAATTTCAGTATACACCATATTAATTTATTAATTTATCCATCATCGATGACTATCGCGGATTTAAAAAAAGAAAAATCGTCGAATCGAAAGCTTAGTGTGTTAACATTCCCGTTCTTTTTCTCTCTTCGTCGATGTTTCACCTCTACGCGAATATCCCTTGTATTTCGCGAGCTGCAAACGGCTGGGATTTTCGCGGAGGGCACAGGCGTCTGTTGTGGACGTTATTCAATTTCAACAAGGTTGAAATTTGTCTGGGTAACGCGGCCAATCTGACGGAATAACGTCTATGGCCATGATATGGGAACTGGTGCGCGGGTACCATTGTTCCCCTGCAGCGAAAACTTTCCTGTAATTCATATTATGATTTATGAAAGCTACCCCACGCGAAAATATCCTCTTTCCTTCGAAATCTTCTATAATACACCTCGTGATCAATTATCCTATTTACTTAAAAAAAAAAAAAAAATATGGAACTTTACCATTTCTGCTAAGATTTTCCCAAACAGATCCATTCAATTCCTCCGCAAAAATTCAACGATATTTTTTTGCTGATTTAGAAAATAAGAAAAATTCATTTCGAGTGTATTTATTTGATCCGAATTTAAAGTACTTTTTTTAAATACTTCAATTCACATGTATTTGTTGTATTTGCTATTTTACTCAGAATGATTATTTTATTTTCATGTAATACGAAGTTCGTAAACTTTCTATGAAACCAGTATAATAACATAGGTCGAATATTTCCTTCTTTTTGTTTTCGGTTTATATAGGGTTTTGGTGGAATTAATCGAAGGAGTGAAACAATTCGCGTTCTTCAACAATCGAACAGGGAAACAGGAATGTTGGAATAATTGGAGTGAAAAACATGTTTCGGTATGTGTGTGTATAACGAGGTATGTAAATTTGGACAGGCCGAGTTTTGCGTCAATAGTGTTTCATTTGCAGCGACACCAGTCCCTCTCGGTTCGCGTTGCCCGTTAAACTTTATTGTATACCTGGTGCAATAAGAAACTGTTGCCAGAGTGTGTTCATCATTAGAATAACCTCGGCCATTCGAGTCTGTTGCCCGGAATACAACGAAATATAGGAGCGAATTCTTGAACTGCAAGGAGAAAGCAGCCGCGAATAGAAATCGCGATGATATTCGTGAAAAAAGTTGGTAAAACTATCAATGAAATTCTTGGCTGTTTAAAAATAAGTACTGTAACCATCAATTACTGAACGCGTTCATTAAATGCTGAAAGAGTGACTGTAACGATCGAACATTAATATTAATAACTCTCGATGGAATTTGAAATTTAAGACAACAAAATTTAAGAAATTTGATAAATATGAAATTGTTTAATATTTAATTATCAAGAGATATCTTCGACGATTTCAATTCGTGATTTTAGTTCGGAGTGGAGAATGACGCGTGAGAATATTTAATTATGAAAAGAAATCGGTCGTAGAAAATTAATATATTTAGGATGAAGAATTTTAGTATAAATTTAAAAAAGTGAAAAGTGAGTATAAATTTTCACGTAGACTTGAAACTAGCTGTTACCTTATCATTCATCTCTTGTTATTTGGACTTTTACAAGAATTACGGGATATTTTACTTTCACCTTCTTTCACGCCAATCATGCTTAAACACGGAATTAAAAAATCTCTCCGTTCCCCTAAGGAAACCGTTATAACCTCTGGTAACCATAATTGGCGACCATGACCCACAACGCGCGTAAACCCTTTTTAGTCCTATGCTGAAAATTAGACTTCACGTCCAACTTTCTTCCATTTCTTTCGGTGTTAATTTATGAAACTCGTTTTCCTCGGACAGCCTGTTCGAAAATTCGTGTTTTCTATTAAGCATAATATTTTCAATTTTTATTATTTTTCTGTTTAATTGTGAAAAATTCCGTACAAAAATTAAGCAATAGTTCCGAAACTCTGGTCAATGGGACTCCGTATCCAACTTTCTTCCAGTTCTCCCGTGTTTTTCTAATAAATTTAATTTGTAATTTTTATTATTCTTTTTTCTCGTTTGATTATGAAAAATTTGATATGAAAATTTTGCAGTATCTTCGAAACTCTATCGAATCAGACTCCACATCCAACTTTCTTCCATATTTCTCTAGTAAACGTAATTTTTAATTTTTGTCACTCTTTTTTCGTTCAATCACGAAAAATTCGATAAAAGAATCCAGCAATACCTTCGAAACTCCGAAAAGAGATTTATCAAGCATCACATCGCCCGGAAGAAAACGTCAAACGTCACTTAGACCATAAAGGATTAAAAGGCACTTTACCCTGTGCATCAATTACCACGAATTTATCGATCAGAGACTTACCTTGTCCGTTTCGTACGAAAGTAACCAGTTATGACAAAGTCCCGGACGGAAAGTTCGTTCTGTTGAAAGTGTTTGGAAGTTGGACGGAAAGTTGTAAGCTACTTTAGTCTCTCTCTCTTTCTTTCTCGAGGATAAATTGCCGCGAAGTACGCGTGCATACATACGCGAGACAACGCGGCATAGTTCGCCATGGAGATTACACGGAGTTCGCGACGTAAGTGCTCGCCGAGCGTAGGATGAAAATAGGCGCTTACTTAAAGAGAATGTCTTTACCACTAACACCACCTGACAACCACGGCCTTGCTAGATCTAACATTATCAGCGACGTTCGACGCCAGTCATTAACGTCATGCGCCGATTGAGTTTCCTTCCACGATTGACGAGTAACATAGTTGTGGTTCATGGGAAATGTGAGCAGAGAGAGAGAGAGAGAGAATGGTGATGGAGAATGTGTAGATTTGAGTGATAATCTTGAATGTTAATTGAGGAGTGAGGTATGCGGAGCAAATATAGCGGGGAAAATCAGTCAGGTGTCAAAGTAAACGTGTTGCAAGTGTTCTGACAGGGAATCGAGAGAAATATGAAATTTACTGAGGGACCATTTTTTGTCCGTAATGGTATTTGAATAATATAGGGGGATTTTTAATTGTAGAATTTATTCACGTATTTAAAAATGAGGAGAGAGATGAGAGTTCCAAGTTATTGTCATTTAAACAGTAACGAAGAAAAAAGGACGAGGGACCATTTTTTGCCTATTATGAAATAATATAGAGGGATTTTTAATTGTAGAATTCATTCACGTATTTAAAAATGAGGAGAGAGATGAGAGTTCCAAGTTATTGGCATTTAAACGGTAACAAAGAAAAAAGGATGAGGGACCATTTTTTGCCTAGTATAGTATTTGAATAGTATAGAGGGATTTTTAATTGTAGAATTTATTCACGTATTTAAAAATGAGAAAAGAAATGAGAGTTCCAATTATTGTCATTTAAACGGTAACAAAGAAAAAAGGATGAGGGACCATTTTTTGCCTAGTATAGTATTTGAATAGTATAGAGGCATTTTTTATTGTAGAATTCATTCACGTATTTAAAAATGAGAAAAGAGATGAGAGTTCCAATTATTCTCATTTAAACGGTAACAAAGAAAAAAGGATGAGGGACCATTTTTTGCCTAGTATAGTATTTGAATAGTTTAGAGGGATTTTTAATTGTAGAATTCATTCACGTATTTAAAAATGAGAAAGGAGATGAGAGTTCCAAGTTATTATCATTTAAACTGTAACGAAGAAAAAAGGACGAGGGACCATTTCTTGCCTAGTATAGTATTTGAATAGTTTAGAGGGATTTTTAATTGTAGAATTTATTCACGTATTTAAAAATGAGAAAAGAGATGAGAGTTCCAATTATTGTCATTTAAACGGTAACAAAGAAAAAAGGACGAGGGACCATTTTTTGCCTATTATGAAATAATATAGAGGGATTTTTAATTGCAGAATTCATTCACGTATTTAGAAATGAGAGAAGAGTTGAGATTTCCAAGTTAACGTCATTTAAACAATAATTATACAGGAGAAAAATATAAAGGTACTAATGTTCGCATGGAAAAAAAATAAAACTGTGATGCACAGTGTCTCTGCATGATGGTACCGTATTTTTCAAGTATGACTGTGGAGCAAAACAACAGTTGCAAAAAATTGTATAATATTTAGTTATAATTTTTTAATATTTAAAGTTCATTTTAGTCAATATAACATTAAGTGGACATTCGCCAATTTTTCCTTATAAATTTTAATTGCTAGGTGTCCAGAAAGAAGAATTAGGTGAAAATTAGAGCTATTAGGAAGTGTTTCAGGTACGAATTATTAATCCAGGCTTTCGTATTTAAACCGTGTCCAATTGCTTAGAATTTTGACACAGTAATTTGACTTTCACAATTTTCAAATAAAGAAACGCTCCAATTCTGTAGTTATCCTATATTCCATCCTATCAATCTTACTTCAGTAATTAATCTATTTTTCTTTTTTTTTTTCTCTCTTAAACTTTCCGAAGCAATTGTCTTCCGTTCCATAAACTGTGTTCTCGTGCTCTTTAGAATTTTACCCTTTTTTGTCCACGATAGAAGGCGACCTCGCGTCACTGATCGAGCTAGTAGGCGGCAGGCAGGTCGAATATTAATCACGATGAGAAGAAAAAATTCGTTAATGGCCTGGATAATTTAATTAATTAGGGCGATCGTCTAAGACAGAGAACCTCGACGATCTACTTAACCAATTTTTTCTTCCCATCGATACATACTAATGAATAGTCGCTGCATTGTGCAGAATGTGAATATATTTTCAAACGAAAAATTCAATATGCAAAATATTAATAAATAACAATTATTCGAAATTATACAAAATATACAAAAATTAATAAAGAAAAATTATACAAATTATACAAAAATTAATAAAGAAAAATTATACAAAAATCATACAAATTACATAAAAATTAATCAAAGAAAATTAATAAAGAAAAATTATGCAAAAATTAAGAAAAAAAGAATTCATACACACTACCGGCCAAAAGTTTTGAATCACCGAGCATTGCAATTTACACAAAAATTTCCAGAAAAAAGTCGGCGACTTTGAGAATGTTTTATCATTCGAATCAATTGATATGAGATAAATTGATAAATGTAGAATTGAGATAAACTTCAAATCTATAAAAAAATTAGCAGCAGATTTAATATTGATGAAAAGTGGGAGGTGATTCGAAACTTTTGGCCGGTAGTGTACATATTTGTTATATTTAATTTCGTTTCGAAAAATACTGTTTTTCATCTACGGTTACGACTTCGTCGTTCTTCGTTCGATGTCTATAGTAAACGCTTCTATGCCGTATAATACCTTACCGGCTATTTGCGAACACTTTCATAACGCCTAATGAATCATTTCAGTCCGTTCTCTTAATAAAAGCAGCGCGTTGAAAATTTCTAACGTCGAATAGATTTTTTGCCAAGACCTCAGCAACACCTGGTAGAACGGTAAAAACAGCTGTAACCCATAAAAACTAGATCATCGCCGAATAAACATTTACCTCGAACTATTTTTGTATTTTTTTCTCCATCTTCGTTATTTTTGTAAGATTAATTCATCTCTGAAAATAGCTACGTACTTCACGACGTTCAACCTAGAATGCAAATAACTGTGCTTCCAGTTCTGTACAGAACATCGTATCAACCTTTCTACAACACTTGCAAACACAGATACGTGTAAATATGCGCATACACTACACGCCCAAATGTTTGGAATCACTGTGCATTGCAAGTTGCACAAAAGCTCCCCAAAAAGGTTAGCATTTATAATAATTTTCCAACGAATTTTTTATCATCCAAACCAATCGAAACGAGGCAAATATTAATATAAATTGGCTGGTGATTCCAGTTTTTCAGCCGGTAGTGTGTACATATACATATATTTTGCAATTCTTCGTAGGATAGAGAATTTTCTTTAGCGTCGTTCGTCATTTTGTAATCCTGCGGAAAAAGTTGGAAATGTAGTTTCAAAGAAACTCGGTTGTACTCCTTTGGCGAAGAATTAAGGTGAACCGTGGATTAATAACCTTTCCACAATCCCATTACTCACGCGAGAAATTTCACTGTGATTCTTGTCATCGCGCGGCTAATAAAGCCCCCTAACTCCACGTAATCGCTCGATTCTACCGCGAAACGAGCCTCGAGGTATCCGTGATTACTCGCGATTCGCGGGCACACGATCCACTTTCTATCCCGCTCGCTTGGAAAATAGGAAAATTAATAATGGAAACGGCTCGCGTGGCGAGCGGTAGAAAAAATGACACGGAACTGTACGCAATGTACATACAAGGTGTTCAGAGAACCGTGTTATGAAGTATAAGAGCATTATAGGAGGTGCTCGTGGAGATATGGGAATGTAAAAATGATTTATGTCCGAGATGTACGATGTTGAACATTTTCTTCTTCTGTGGTTGATGATCTCGTGTAAATTTAAAGGAGTTTCTTGTAGTTGTTGATAAGAATTTTCTACTCGTTGTTGCAATTGTTACACTTTATGTTAGATTTGTAACTTGATTTTGTAGTACTTATGTCTTTGTAATTATACCACGAAATTATGTTTTTCAGTAATCATCTCGCAAATTTTTGTTTCCAATTATCATATTACACAATTACTTTTTTCAGTAATCATCTCGCAATATTATTTCTTTCAATAATCATCTCACCAAATTTTTTTACCAATTCTATTATTACAGTCATTTTTTTTTCAGTAATCATCTCGCAATATTATTTCTTTCAATAATCATCTCACCAAATTTTTTTACCAATTCTATTATTACAGTCATTTTTTTTTCAGTAATCATCTCGCAATATTATTTCTTTCAATAATCATCTCACCAAATTTTTTTACCAATTCTCATATTACACAGTCATTTTTTTTTCAGTAATCATCTCGCAATATTATTTCTTTCAATAATCATCTCACCAAATTTTTTTACCAATTCTATTATTACACAGTCATTTTTTTTTCAGTAATCATCTCACAATATTGTTTTCTCCAATTATCATATTACACAATTACTTTTTTCAGTAATCATCTCGCAATATTATTTCTTTCAATAATCATCTCACCAAATTTTTTTACCAATTCTATTATTACACAGTCATTTTTTTTCAGTAATCATCTCACAATATTGTTTTCTCCAATTATCATATTACACAATTACTTTTTTCAGTAATCATCTCGCAATATTATTTCTTTCAATAATCATCTCACCAAATTTTTTTACCAATTCTATTATTACACAGTCATTTTTTTTTTCAGTAATCATCTCACAATATTATTTTTATCCAATAGTCATCTCATAAAATTTAGTCATCAGTAAAATTAAACTTGAAAGGAGTCTAATACTGTACATTGTACGCAAACAGTAAAACACAAAAAATAACCCTAAAGTTGTGAACTTGCGGAGCTATAAAAATGTAATTTTTCAAAAGAGAAGAAAACACCAATTTAACGTGTAATATAAAATCACCTTTGCACTGATCTTATCCACTAACCAAGAAAAACAGAAAAGATATAAATGATACAGTTGGTACGTGAAACAAGTAGAAAGATGATTTCAAATTAATCAGCAAAGTGTTTCTCTTCTTTTTCGAGAAATTAAATTTCTGTAGTTTCCCAACTGCACCGTGAAGCAAAATCCATTACGTCTCCGAAACAAGCAATTTCTCTTGCAGCCTTAAAAAATTCGTCCCTCGAGATACTCAATTATTCATTCATTTGCTTCGTTTACTTCAACGTGTAATACATTAACACGAGCTTTCTCGAGCACCGTGTATAATGCACCAACGATATTCTCTTTCTCCCCGTCCTTTCTCCCTCCCTGATAAATTGCGATCCGGCGTACGCAATCGCGAGAGATGCTTATCAGGCCCCGCGTACAGACACGTAATCGTTGCACTTGCGTAAGCGAGGCCGGATCGTTGGTACAATGGGATTCGATCGCGTTCAGGCCGCTTGTTGTTTCGCAGCCGGTAACACGTGTCTCTCACAGCGCGTACGGTTTCGCGGTTAAAACCATTAGATCCGTGTCAGACTGGCCTCTGGATGCAAACCGGAGGCCTTCCAAGATACCAAACGAGGCTATTTCGCGGTTAATTCCATTACACGCTTACGGAACGTACGCGAACACCGTCCACAGCGCCTACGGGACGCGGCTGCGCATGCACTTTATTGCACTTTTATCGACCGACCACACCGTCACACTCCGCGGAACACGTCGTTCCATCCCTTACATCCGGGAGAAATTTTTGATCGGCCTAAAAATTTTTGCAGCCAGTTGCCGCGATTAAAATGAGATCTACACCGTGGGAAATTTGCGGGTGAAGGATCGTTATTTCGCCAAGGTTGATTTTCTGCCAATTGCCACGATTGAGATGATCTCTTCTCTGTGGAAAATTTGGGGCGAAGAATCGTTATTTTGCCATGGGTAATTTTTTGCCAGTTTCTATTATTAAAGTAACCTCCTCTATGGAAAATTAGGGATGAAGATTCGTCGTAGTTAATTTTTTCCAAATTGCCAGGATTAAAATTATCTCCTCTATGGAAAATTAGGGGCGAAGAGTCGCTATTTTGCCAATTGCCACGATTAAAGTAACTTTCTCTATGGAAAATTAGGGGTGAAGAGTCATCACGTTGCCATAATTAATTTTCTGCCAATTATCACGATCAAAAGTGATGTACTCAATGGAAAATTAGGGGCGAAGGATCGTTACTTTGCCATATTTAATTTTTTCCAAATTGCCAAGATTAAAGCAACCTTCTCTATGGAAATTAGGGACGAAGAATCATTACTTTTCCATAGTTCATTTTTTCCAAATTACCAAGATTAAAGTAATCTTCTCTGTGGAAAATTAGGGACGAAGGGACGAATTCTGCCAATTGCCACGATTAAAATAACCTCCTCTATGGAAAACTAGGGGCGAAGGATCGTCACTTCGCCATAGTTAATTTTTTGCCAATTGCCGCAATTAAAACGATTTCCTCTGCGTCAAATTAGGGATGAAGAATCCCTAACTTCGTCATAGTTAATCCTTTATCAATTCGCTCAATTAAAAATGACTTCCCAAGGACGAAGAATCGTTACTTCATCACGGTTAATTTTTTGCCAATTGCCTCAATTAAAATGACCTCCACCTCTACGCGAAATTAGGGATGAAGAATCGTTACTTCACCCCGGTCAATTAAGATTGCTTTGATACAAGTCAACGCGAGTTAATACGAGCCAGGAAGTTAGGTTCCTTGAGTACATTGTATCCCCTGATTGTCGAGATACTGGTACTAGGTTCACGTTGCAGGGTAATGGGTTAAGTAGTTTTGGGAGAGTTGGCTAGGTGAACGAGGGTTAGGGCTTGTAATTCGGTGGTAGGGAGGGTAATGGAACTTGGGGTTTCTTTGAGAGGCAGGAAGAGAACCTCTGTTGCCTTGATTAGGGGGATCTAGTTTTATTTAATATCTACTTCGTTCAACTCTAATACATTGCAAATTAGACACATATTCTTTAAAATTAGAAAATTATTTCTAGCACGTCTCGTTAAACAACATTTCATTTCCGTCGATATTCCACGTCCATTAGACGAGTGGGAAGATCGATCTGCTGAAAATTTCAATCTTTAACCAACTAATATTTGATCGAATTGTCCTGTTCTTCTCGCAAGCTTCAAGAATATCCAGAGAAAAATGTACTCGACTAATGCCGTCTACGTTGATGCGCAAACACCGTAATGCTTGCATTATCCTGAAGCACATATTGGCGGAATTCTTAAATCAACATCTTCGATAACAGACTCGAAGTCACTTTACCAAATGCAGCTTCGAAATATCCGCAAACGTTGTGCTGTTAATATTGTTCAATTAGTCGGAACAAACACGTCAGAGTTTCACTTTACGAAAGCATGTAACTCTAGATTAAAATCTCGACGAATTCAGGCTAACGTTCCTACAGCCAGTCGTTAAGTAACACACAATAATAAACATCCTTACGCAATTAGCAATATAATCACACGGATTACGTCCAAATAACCGACTATTATATCCGTAAGTTACACATTCCAGGAACTGTTCGAAGTTCACAGACGCTATCTCTTCCTAGATGGATCCAAAGATAATACTCGTAATTCAATTTACCCTTATTAAAAGCGAAAAGAAGGAAAAAATGGTGTGAAGGAAGAAAAAAAAAAACAGACATTTTCAGAAACCAGTGAAAGTCTTTAAGCCTTCTTCGTTCGATTTACTACGGAACACCTAACCCCACGAACTTTCCCTTTCTTCGAGCGTTCTTTTCTAGCTGTCTCCGTAACGAGGAAGCACCTAACGTTACGTGTGAGAAATTCACGTAATTCGAACGACACACGGATCCGTATTTAGACCAAAATTTTCTCGTCCACGCGTAACTGTTACTCGATTGATTAATTGATATCTCCATTAATATTTGCCGCGTTTCGCGAGTACACAGGATCAAAGATATGAGGCTTTCACGGCCCGACATCATACTTTATATCATATTATATCTTATATCATAGTTATCACTTTCGAGGCTTTCGGGTGTAAGCCGTGTCTCCCTCTGGAATTGAAGGGAGGTAGGAAAGTGATAGAGGATAGGCGGAAAAGGGGAGGTTAGGGCGTTTCGTCCTGGGCCTCCTAGTGGACTCGTCAGTAAGGCTTCCTATACTCTGTTCAAAATAAGAGTAACCTCGCTTCGCGCATGGGACGTGCCTAATGCAGGGCAACGTCCAAATCCCCACTTAATCGCAGAACGGACGAGAATCGGTCCGAGAGCGAGGTTACTCTTATTTTGAACGACGTGCCTTAGACGCGGGAGAGACTGGGTCAGAAGGTGTATATGTACAAATAGGAGCTTTTATGAGGACTAGCGAGAACCTGTGGTTCGTCTGTCCCTCTGGTGGCAGAGCGTAGAAGGGTCGCTACAGAATTATCAAAAAGAAATGGGAAATTTGTATTTTGCATGTTGCGTGAAAGTGAAAATTTGAGGAGATTGGAAATAAATTTGTTTATCTAGTTGAATAAAAATATTGAAAAATTGTGGCGACCGCCACGGGGAGCCTAGGTTTCCTAAAGACCTAGCAACTCTTGGCCCTCGAGGCGAAGAATTAAGAGACGTGTTCCAAACCTCTCTGGGTTCTTTCGTTCTCGAGGGCGAGAGAAGTGTTTTGGCAATATCGGCCAAAACCAAAATATGGACCCACGTTCTGGGACTTTTCCCAAGGCAAATGGGCTATTTAAGTGAACAGCGAAAAAGGCACCGGGGCTTCTTGTCGTTAGACCTTCCTCACGTCAGTTCCAAAATATCTCTGTCGAGAGAGTAATACAATTTTCCCAAAACCATCTGTCTCCTCTCGTCGATGATAAAAACACACAACAACGAGCAACGTCCTCCATGATCGAGAGACGGCCCTGATTTCCGATCCGTCGAGTGCAACTGTCACGATTTTCGGTCGACAGTTCGAGGTATTTTCGTTTCTGGCACGTCGCTGAGGCCTACATCGAAACACATTTAACGTCTTCATTATGCAACCTCGGTCCTGCTGACATCCCACCGTGTGACCGTCGATTAAGATGCGTCAATTTTGGCCCATTAATACTTCGTGGAGGCACGGGGATCCTTTAAACCGTGCATTAACATTCGATCGACCGTGAACGAATCACCAGCCTTTATGACGTCTAACAATTTCTCTTTTCTCGCTCGCTTTCTTCTAATACTCCACTTTTCCCTCAATTAATCGCGCGAACACCAGGCCTTTATCGCGCCTATCCATCGAATTCGCTCGATTCTGCTTCTAATGGGAAGAGAATCTTGTTACAGCTGGAACTTTCTTCGGGAATTAACTCTCGGTTATGGACGAGCATTGTTCCGAGATAATTGCCATGTAAATTGTAATTGCTCGAGCAAGGTAAAGCCGAGGTTAGAATGGCGCGATTGAAGAGTGTGTGTGTGTTTGTGTTAGGAATTAAAGGAATTTAATGGTAATTTTCCCTCTCTTTTCGGTGGAGGAAGATTTACGCGGGGATACGTGGACGGTGGTTCGGTTGCGTTTGAGTTTCGAGGTTCGTAGAGAAACTCAGGTTCGCTGAGTAGCCGAAATTGGACGAGGCCACTCCACTCGGCCTAAATGAGACGCGAGATTGGGTCACGAGGAAACGCGACAGTATTTCCTTTCCCTATTTTCCACCCTCTCTTGCCCGTCTCTTCTTCTCCCTCGCTCGGAAAATTCCAGGACGAGTCTAGCGTGTGAATTTTCCATAGGAAGAGGTCAAACGGCGGTTTTGTCGAAACGTTTCGCGATGTGGATCTCTGTGAGGAGATGGTTGCTCTTGATCGTCGTGAATTTCACATGTGACACTCTTATCGAGAAACATCTAAGTCCGACAGGACTCGTGAAACTTCGTAAAAAGGTTACACAAGTAGCCAGTGAGATAATGTACGAGATGTGTCGAGGGTTATAAATGTTCGGGGGGAATGAATTACGCTGGCAAATTGAAACTGCAACGGTTCGAGGCGTTAAAAGTCGCTATAAATCTGAAGTAACGTCGAATAGAACAAGTGTCTTTAACGTTCAGTCCTTTTTATTGTCTCTGATTTGTCGCGTTTGCTATTTTATTAGAGCAATCGATGAAATATCGAGATCGTTCGAGGAACGATCAGTTTCTCTCTCGTATCTCTTCTCGTTTTAATTTAGACGCAAAAGGGAGGAATACCGAGAGAGGGAAGTATAATTTCCAGTGTTTGAACTGGGGAAATCAAAGCTTTCGAATAGGGAATGTAGCCGTGTTCTGAAAGGATTAGGCATTTATTACGATGCAATGAACGTTGAAAATCTTCGCCTTCTTGTTACTCTTCTCGTTCCTTCGTTTCAATCACGGTTGACGGTCTTGACGTCGTTCAAGGCGTTTCAATCATCTCGCGCGATTTCTTCCATTACAGACAACTCTTTTTCTCGCCGTTCCCATTTAGATCGAATCTTATTCGTGACGTTTGTATAAATGTAAGAAAGATCGACAGTATTGTCGAGAACGTTTCGTTGAAATTATCACGAATTTGTCAAAATTTATCAAATTGTTTGTAAAACTTCTTTGGAGTATAAATTTATTGGTTGATATATACATATGTCTAATCGATGCAATACTAGACTAATTACAAGTACAATCGTTCGACTCTCTAGCTATAGAATAGGTAGTTTACTGCAGGTTCTATTGTACGTTCCAAATCAATTGGCTCTCAAGGCCATTGCACGTGAAACCCCCGCTCTACTGTTTAGCTACTGTGTCTCCCTCTGTTGCCCTTTTGCTCTGTGTGCTCAGCTCAATTGCTTATTCTAAGGACAAGGGACAGAAACCTATAGACACACTGTAGCTGGAACGTTTGTCGAGAAGCATTAACCTCTTGATTTACTGTGTCTAACTGCAAATATAATCAAGTCAGAGTCGTAGTAATTAT
>NW_017100168.1:1348346-1355315 GCF_001263275.1 Habropoda laboriosa
GGCTTATGTTATAAAAGTGCGAAGAAGAAAAATTGCTTTTCTAATAAAATACAACTTCGTTTCTAATACATTTTTATGCAATTGAAAAATTACATTTCTATTTATACTATGTAAAATTTCAGTTGCATTAAAAGTGTCTGGTATTAATTAAAAGATTCAAAATTATCTACTTTCTGTCGTTAATTGCAAAATTTTCTATCATTCCGTCGAAACTACACTAAAAACCTACCTCACCGAGCCTTCTACGAATACCCAGCAACTGTCCAACAAACTCACGGTCAGAATCGCGAATCCCACACATGTGGCCAGCGCAAAAAATTTGCAAAGCTAAATGTGCAACGTTATTCATAGCACGGGAACATCCTTGGGCTTGTAATTGATTTCGCACAATTAAACAAGAGTGTCCGTTGTTCTCGCTTCAATGCCGTCGCTTCGTTTTTTCTTTTTCAATTGGCTCGCGAGGAACGCCAGAATTTCCGTAGGCGCGAGAATTCGGTACGCATTTCTGCGGGCCTGACGAAAGGCAACCGCTGAACAGGTCGACGAGCTGCAAATAAACACGCGGCCCCCAGAACACACGGGTTACGTAAGCGTGCATCCGTAACACGCGACGCACGGGGAACGCGTGCACATATCGGCGCTGTTCCTCGCCGGCGAAACCGAGCGCTCGCGCGCGAAACCACGCCGATTGCGTAATCGACGAAAACCGCACGGTCGATCAGCTGTTCCTCGAGACCGCGTGTCGGAAGTCGCCGGGGACCACGTGTCACTGTTACCCGTTGAGTATCGGTAAAGTAATTTTTGTGTATGTTTATGTAAATAATTTTTATATTTATTGTGGCAAATTCTTTTCAATTTTAATTTATATTTTGACGGATGTTTAGTTATGTAGGTTAGGTAATAACGCTGATGCTATAGTTATGCACCAGTGGAAAATCACACTTTCGATTATATCGTTTTGTATAGGAGGGTAATTTAAATGAGATTTAGTCTAAAGTTCGTTGTTTTTCGTACCCTTTCAATTTCTACAAGTAATTTTTTTGCATTTTTAATCTGAACTAAAAATTCAGGCGGTGCTATAGTTACGCGCCGCAGTGTATATTAAAAAGAAAAAAATGAGATATTATTAAACTTCCTGGAAAATTTCCATAAATCCCCAAGTGACTCGATCTCCAAAACACCGAAGAATTCTTCGTCAACTGTCGCTTCTCTCTGTGGAATCACATCTACACAAGCTCCAACGTGAAACAATGGTTCTTTCTTCGTGAACTCGTAAAGTGACCGTTCGGTGCTTCGCAATATCGATCAAGAGTCGATCAGTTTCTTTCTTTCTCTCCGTTCGTGACACACGACGATTGATTCGTTGATCGAAGGATTGCGGTTTGAAGGGGCACGTTTGATCGCGGTCTACCTACTCGGCCAGGTGCAATTCACGACTCCACTGTCCAGGAAAGAACGAGCTGTCGGTTATTGGTGCGTGACGTTGCTGGAACTCCCGTACGAAGACGGAGTGACCGTGCGACAATCTGGCGGGGAAAATCGTGTGCACGATTTTCAGCGAACAGTGGTAAACTGTTTCCCCGAGAGAGTGATTCGTGAGAACGTGATCGAACGACCGATTTGCCGTATAACGACGAGTCAGACTCGTACCCCAGATTTTGGTCAAGATCTGATAAAAACAGTTATATCAGTGAGAAAACTTAATTTTAATTCTTGTTCCGTCGCGCAGGTACGGAACGCGTGGGGTCTTCGTTGACCGGGTTTACGGCACGCTCGCACCGGAAGGTTATTTTTGAGGACAAAGACACTTCGTAGCTCCGCGAAAAAATAAGTCATTTCTTAGAGAACAATGCCTTTAGAATTTCGACTTTTCCGCGTCCTCGATAACCGAAGACGTGTCATAAACCAGGTATTACTGAAGGGTCAATCCACACGCGCGTATAACGGCACTCTCGGCCGAGGGTTGACCTGGCGGGAATTTCCGACGCGTCACCGAAGGACAGCGAAGATTCCGCGCACCCGCAGGTAGGGCCCCACTCCTTCCAAGGAAAAGCGCGCCAAGGGCGCAATGGAAGGGTGGGTGACACTCAAGGGGCACGTTGATTGGTAATTTGTACTTTCGTGAAAAACCAAGCAGCGTGCCTTCTTGCACTTGGCGGGGGAGTCACGGTGGACTCCATGAAAAATCGGCGATCTACACGAGGATTAACAAAGATCCTCTCGAGCGATCAACAAGACACATCCGCGCTTTCGAGTAGAATTATCCATCTCCAACGTTCGAGGAGAATAATTCAGAGCCGATCGTTGAAGTCTGCGAGATCCAGATTACTTTCATTTTGAGCTTGATCATACGTTCTACTACGTTCGAGTAGAATAGACGTTTAACCCATTACCTAAGATTAAGTTGGCGGGCAATAGTATTCGCGAGTGTGCGTCGGTCATTCGTTCGGTACGCGACGTGCATCGAGAATACGGCGACAGTGATCCTTCGAACTGGATCATAGCCGAAACAATTCTAGTTTTTCGTTTCATTTATAAAACTGAAGATTACCAAATTTAATTAACCTCTTCTTGCTTAAGCACTGAAACAGTAATTAGTCGACGCTTAGATGCGTAGTCGGGAAAAGAAATCGTACGTCAAGGGGTTAAGGCAGTCTGTTTTGCTCGAAACGTGAACTTGTGCCTCTGAGAATAGTTTTTCCACCTTAAACCGAATATTTTTTCGGAGAAAATAGTCGCGAATCGAGGAGTTTCTGAGAGATGTTTTTGCAGAAAAATAATCGCGGATTAGGGGGTTTGCTGGAAATGCGAATTTGTTGCTCTGAATATTTTTAAGTACTTGGGTATTGATCGAAAGTTACGGTGTTCGTTTAAGTGGATATTGGTAATTATTTTGGTAAATTGTTGGAAAAATAGAGTTTCTGAGATCGAAGAAATCTCTGAAGATTGAAAATTGACGAAGATCGTTTTATTTGGGAGGAAGAAAAAGGTGTTGAGAAATTTCTCAATTTTTTTTTTTTTTTTTTATAAAACTGGTTACACAGATTTATACGATAGTTTCTTTCTTTTCTCAATGGAATGTGTATTTTTGTCACGCTCGTTTTACTCCACGCACCGAGGTACATAAATCATTTTTTATAGCGTCATAAATAATGACAACAGGTGTAAAGTTCAGTCAGTGTTGTCACTGTACAGTGTAGGGACAGTGGAGCTAATATATAGAACTGCATTAACATTTTTATAATTACTGAAAAATTAGCGAAAGATTGTACTTCGTTTACCTCGTTAAGTGAATCTTGGAATTCGTGATATAACGTGTATAATAAATCTCTGTTTAAAACGTCATTAAAATATCAACGATCTAATCGAGCCAAGTATATAATTACAACAATTTAAAAAATAATTACATATATTTAGTTAAATTACCAGGATAAAATTAAGTTATTCCATAAATTCGTGTCGAATGTGAAAAATATTTTAATTAAAATGCAAGAAAATTCAGTAGTGGACGACATAATGGTCTTACCAAAAAAAAATAGGAAAAAGTTGTGGAATGAGAAGATACAGGATTTTTTTTCATCAAATTTAAAGATTCGTTGTAGTATTTATCTGAATTATAAAATTCGAGGTTTTAAAGATACACTGAAAATAGCACAGATTTATTGATTTGAATCATAAAATTCGACGAGGCTTTCCTTATCAAATATAAAAATTCGTTAAAAATATTGATCTGAATTATAAAATTCGACGAGATTTTTCTTACCAAATTTACAGATTCACTGAAAATATTCATTTGAATTATAAAATTCGACGAGGTTTTTCTTACCAAATTTACAGATTCACTGAAAATATTCATTTGAATTATAAAATTCGACGAGGTTTTTCTTATCAAATTTACAGATATTCATCTGAATTCTAAAATTCGACGAGGCTTTCCTTATCAAATATAAAAATTCGTTAAAAATATTGATCTGAAATATAAAATTCGACGAGATTTTTCTTACCAAATTTATAGATTCACTGAACATATTCATCTGAATTCTAAAATTCGACGAGGCTTTCCTTATCAAATATAAAAATTCGTTAAAAATATTGATCTGAAATATAAAATTCGACGAGATTTTTCTTACCAAATTTACAGATTCACTGAACATATTCATCTGAATTCTAAAATTCGACGAGGCTTTCCTTATCAAATATAAAAATTCGTTGAAAATATTCATCTGAATTATAAAATTCGACGAGATTTTTCCTACCAAATTTACAGATTCACTGAACATATTCTTCTGAATTACAAAAGTTCGACAAGATTTTCCTTATCAAATAGAAAAATTCACCGAAAATATTCATCCAAATTACAAAATTGGCCACAAACATACGGAACGACCAAACACAATTGCACAATCGTTCGCAGTATTCTCCGTACTCGAAACGAACGATACCGTAACCAACCTAATCGCCAACAGAATGACATATATCTAACACAGCTCTCGATTTCGTAACTGACCCAAGAAGCATTTATCATCATCGACGTGATAATAAAAGGAGCACAGGACGCGATTGATAGAGCGTTTCAGCGAGCGCAGCCTGCAGCATTATAGCGGAGGGGAAAAAACTGGAAAAATCCTCGCGGGGATAATCATCGTTGTGGCGAACAGTGATCTTTGTATTCGCACGTGCGACGGCTGAGAAAACGAGAGAAACGATTATACTTGTGATTCAATGAATGCAAATTGCAGCTTCTTCGTTTTCGTTTTACAACGAGGCTCCCTCCTCGGAGCCACGCTTCCACTGGAGTACAGTGGCCGATTAGGCCACTCTCCGCGTCACGAAGCCACACCACGATTAATCGACCGTTTGTTTTAATTATTTGCCCGGGCGTGTTAACGCGCGATTTTCCACTCGCGTATCAGCCGTTTATGCTTCTTGCTAATGAGAAGACTACCGTGTCCTTTGACACGAATAGATCCCGGATTTATTTCAAGTTGTGCTCCATTCAGATTTCCTGGAATATTCTTAGGTTTCTGTCGTTTTATCGTGGAACAACTGATTTGTATTGTTGATTTATTCCTTAGGATTCCTTGAATCGGTCGATAGTTAGAACGAGCCGGAGATTATTCCGGTGTTTTAGTACCGTTCTATTGTTGTGCATTATTAACGATCACCGGAAGAAATACGATCTTCCATGAACGAAACATTTTTTTGGGAAAAGGAGTTAATAGTTTTGTGTATCGGGTCGTCCTTATCTGGGTTCGATGTTCTTTGGGAAAAGAATCGCGGAGAAGATGAAATAATTTAATTAGGAATTAATAGCACATTCGCCGTATTCTTGTGATTCGGTATTGCAAAATTTTTAGGTTGCAGAAATTTTGGGAACAGAGACCACTTGAAGTGAACGGTAGATAAGTTGTTAGTCGAAAAGATAAGAATTTGAAAGAAAGAGGGGATTTAAAAGTTGCTGAAAAATGGTAAATTGATTAATATTTCATGAATTAACGAATCAGTGTTAGTGTGAATACTGTTACTTTCGTATCGAAACAGGGCTTCTAATTAAGGAACTTAATTATGGGATGATCTAATGCATTTTTATTGGAACACTAAAATACGTAGGTATATCTGTAGTAATTATCACTTGGAACGTTTTCAGACTACAATCACTGCTCCGTTAAAAATGCTACAGTCTCGTTGACGTACTTACTCGCGTAATCATAACCTCAAACCTTTTCGATGCACGATAACCATAATTGAAAGAGAACGTTATAATTCATTCCACCCTATCATCAGGCAAATAATTAAACGGTGAAATATCAACAAGACCGCCGATTCAACACGTGCGAATAAGATAAAAGAGTAATCGTCGATTGTCTTTGTAACGATCCGTAATCGATCGGTAAAGAAAGATGGCGGCGGCGGCGAGTAACGCGTGTCTGAACGATACGTGAGGTCTCGTTCGACGAACGATTATCGATAAATTCAAGGGAATAAAGCGACGTGTATATACCACCTCGACGAGCGATCGAATAGAAGTTTCGATTAGCTGTCGTTGAGCAGTGGAACGATAGCAGGTTTTATCGAACGTGTTTCTCCCGATTTCTCTCGCGTCTTCGAAGAATCAATGAACGAAGTATCACGTTTAATTAGTTGTTTACCACGAAAGCCGCACCCGGAACAACGAACAGAGTAGGAAACGCACGCTGTACGAACGAAGCTAAATCCGCACCGGACGGCATAATGAAATACTTCGCCCTCCTAAACCTCGTGCCAACCAAGGTGAGGCTTCGGCTGTAGATGAAATTGTAGAATGTTACTCTGTTTATGCCTTCCAGCTGTGACGTTGTGTGCTTGTGGAAAGAAAAATCGCTGGATCGAGACGGTTGTTTAATTACCTAAACGGTGCTTAGCCGCGGTTTTTCCGTTTATGCAACGGCGCTCAGGGTGGAAAAAGGTATTCGTGCTTCCTGGATTGTTAATTGTCGGGTGATTAAGTGAAACGTGGGGTGAGGCTTCGGCGTGACGCGGGAAAATTGATATGTGAAAGTTTGAAGTTTGGAAATTTGGAGGTTTGAAGATTTGAAAGCTGTCGATTCGAAATCCGAAATTTTAGAATTCGAAGATTCGAGAGTTTGAAGATATGTAATTTGAAAATTTGAAATCTGAAAGTTTGAAAATTAAAAATTCGGAATGTTAAGATTTGAAAGCTGAAAATTTGAAATTTGAAGGTTTGTAATTTGAGAACGCCTATAACTCTAATTTTAGGATTTGAAGATTCGAGAATTTGAAGATTTGTAATTTGAAAATTCGAAATATGGAAATTTGAAAATTCGCTATATGGAAATTTGAAAATTTGAAATTTGGAAGTGTGAAAATTTGGAATTGTAAGATTTGAAATTTGGAAGTGTGAAAATTTGGAATTGTAAGATTTGAAATTTGAAAATTTGAAATCTGAAAGTTTGAAAATTCAAAATTCGG
>NW_017100168.1:1356574-1369856 GCF_001263275.1 Habropoda laboriosa
AAGGTTTATAACTTGAAATTTGAAAATTAGAATTTTGAAATTAGACTTTATAACTATTTAAAATCTAAAGAACCAAAGGAGTACGAATACTTTTGGGACACACTATTTTGTAGTTCATCTGCTTATATTGCACGTTGCAGCTCGAACAGCATGACCGATAATTACACTGGCAATTAAATAAAACCACTAACAACTCAATCTTCTGCAGCAGGTAGTAACTAGACTAAACAGCTTTGTAGATTACTCAAAAGAATCCGTAGAAGCATTATTAAAACAATTTTTACAATTATTAAAAAAATGTTTCGCTATAATTTCTCCATCTAAACAAATATCTCCATCGTTCAATTTTTCCAAACACCTACTGTATCCCGTTACGAATCATTATAACAAAAACTTTGCTGATATAATCTACCTACGATAACCATAAAAAAAAAAAAAAAGAAACCATCATCTTCCAGTTTCTCGATCGTAACACTAAATCCGCAAACTTCATCCAATAGTCGAACAATGGTCCACGCGAATTTCTAGCAATCTTCTCGAAGGCCGAACAAAGGCCAGAATTACTGCTCCAGAAAACCATAAAACGAGAAACATCCAACAATTCACTCAACTTTCACTTTATTAATTAAATCCCCTACCACGAGATACGGCCGATGTTTTCAACGACTTATCAGAACTTCTCCTTAAATGAGAAAATCGTCTCGATACCTCGGGGAAAGTTTCAAGGATTCCTAACCCCAGGGATACTTCCATAGAGAGCAGAGCATCTCTTTCCTCGCGCGTTTATCACGGACGCTAACCGCTGGGAACCGAGGGTGGCGGCGCGAATTTTATTAGCAATACCGACATGGCTGACATTATCGATAATTAGCCGCGCAAGAAGCGGCGTACGATAAGGGGTTGAGCATCCGCAATACGCGGCGACCTTTCCCGACGATACTTTCATGAAAGAATGGCATTATGCCGAGGCGAGGAGCACGCGTTTCACGTTTATCGCGGCCAGTTATCACGTCCTTCTACCGTTAAACGTTCATTTGCCAGTGATAATTGGACTCTTCTCTGAATTGGCCGGGGGGACACGTCGTCGTGACTCGGGAAACGGGCATCGAGATTGCGACGCGTAAAAAACTGTTTTCCCGCGTTGCACAGCTTTGTTTGTTCGAGATCGAGGGAGTAGAGTCATGCAGATGCTCGACGAGGAAAATGTTTAACAGTTGATCACGATTCCGTGCTAATTGCTTGACGAGATCTTCGTTTCCTCTCGACGAGCGTGATTAGATAGATCGGGGGAACTGTGGGGATTTAGCGGATTAATGGGATTGATTGGAGATAGAGTGATCGGGAAAGCAAAGGAAAAGTTGTCCGTTGTCGTTTTTCCTTGCTTCGAGAGGCAGATTTGCTTTGTTTTATGGCAGTTTTCAGATTGTTTCGAGATGTTTAGTATTCTGCAGTTCACGAGAGATTTAACGTTTGTTTAAAGTTACACTTCTTTGGCAAACTTAGTGTTATACATTTCAGGATGAATAATATTTTGTCGAGATCTTAGTAATTTTTTCAGCGACTGTTTTGAGAGGCAGATTTGCATACTTGCCTTGTTTTATGGCAGATTTCAGATTGTTCGAAGATGTTTAAGTATTAGGACACCCGTTGTGTTCGTGTAGAGAGTCTTTTATGATTTAATTAACATTTCTTTGGCAAAGTTAGTATACAAATTTCAAGATGAATAATTGTTCTTGAGACCTTAATAATTTTTCAGCGAGTGTTTCTAGAGGCAGAGTTTGCTTTGTTTCATGACAGGTTTGAGATTGTTCGCAGATGCGCAGTATACTGCAGTTCATGAGAGATTTAATGTTCGTTTAAAGTTCATATGGTTTAAATTACATTTCTTTGGCGAACTTGCTACTACAAATTTCAGGGTGAGTAATTTCTTTTTTTGAGACCCTGGTAATTTTTCAGTGACTGTTTAGGTTTGCTTCGTGTTCAGTAAGTGCCCTAATTCTTACGAATTAGAGTGTACGCATACGAATTAGGATCGTAAATATTTTAGTAGAGTATTTTCATAAATGAAGTATTATGAAGATCTTGAGATCTTGAAGAATTATTTACTTGCAATTGTTGCACTGTTAAAAATGCAATACAACGTACTATCACGTCAATAGTGATGCATAAAGCATTGTTGTCCGAATGATTTATAGAAAACGTACTATACCACGCGAACCTTGCTGAAACAACGTACTACCACGTTAATTATTAGCAAACAGCGTACAGCTATGTCAATATATCCTGCAAACCATGTAAATACTGTATCAATAATTGAGATATAGCACGTTACAGTCTCGCTGATTCATAAAAGACACACTAACACGTGAACCTTGTACAAACAAACCGACCGATACTTTAAATATGTACAAATAAAGTACCCTATCATTACACGAGTAACTTATAATCATGTGCCATTAATGTCTATAATTTACGAACAACAAAATACCACGTCCAATTACTGTCGCAACATATTGCACACTATCTCGATAATTTGCATACATTCTAACGATTCGAAACGGAAGATAAACGGCGTATCATTAAAAATGTCGCCCTTCGTGAAAGTTTTCACTCTTCCACGATCCACGAATAGCGCGTTACCGCGTTGAAAGTCGGCAGATTGTCCGCCTCGAGAGACACAGGCGCTACGTCATCAACCGTGAAAGCGCTAATAGCATAACTGCCTTTAATTATCCGGTTTGCCAGGTGCATGCCAGTCACAATAACAATTTTCACCGATCCGAGGAGACGCCAGTTTTCCGATCCGATCGTTTGCTCGAACGGCGTTTCCTCAATCCCAGCCTAACGAGATCGTTATACCACCGCTCCAGCCACCCCTTTCACCGATTATAGCGGTCGTCCGTGTGAACGGGGTATTTTCGTTGATTTTTACGAGGTATAAAACGGTGACAAATTGGCGTGCTACGGGAACATGTGCTTGTAGCATCCAAAAATACACCTATCTTCGTGATTTTTTTAAAGGAAATAAATGGTATTTTTGACCCTAGTACGGTTTTCGGGTCTTTTTTGACCCATCGCCTTTCTATTTCTTTTTTTCGTAATTTTTGTCATTAACAAGGTTATGTTCCCTTGAGATTATATTGAAAGCTTATTGTTTCGATAACAAAAATTGTCGCGCGTATGGTCTTCGGGTCCTTTTTTACCCGAGGGAGGACCCCATCTTTGGGTCAAAAAAGACCCAGAGGCCTTAAGTGTATATTCGAACGGAAAAATGCTTAAAAAAGACGCAATTTTTTTGCTTAATCTATAGTTTTGAGTTTTATAAATAATATCCAATTGGTTTTAGTGAGAAATTCGAATTATTTTGTAAATTTACCAGCGACTTCCCGAAGCGCGTCGGATTCTAAAATTACTCTCACGCATTTTGCATATTTTCGTACATTATAATTGCATAAACACCTGCAATCTACTCGTAAAATACGTTCTCCAATTTTCCAAGGAAAATTAGCCTCCTCGATTTACCCACGACTACAAATTTCAACCTGTAAATTGTCCAAGAATGTTCGAAAAAAAACTCGCAACTTTCACACGTGCGTATCTTCAATAACGCAGCTCGCGATGTAAGGAAACATATACATTAAAGGAGGAGAAAGAAGGAAGATTTCGCGACGATTCGATGAACCATAGCTGACGCGCGTTAATCGGTCGATTGCCGGCGTGACTTGCAAGTGGCGGCTCGATTGCTCGGCGTGAATCTATGGTTAATCGACAGTCACTTTGCAAACAAACGTCCGGCGATTGGTAAAAACACGCGAAGACTCGCTCGTTAAGCTCTTCATTTCCGACGAACACCGCTGCTTTCATGAGCAGGAAGAGGGAGAGAAAGATGCTTTTTCTTCGTGCGTTCCAGATAAAGCGCTTCCACTCAACCGGCGAATTATCGAACAAGACGATTGTTGTCGCTCGCGATGACCTCGCGATTCTTAATTGTAGTAGATCTCTTTGTGGCGTTGAGGATATATGTAGCACTTTGTGAGACGCAATTTCCTGACTCTGCGTTACGCTGATTATTAACCCTCCGTCAAATCAGAGAGGCTCAATTCCTCAAATTTTATTAACTCGCAAGGGATTATTTCGAAGTCATAATCACCGATTTTTAGGACACTTTGGTGTATAGTAGTCCTCGAAAAAAAATTCAACACTTACGCTGATTATAACCCAATTTTTTCTTATCAAATCAGAGAAGTTCGATTCCTCAATTTTTATGAATTCGCAAGGGATTATTTCGAAGTGATAATCACCGATTTTTAGGAAACTTTGGTGTAGAGTAGTTCTCGAAAAAAAATTCGACACTTGGGCTGATTATTAACCCTTTATAACCCAATCTTTTCTTATCGAATCAGAGAAGCTCAATTCCTCAAATTTTATGAATTCGCAAGGGAACCGCGTTTGATGAAACTTTGATATACGTTAGTTCTCGAGAAAACTTCGACACCTATTTTTTTCATTCGCAGTAAAAGGGTGAAAATCGGTTTAAATACGAACTTCAATCACTCCACTCGATCATTTCTCGATCCGTGAAAGTAAACTAGAATTTATCCCCGAACAACTCTAACGAACAGTTAATTTGAACGATCTTCAATGCCCCATTCTACACGCTCCACTTTAATTACACATAAAACTCGATCTAAAACGGCCATCTAAACAGCGCTCGCACATCTTCCACGGGACATTCACCAGATTCAATCTTCACGCTCGTTAACCTCCGAAACATCGAACATCACCGTCCTCCTAATACCTCTACAAACCTCTCTTCAACGCAACGTATATCTCTAGAATCCTCCAATCTTCAATTTCCAAACGATTATCAACCGTCCATAAAATTCCACCGACGATCCATCTCTCCAACCCTATCGTTCTCACTTTCGAACGATCCCACCAGCACACATCTCCCTGTTCCTCTCCGTCCGGTTAATTGCTCGACAAGCAAACAAGGTGAGAGTGGACTCGCGTGTAGCGCAGTTTCTCGTAATCGAGAAGAACTTTCCTCGCTGTCACGGTTCCGTGGCCACGTGGAAACGATCGACGAAAGAAAGGAAAGAAAAGAAAGAAGAGTGTCGTTCAGCAAGGAGCAAAGGAATCAGCTTGATCTCTCGCTCGGTGGTCGGTTCCGCTCGGTATTCTCCGTCAATTTGTTTCGCGGCGGAGTTTTATCGCGACGGGCATTATTCCTCGGTGGCGAAGGCACAAAGGAACGGCGGGTAACGACAAAGACCCAATGAACTTTATCAGCGGGTGCGACGTGCGCGGAGTGCAGTGACACGTCGATGCAATTTGTCAGTCGTTGCACCGCGTCGCCTGGCCCTCTCCTCTATGAAAATTATCCGGCTGGAACGCGGCCAATAAAACGGCCGGGAAAAAGTTTCGTGGCCACCGAAACGAATATCAAACGTGGCCCGGCTCGGCTTGGCTTGGCTTCCCTTGCTGCTGCTGCTGTAGCAACGTGGAGTAAATGGGAGAGGCGGGGAGGTTGTTCTTTGTTCTCTTTGTCCGCGAGAATGTTGCCCCGCCGAGGTGTCGGGGAAATTGTTCCAACATTGGGAAAGTAATCGGTTGATATGCTGATAGGAAATTGGCGAATCCGGGGGGACTTCAATTTCGTTGCTGATTTGAGGAATAACGCGGCGATTTTTCAGCTTCTTTAGAGAGATAAAGTAATTTTTTAAATTCTGCGGTAGACCAAATCGTACATTTTATTTTTGCGTCTATTTGACAAAGATCTGATTTGTCACCGGCCAGTAATCATAAACTAATAAACAGTCCTTTCCAGCCGTCTTCCTAGCCCCTAACAAATTCCTTCCCTATCATAAAACAGTTCAAGTCACACCCTGGTCGTGTTTCCTATCCCTTTCCCCTTTCCGGGTTTCCCCCAAATTATTTCAACTTTTGCACACCACCTTCACCCTCACGTTCTCCTTCCACTAGTTTCCTAATATCCAATCACACCTCCGCATTTTTCGAGTCCTTCTTTTCCACCACCTTCAACGTCCAACCAATCGCAACATACACCGACCTAATATATACCCACGCACCACCGCAAATAAAGGAGTTCAAAAATATTCTTACGGAGAGAAACCTCTTATTCACCATCACCACACCAACTATTAGAATTTCGCCCTTCCGGGATTAACACGTCGGGAGCGCAACGATACTAACCGAGTTCGAGCTGAAACCAGTCTCGTTCACGAGTCGAGTATCGTACACACTGATTTGCAAAAGAATAATACTTTTTAACTTTTTTAACAAATTTGGAAATCTTGGACGCAGCTTGAACGGTTGAAAATCAGTTTGATGAAGTACGTCCACTGGGATTGACATGATTTCTGTTGTGATTAGGGTACTTATGTGCAACTTGAGAAAGTTGAATTCCGTGTGAAGTTTGAACGACGAGAATATTTCATACCGAAGTGCTGTTTGCTTCGTTGAAAAGCAGATGCGCTAAGAGCTTAAGCAGTGAATTTTTACAAATTTCATTTTACGCAACCTGCTCCACTTTTTAACTCTGTTTTACGAAGCTTTTCTCTTGCCATTCAGCTGCCAATCTCTCTACCACACCGCTCTATCTATCACACAGCACGAATGTTTTTTGATAGATTGAAAATAGAGTACATTCTCTGTGCACTTTAACGATCACGCTGTTTCGTAATTACTGCATTCACAATAGGCGTTGATCGTTCAATTAATGGTTTTTCTTGGTTGTTTCAGGTGAGTAGGCGCTCCAAAGAACGTGCATCTCTCTACCAAGAGACGGGGAGGGTGAGTTAACTTGAGTTGAATCTATAGTGACATTAGATCGTAGGTAGCGAACGCCTTCGGGTGGTATTCAATTTCAGAGGAAAGAATCTGTCGAACGTTTAATTGGCTGATACAATTGCAGTCGATCTAGCTCTGTGTTCTGATTCAATAATGAAACCGAATAATGGAAGAAAAAATCGTTAGTTACGTTGGTATTTGTTTACTGAATAATTCCTTATTGTTACATCGGAACACGTGGAGCAGTATCAACCATAAACGAAAAAAAAGAAAAAAAAAAACGACCGACCATTTAAGCGCTAAGAATGCACTTTCTACGCGTATGCATAAATCGCTGGCATATGCCAGCGTTTTACCCTTTTCTAATATTAAACAGCGCATTAACCAAGAGCTGCATATTTCGAAGCCTACTAATCCCCGGTAGCTAAGTGTCTAAAACCTCATTCCTCCATTTTTTATTCTCAAAACCACATTTTAGTCTCGACGTGAATACTGCTCGAGTACTTTGCTACACTCAGGCGGGCACAGTGCTGTTATGGAATGTATCCATATTGTAGTAGAGTTATAAGAACAGTAGAAAACCCGTACTAAAATAGAAAATTGGGAGAAAACGACGGTGGCTGTGGTGGTTAAAGCAGCCGGTAAGTAACGCTGTGGACCGAAGTTCGCAGGTTCGAATCCTGGCGCCCCCGAAATCTTTTTCTCATACCGTTTTTCTTCAATTTCGTTTGTGCTTTGTGTGACGATAGTTCGAGGATTTATTGAAAAAACATATTCACGACTCACATTCGTTCATCCTCGTTATAGCTTTTCACGTCGCATAATGTTCCGGAAGGTCATTGACAGTTCCTAAAATCAGTTCACACTAACATTATTCACGCAGGCACTGTTTTCCGCAACGTGTTCCTGTTTCCCAAATTGAAACTTCCACTGCAGAAACGTCGCTTTGAGTCAATTGAGGGGAAAAAGGGAAGTTCGCCAAATGAGTCAAAAGTTAGAGCTCTTTCTATCCGGATCTCTGAGTGCTCGAAATACTCGTTATAATCGAAACTTGATGTCTCGAGTACTCGAGTGTCCTTGCATCTCAGCATTCGAATATCCAAATTGAGATATCCATTGTTAATTACTGAAATATGAAGCTCTTGTCGAAAGCAATCTCGGAAATAGAATTCCAGCGATGCTAAGAAGATTGTGATTATCTCAAAGGCGACCAAAATAGATTTGTCCCGGAACTTTCTGAACAGAGTAGCCTCTCAAGAATGGGCACGAATCAGAGACGGTTTGAGAGGAGTGAAAGAACTTTCTTTCACGTTTGAGAACCGCTATCTTCCCGCTGACACACGTTCACGTGCACAGTGTGTTCCACCTACGTAGGGAAACGTGGATGCAAGCCTTGTTTGATTATCATGCATGTTACGTTACACGTGACAGGAAGGGCCTTTTAGTAATACCTTCGTGTTCGTTCGACACGTATCCGTTCATCGAAAACGTTTATCGTTTGTCGTGTACGTATTTACGAGGCAAAATTGAATATAAATGGGAATATACGTTGCTCGATTAATTGACCGCTTCTCGTTTTTCCACGCGAGCCACCGGGAGGGAGAGTTTCGATCGGTGAAATTAATTTTCGTGGAGAAATTCAACCGGCTAACGCTTCAATTAGGAAGCAACGAGTCGTATGAATTATGCATTTCTCGTTTTGCCGGACACGTTGCTGCACGATGGAACAAATGGGATTAGTGTCGTTTCGTTTCTGTTCAGAAGTGGATGAATGTCCTTAGTTAGGGTAGGTAAGGGTTTTAATCGTTTCTTTTGAATTTGTCCGAATTTCGAGAATTTAAAGGAGGTATAGACTATTTGACAAAATTATCACGAGGCATTGAAACGAGAAAATTCCACTCTCGCAATATTAACTTATAAGTATAAAAATGAAAAAAATTATTCAACGTCATTTCACTTGTAAAATAAAAATCGGGAATTTGAGGAAATTATAGAATATTTGAAACAATTATAACACACGAAAATGCAAACATTTCACATATAAAAATTAATTTATTCGAATAAAAATAAGAAGAATTATTCGACGTCGTTTCACTTGCAAAAAAGAACTCTCGAGTGTGAGGAAAATATAGAATATTTGAAGAAATGTTTGTAACACATAAAAATCCAAGTATTTCACTCGTGAAATATTAACTTAGAAGAATGAAAATTAATGTAAGAATATGGTTGAGTGAAGGCAGGGACTCGGGCCGGTTTATGACCCGCAGACCTCTCGGTCTGCGGAGGGACCCGGTCCCAACGCCTGACTCCCCCACGCGCTAAGGGCTGGGTCAGGAAGGACCCAGCCACGTGTTCGCGCGACCTGGTCCTTGCCGGGTAGAAACCCCCAACTTGCGCCAGGGTTTCCCGAAGGCAAGAGAGGGGCGTCAAAGCCGGCATATAAGGACACGTTAGGAGCACTGCGGGCAGGAACATAAGAACTATAAGAATTGTAAGAATTGTAAGGATTGCAGGAGAGTAAATTGAGCCGCGTAGTCAACGACGGAATAAATATAGTATTTTTTAAATTATCTTACGAAGCACTGTTTAAACTGAACCCTTACATTATTCAAAGCAATTTCACTTCCAAAGAAGAAGAAGAAAAATCTGGAATGTGAGGAAAATACAGAATATTGGAAAAAATGATTGCACCACGTAAAAACGCAAATATTTCACTCGTGAAATATCAATATACAAGAATAAAAATTATTCGAAGCAATTTCACTTCCAGAGAAGAAGAAAAAAGGCACACTCACGTTGCATACAAACCACTGAAGAAAGGAGAGTCAGAAAAGTGGCATTGTCAAGGAACAAAACCACCGAAGTGAAAAGAAACTTGGTTGGCTCCTCTCCTGGGAAATGTACCTCTTAAACGTGAATCGTTTCCCGATTGAGTAGCGTCGTTCGCCTTTAAATGACCAAAGAGTCGCGAAAGAGCATCTCTCGAACGATTGTCCGATTGAACTCGAACGGACACCAGGGGGGGGAGAAGTTTTGAAATCGTCGCGCGTAACCAGTCTCTGGATCGTGCGCCACTTGTTTATGGCGGTCACGTAATTTCGTTGCATCGCTGCGCCGGCAGAACGAGAGTCGCGCTAACGAAGACGAATCAATTATGTAAGCAACTAGGTCAGAAAAGTTCACGGTCAATTTCGCCCGTGGGATTGTGTACAGTGAGCGGCCGTGATCGCGCCAGTAACAGGATCCTTGATACCTAAATGATCTGATTCCTTGAACCTCTTTCTCCGCGGGCACCGAGCGTCTTCTGCGAATGGCGAACTGTTAATACCGAGTTCTTCGTTTCTTTCATTCGATGCAACGTTTGCTTTCAGACCTTCCCGTTTTATCGGTTTACTCTGATTTTCCCCGCAAGCGAGATTTATTTTCAGCCGATCCGGCGCGACGAATCCAAAGTCGTCAGTTTCGTTCTGGTATTTTTTACTTTTCTAATTTTCTTAATTCTTATTCTTCTCTGATTTTTTATTTGCAATTCTAAAGGTAATATGTCACGTCGAAGATGCTCAATTTGTCAAATTTCGTGGACTCGGATCTATCGGTGAGATTTCAAATTTTTGAAAGTCAGATCTGTCGGTGAGATTTCAGATTTTTTAAACTCTGGTCTGTGAATGAGATTTCAAATTTTTTAAAATCTGATCTCTCAGTGGAATTTCAGGTTTTATACTGAGATTTATCAATGAGATTTCAAATTTTATAAAGCCAGATCCATCGATGAAATTTCAGTGATTTGACGCTTCGAAACAATGCGAATAAAGAATAAGAATTCTTCATTTTTAAAATGTCGTAAAAATTAACGGGGTTACCTCTTTATAACCAAATTTTTCTTCGTTAACGAGAAGAGAGATTAGGATTGATTACAATTTTACATTTTGATTGAGAAAGCAAAAATTTTAAATGGTACGGTCAAATGGAAAGGAAGATGACTGGTAGAATAAAACTGAAAAATATGAAAGAAAAAGTGCGAACAATAATATTTCCTGGTAGTAGAAACGTGTGCTCGATTTCTACACGAAAGTTCCTCCCAGTTATACGAAGTACAGTAATCGTATTGGGAGAAAAAATAATGGATAAGAAATTTAAGTCCTCGAAACTTTTATTATACAAGTCCTGGAAGTGAAACTTCCGTCGATAATTAATCTGAATATATTGGCAGGCCGATTCTCGGCCCACTCCGTAGCACTTTCCCAACGATTGGACGTTTCAGTAAACAGGAAGCCTTCCAATCGATGGAGTATAATTGAAATTGTTCCAGTACAATGGGAAATCATAAAATATTTAAATGACCTATTCGAATCACCAGCAAACATTAAGAAGAGAATTTCAACGTACGTAAAAATTGGTCGAACGTGAAACTTTCAAATTAATCAAATTACTAACAATTACACAATTGACATACTTTTTATTTTGATTTAAAAACACGTATCGTATCATCGTATGAAAATATGAAGTTGCAGCAAAAGTGCAAAAATTTAATTTTTCAGCAGAGAAGAATATTTTGTCAATTAATATAAAATTACTTTTACATTGATTTTATTCACCAGTTGTGCAACGCAATAGTGTACACTTGACAAGCTCAGGTTCGCAAATATTGCTATTTCGTAATTCACTTTTATTTCGCCACTTATTTCCTTCGTTACTTTTTGTCTTATTTCGCTAACTTCACTTAAAACTTAACTTATTTCTTTTATTACTATTATTCTTACCTATCTGCTGTTTTCTATCTGTTTCTAATTACCCTGTTGCTTTTTTACGATATATAATACATGATAAAATCAAGTGAGTGGAATCTAGTGGAATCTTATTCAACTAACTTAAAACTTAACTTAAAACTTAACTTGAAATTTAACTTAACTTAAAATTTGACAACTTGAAACTTAACTCAAAACTTAACTCAACTTAAAACTTAACTTAAAACTTAGTTCAACTTAACTCAAAACTTAACTGAACTTGAAACTTAACTTGAAATTTAACTTAACTTAAAACTTGACAATCTAAAACTTAACTTAAAACTTAACATAGCTTAAAACTTAACTCAACTCAGAACTTATCTCAACTTAAAACTTAGCTCAACTCAACTCAAAACTTAACTGAACTTAAAATTTAACTTAACTTAAAACTTAACTCAACTCAGAACTTAACTCAACTTAAAACTTAACATAACTTAACTTAAAACTTAATATTTTCTGTCTACTTTGAATTACCCTATTGTTTTTCACGCTGCACAATATACAATAAAATGAACACTCTTCATCGTCAAACGTTCCTACCCCTTCAGCATCGTCTTTTCTATCAACACGATCGCCAAACTGAACTTCGCACAAATCACCGGTATCGATAATCAAGCACGGTAACTTGGAAATAATTGAGTCGAAAGTTCTTGGCGTTTCCCGCGATCCTCGAGATAACGTTCCACGATTTTCCACTGGAGCACGTTCCTCCTAGCCAGAGGATATTTCCTGTTTTTACAGTTACGATAAATCCTACCGCTTATCTTCGTTTCCTCATGCCGGCCTTTCTTGTCCGTGCTCGAAATATGCGAAAGATAAGACCAGGTAGTCGGACCGGAGCTAAAAACCTAATACCTGCTGCATTTTCCATTGGATCCTAGCCAGATTCGCGATCCCTCTAACGGGGAAACTTGTACGCGTTGCAAATACATCGTGTCCGCTGCCTGAAGGGGTTATTAGCATTATTTAGGGGAGAATTGTGCAAAAAGTTTGATTAAAATTTAATTCAATTTTTTGGGGGAGATACTGGCGTGTCTGTGTTATTTGTTCGAGAATTCTTCGTTTGTATAGGACGCTTGGAAATTCGTTTGGGTTTAGGGAAATTTGGGTAAATATTGAGTCGTTCGGTTATCTTAGTTGTTGCGTGGTTTGCAGCGATGTCACGAGAGGGCATTTAAAATTTGAATATGTTGGATGAATCATGGATTTCTTAAATAAATATTTTTTTGTAATATTAGCTTAATGTATATACATCGTTTATTTTTGCTACAATCACTTATTTATTAATTTCCCTTTTGTATTATCAAGAGTTGCATTAAATTAACATTTCCTGAAGAAATATGCATGAATAATAATTTTCTGTTTTTTAATTTTCTCTTTAATAAGCATACGAAATATGTTAGAAACGACCGTAAACGAATGATTGATATCATAATGTTACATCGTTAGTAAGTAGTGCATTAATTAAGCATGCTCCTTTCATGTATGATGATTGCGTAGCATGATTCTTCAAAGGACCCGCCTCTTACATCATTAATTTAAAATAATGAACTTTAATGAAGAGTTCGCGTGTCCCGCATGCCCTTATATAATTTTTGGGTACAGTGGACGCTTAAAATAAATAGCATGAATTTATTCAAACTCGTGAAAAATTATTAGAACGTAAATTTTCTATAAAATTTTTA
>NW_017100168.1:1369930-1382114 GCF_001263275.1 Habropoda laboriosa
TTTATTCAAACTCTTGAAACCTCGTTAGAACAGAAATTTCTATAAAATTTTCATTTTTGACAAAAATACGCAACAAAGAGCACTATAATAATTAAAAAATTACTTTCAAAGGATCAATAGCGTGCAAAATAATTTATTCAAGCTCTTAAAATCTTATTAAAACAGAAATTTCTATAAAATTTTCATTTTTGAAATAAACATAAAAATAGAGCACAGTAATAATTAAAAAATTACTCTGAAAGAATCACCAGTGTGCAAAAAATATTTCAACGACTGTTTGACATAGTTCGCGAGAAAATTACGAAACAGGATACGAGAAATCGTACCAAACAATTGTAATTGTCAGCAAAGCGGAGATTGACAGCAATCGAGATCGCGGTTTTCACTGCGATCGATATCGTTTGTAAACAGCTGACACGCGGATTTAGCGCTAGCAGAAGCGCGGTGTTTGATCAGTCGTGTATAAAGCGCGATAATGAACGTGTCTGATTAAGGCAGTATCGTTGAAAGTGTCTCCTCGAAGCGACGCACTTGCACATTCTCCCCCTCGTTCTCACACCTATCCAATGGTTACGAATGCAAACGTTTACAATCCGTTCGAACAACAACGAAAGTATAGCGTCAACGCGAGGATGTTGAGGATCGTGTTTCTTCGTGTTGTTGATAGGTAGAAATATGTCAATTTGACAATTAATCGTACGTGTACATTCTTCTATGCAAGTTGAGACATTCGAAACAATGTAAATTGTTTCTAAGTAAAATTTCAAAAATTTATCCATTACTTAAAATTAAGGAAAAAATTCATTTTACGAGAATTAATAATTTGAGTAATTTGAAAATAAAATTCGTGATATTCAGTGGTACTGTAAAAGTGAAATATTAATTGTCATGAATAATGTAACAGAAAATAATCGATTTACCTGAACGAATTAATGAAAAAATTTATTTTACGAGAATTAATAATTTGAGTAATTCGAAAATAGAATTCGTGATATTCAGTGGTACTGTAGAAATGAAATATTAATTGTCATGAATAATGTAACAGAAAGTAGTTGATTTACCTGAATGAATTTTAGCAAATTTATCGGCAATATTTTATTAACGATATTATTTTGAGGTAAATGGGAATTGTAGAATTAAATAATTGGGAATGACTGTAATGGGATAAAAGAATCATACAACGCAGATGTATTCTGAAAATTAATCTTCCGTTGTTTCAGACGGTATTTATTTGTCGAGGTGACAATTTACTGAAATGACACAATTGTTATCGTTTCACGAGCTTTAAATGAAATTCTTATTCAATCGATAATCTATTGTTATCGAAAGAGTGAATTTTACCATTTCCAATGTATCTCTTGTATACAGGCAAAGTGAGTTGAAAGTTATTGACACGTGGCATGAAAATAATTCTCTTCCTATTTCCACATATTTTACTCCGTTAATTAACTTCGGTATCGCTGTTACTTAAATATCCAAGCTTTTTCACTCCAATTAATTTATACACACAGCAGATCGAAACGTATTACACATTATACTACGTGACTTTCGGTTATTATCTCTCTCGGAATCGGCAATCTATTCAAGTAGAATTTTTACAAATACCCAGTTCGCTTGAAAGAAACCACTCTCGTTTCAATACACCATCGGAGTATCATTCTACCCAACAATTTCACCGTAATTACGGATAGCTACCTAAATCACCGCTAATTTATTCAATAACTAAACTTTCTACTCCAATCTTACGAATCAACGTACCAACACCAAAACGCCTCGATGAAAAAAAGAAAAGAAACAACAAAGAGAAAAAATAACAAAGAAATAGGACGAAGTCAACAAAGTGAAACTGTTAAATTAAACATAATCGCTTCGATCTTCGTAGAAATCTGTAATTTATCGCGTAGAATCTGTCGGTACTTATAGTCGGTTACAGAAATGTACGGACACGCATTTTTAGCTTGCTTTAACCCTATTTAATGTGTTCTTCCGTTCGACTGTACACTTCAGGTCTTCGGGTCGAGAAAAGGCCCAAGTTAAGGTTTTCGGGTCAAAAAAGACCCAAGTCACGGTTTTCGGGTCAAAAGAGACCCGGGTTGAGAATTTCGGGTCAAAAGAGACCCAAGTTTGGGTCTTCGGGTCAAAAGAGACCCGAGTTAAGGCTTTCGGGTCAGAAAAGACCCAAATTAATGTCTTCGAGGCAAAAAAGACCCAAGTTAAGGTTTTCGAGTCAGAAAAGTCCGAAATTAAGGACTTTGGGTCTTTTTTGACCCAAAGACATTATGTGCAACAATTTTTAATACCACCACGCTATATAAACCGAGACAATAAAATTTAATTACAATGTTAAGGGAAAATAAACTTTGAAAAAAGGAAAAATTATTCAAAAAAAAAAATAAATAAATAAAAAGGCAAAGACATTATGTGCAACAATTTTTAATACCACCACGCTATATAAACCGAGACAATAAAATTTAATTACAATGTTAAGGGAAAATAAACTTTGAAAAAAGGAAAAATTATTCAAAAAAAAAAAAATAAATAAAAAGGCTCTGGGTCAAAAAAGACCCAAAGATCGCTAAGGTTAATTGTTCAAATTCGTGCCATGTAGAGAGTTTTGCAATCGACTGTAGGTATTCAAATCTCCGTTCGAATTTCATTAGAAACACCGAATCCGTGATATCTGTTCTATTCGCGATACCGTTAATAAATCTATCGCGAAGCACTTTCGTTTCACCGATGCAAAATCGTGCCCCCGCGAGTCTTCCAGTTTCTCGCGCGCGTCTGTTTCACACTCGGAACCGACACGACGCGAACGGGACGCGGCAATCGATCGTGTGAAAAGAAGGTGTGCCAGCGCTCGATTCGGCGTCAATTATTCCCGGCGTCAACCGGGCCGCGAACCTATTAATTAACGGTGCTGTCCTGTAACTTTCTCCAGGCGATCGTGATTGTTCGCCGAGAGGTTCTCGAAACACCTCTGCTTCGGCTCCTCGGCTAGTTAGCCGCGGCGGAAAACGAACGGCCCGTTGAAATGGGTCGTTGCACGCTCGTCCCGCGAATTAATTAGCGGTGGAACAGGAAGAACCGCGCCAACTAATTTCGCGAAGACGTCTGAGGTTAGAAGATGAGGATAACGAATGGGAGTCCAAGGTGATACTTAATTGCTGATCTTCGTATTTTAGCGAGAACTTTGATAATAATTCTTTATTTACGAGCTTAAATTCTTGGGTAATTAACCCCTTGCGTTGTAATGACGAGTCACTCGCGGTGGAGAATATGGTGAAGATGTGACAAAAGAAGAAATGTATGTCTGTTAACCCTTTCATTACTATTGGCGCCTATAGGCGTTTCGAAAATTTCATTTAATACTTAATTTTATCCTTAAGCACTTCCATATTAATTTGGTAAACGGAATTTTAGAACGATACGACCAAAATAACGAAGTTTGCAGTCGTGGTTAGAAATTTACCCTCAGTCAACCACGTTACGCATTAAAATCTCCCGCAACGAAAGGGTTAAATTTGTATTTTTACTCTTATTTCAGCTTTTCAATTTGAAGCTGACGATTACCAAATACAAATCGTCTACAATATCTTGATTCTTTTTTTTAACATTGTATTGAAACAGAGAATAGCCGAGGCTAACATACACAGCGACTAAAAAATCGTAAGCCACAGGGTTAAAGATGACAAACATCAAATTACAATATACCTACGATAGTGTAAAATTTCTAAATTAGAAATTCTAAAAAACAACACTGTATCAATGAATAAGTAAATCTAACAATTCCCCATGAGAATTAAAAATAAAATTTCTCTTAGATTTTCTGTAGAAATTTCTGACAAGGTTTCCTGTGACTTAATAACGTAATGGGTAATTTGATAAATGTCACCGAGTGAAGTATTATTTTAGACTATTCAATTTACATAATAGAAATACTATGTCAGAGACAAATGACGTCGAAGGATTTGGACATTGTACAACAGAATTTCGGTACTGTCGAACCTGTCCCCGGCGACGTCACCGTTATCCCGAATTAGAAATTTCCAAAGTGACGTTAACAACATGACGAGGTACCAACTACTTGCCATTTCGAAGCCTGCGTCGCCTAATTTGGCGAAGTCACCTGGGGACGTTGAACGATATTGTTGTGTAGTGCCAAAAGTGATCTCCAATGATCGATTTGTAAGTTGCACAACTTCCTGTCTTCTTTGACCAACCTTCGACGACGTGGTTCTTCGTCTAAATCACAAGTTTCTTAAAATAAAACCACCTGTCTAACAATTGAAATTGGACGTTGTCGTGAAACGAAGCTGAAGTTGATTTTTAACCCTTTGCTCTCGAGTGGTGTTGGATATTTCGTCCCCGAGTGCACGTTTGAAGTGCTACGGTCAAAAATGAATCGACACGTAGAGAAGGGATACCCTAGACCAGTGATGGCGAACCTTTTGAGCTAGGTGTGTCAAAATTGTGAAAAAACCTAGCTTAACTCGGGTGCCGTGTCACATCTAGAGATACCCGTAATTGTTGCGAGCGTTACGACCTTGTACGATCACTCGTTGATAGCAATATACCCCCCGTGGACTCACCAGCGCGACACTCGGACAATAGGTCCCAAAAACACTCGGCACAACCACCAATCAGAACCAACCTAATGCCTATATATACATCTACACACCTGAAAACCGACAATCACAGTAAAACGAGTGCACGAGACACATCGTCAAAAAAAGAATAACCGAATTTCAACTAAACATCTATCAAACATCTACATCAACGAACCGAAAGAAAAACATCTAACCCAACAACCAAGTTTCATTCCACCTCGAACCAGCGAGAACTATCATCAACCTGCGCCAGACTCCTGGTCATAACATTTGATCAAAGTCCACGACGCAACAAAGACATTAGTTTATTAACAATCCACTGTCCCAATGCAGCAAGTGGCGACTGAGAAGGGACGTTGTTTACCGCTTGGTAAAAAATTGATTTTACAGGACCACAGGTCCATAGGCCTCGCATAATTGTCCAAGCAGCGAATTGGTTTCAAAGAAGCAATCTTTAACGAACTGTCTTGAATAATATAAAAATACGTTAAGTATAGAAATAAATTTGATCTGCAATTTACTTGTAGCAAAAAGATCTTCGAGTGCAAAGGGTTAATCTTCAGTTTGACAGTGGGAGCGCGCAAATTTCGGGTATTTTCCCAGCGACCTTTCGCTACGTCATCGATGGCCTAGATCAGAAATTACCAACGCGACGTTAACAACGCCTCGTACCTCTGCCGCGTGTTATTTGAAAGCTCGCGCGATAAATATCGACGGTGCTCGAAAAGTATGCGGCCAGAGTCACGGCTTGCAACGAGAAACACCGTTTTTCGACGGTTTTACGTCGCTTTTGTATCGTCGCGTTCGGTTGAGAACTTCGCTTTTCCGCGTTCGAAACGTGATTTACGATCGTTCTCGTTATTTCACTTGTACGGGGAACCTAATGGATATAATCATAGCGCGTTGACGTTGAAACGAACGTTTTGAAAAGGTTGAAAGATTTATTCCAAGTGATTTTCTTTTCTTTTCTTTTTTATTGGTATTTAGATGTTGATTGCAATTAAGCGTTTTAATATTTCAGCGTTATCTCGTTGGAAATTCTGTCGCGTTCGTTAATCTGTAATTGTAGCGGGACGATGCAATTGCACAATTACGGTAGATCGTTAAATAGTAAATTGCGCCGCTACTCGTTCATATAAATTCACTAGTTAGCTGCGAATTCGCGTTGATTGGACGCGTGTCCCGGCTGGCTTTCGGAGCCTTGACGTTAATGGAATTTACAAGTTCAAGCGAACGTGTCTCCGGCAAAAACGGCTCCCCTGAGGATAACCTGCCTCGAAATTATTCAGATCTTCGGCTATCGATCTTGCCTACGAGGACGAAATTTGTCATCGCCTTGATGCAGTTCTTAAATTATCCTCTTATCGTCTTGAAGAAATTTCTGTACCGATAATGCCGCAATTAATTTTATTTTATTCTACTAATTTCTTTTGTTTTTGGTTGTGTGACACAAGGTTTAGGTGAATTCTAATTTAACCCTACTGCGTTCCTCGTTTTGGCTGTACACTGAAGACTTTTGGGTGAAAAAGGACCTAAGACCTTACGTGTAATAATTTTTCTTTCCAACGCGACGTATGAACCTAGACGATAAACGTTTAAAATAATGTTAAGGAACGTAAACTTGGTAACAGCAAAAATGACTAAAAATATAAAAAGGCGGTGGGTCAAAAAAGACCCGAGGACCGCTCTAGGGTTAAATAAATTGTGCCGTTCGAAT
This sequence comes from Habropoda laboriosa, assembly GCF_001263275.1. Classification (NCBI taxonomy): domain Eukaryota; kingdom Metazoa; phylum Arthropoda; class Insecta; order Hymenoptera; family Apidae; genus Habropoda; species Habropoda laboriosa. The sequence goes on from NW_017100168.1 coordinate 1,376,255, forward strand.
TTTTAAATTTTAGTTAGTTCAGTATTCTTATTTGAAGTAAATAATCGTTATTTAGATCCTCCTACATGAATTTTTATATCCGTATTACAAAACAAATTTTATTTTATTTTATTCATCCTATTTTTAGTTATGTCATACAAGGTTTAGATGAATTTTCATTTAAATAAATTACGACACCTGGATGTTTTAAGTTCTAGTTGGGGCGAGTGTTATTATTTGAATTAAATAATCGTTACTTAAATATTATTTTTGGTTATGTGACACAAGGGTTAAATGAATTTTAATTTAAATAAATTGTACCACTTGAATTTTTCAATTCTAGTCAGGCGACTATTGTTGTTTGAGTTAAATAACAGTAAAGAGAAAATTGAGAAAAAGGAGTATAACCTGCGGTATAACTTCACTGCAAGTGAAGACGAGGCAGAATAGGAGGCAGTTAGAGGTATCGATGAATCACGAGAATCTCTCGTGTGCAGTAGACGAGGTCTCTGAATCGTCGTATTATGATACAATGCCAAGCGTGGGCCGCGAAGATTCGCAAATCTAATATACGTGGGTGGCGTGCGTGGATGCAATATTAATCGTTCGTAAACGAGAATTTTGCTGGATTAGACGTTAACCCGTGAACGGTGTTACACGTGAGCGTCACAGTGTTTCGCTTGCCTCTTTTTATCACCTTATGACATTCTTATCGCAGTTCCTATGATTTTTCTTTTCTGCTCTGTCACCGTTTAATTTTCTACAATTTGCATAGTAAACTTGTAATTACAACCTCCAGTAATTGTCTTCCTAAAAAATTTTTATCTCAAAATTTATCTCTTATATGGGTGATTGTAACAATACTGACAGAAATGCGACTCAGAGCTCTAGAGACCTGTGTTATCTGTTTTGTTTCTCTAAAAGAATTACTTCCAGATATGTACACAAGTGTTAAGATTTTCTTGAAGCACCCTCTCTATTAACTACTCAAAGCTGAAAATTTAAAAAGCTACACTAAATTACACTATAGTATTTTTCAACCATTTTTTCCCACTCGAAAGCTCAATATTCCTCGACAATTAACCCTTTCGCTTTTTGGTCCGTTCGGTGTCAAGATTCATAGTGCAGAGAGTAGCTATTAAAAAATTTCGAAAATATAAAATACTCTTGCCTTGATTTCGTTACAAATGCGACCAAATGAAGTCACAGAAGAGTTTAATAATTTTACATTTCCTCGTTTTAACGAGCACCGAAAGGGTTGAACCTCGGGCAAGACAGTTTATCGAACAATTTGCAACGCAACAGGAAGTACTTCTCGCTTAAGCAGAAAATAGAGCAAAGATATGCCGCTAAACCAGACCAACAGATTCTCTATCGTGCCGGTTATCGTCGAATACGATAACAGCTTGAAAGGATCACTCGTCTTTGGTGGTCTCAGGGACACAGTTTCAAGAACAAGCCAAGACTCGAGTTTGAGAGCCACGGTGTGATTCTCGAGTGGGCGCTAAACATGTTTACCTACAAGATGCACCGATGCAAGAGCATTCACACGGATACACAAAGTCCATAAACGCCTTGCTCGGCCGCGAGTATTCTTCGACAGGATAACCAGACTTTCGTTTCTCCAAGTCGTTTGCATACAGTCGCGTCTCCACCTGGTCTCCGAGTAATCGCCTGTGTAATCTTGTTTATCAGACATACGACCAGCCTTTTCGTTTAATATTTCTATCTCTTCTTCCGTTGATTTTCGCGTAATTATTGATTAACCCTTCGAACGACGGCAGCCGGGTCACCGATGACCCAGGTGTTTTATTTCTTTCGAAGCAAAGTCACGTTTCTCCTCTTTTTACGTTTTAACACTTTACCGACTGGTAGCCTATTAATCGGCTTTTTGCCGATAACGCTTACCGACCGGTAGCCTATTAATCGCTTTTTTGCCGCTGACGCTTACCGACCGGTAGCCTATTTAATCGGTCAAAGTTTGATTTAACATTTCTATAGGTATAAGATAAAGCGCATATATTCCCGCGCGATAGCCTCGAGCCTAAACAGAGCCGGCGTATCTGTGACCGAGTGAGCGGTCGGAAGTGCGTTGGATGTTCAACCGCTACCGGTCGGTAAAGTGTTAAGTACGTTTGTTACTTTATTCCGTAAAAATGAAAAATTTTGCTTTCGTTTACGTACGAAAATTTTAGCACTGGGTCATATTTGACCCGGCATTCGTCATGCGTGCAAATGTCGCGTTATCCACTGTGCGAGGGTTAAACGATGACATGGTTCGAAAACGATTACATCGTAGATTGTGGTTTCAGTGGAGGAAGCTTTAATATTTGATAAGCTCGGAAAGATACGCTTCTGTAGTATTGATTTTTTGGGTAAATGTAGGAAATGTAGGCTGTCTGGATTAAGTTAATTATTAATGCGCTTTGCGTACGCGTATTTAAGGATATTGTTTCTGTATCGCGGTGAACCGGGAGCTTTGGACTTGATTAAACTGGGTTAAACGTGTAGGAAATTTTCTATTAATTCGAATGTTATTATTTCGAATACTCGTTCAGATATTTTACATTCTTTTCACCTTAAAATTGAGGAAAAACAAATGTGTTAATATACAAATGTATAAAATACACCATTTTCGGTGTACCTTTAACAATGAAAAATTTCAACATCTCATCGGATAGATGTAAATATGATTTAATACATAATCTTTCAAACAAGCTAATCCATTGAAAGGTTAAATCAATAATACGGGTTATTTGAGTATTTATAGCTTCTCTGTTAGGAATTATGGAACGAACATCCTCGAAATGATCTAATCGAGTCGGTGAATTAGCACGTCTCAGGCAGCTTGAATCATCGGTGATTCAAATGGCGTGTTGACACGTTACTTCTTAGGATGATTTAGAGGAAGTGCACGTGTTTAGAACGCTGTACAATCCTATTACCATAAAGATGCGACATATCGATCGATAAATCATAAAAGAACTGTAACGTATCGCATGGTGTAATAAATCGTTTCAAGGTGATGTTGTAGTAAAACCGTGAAAAGCTTTCGATTTCGTCCCTGAGTATCTGTTTCGTGTTAATATTTTTGTATTCTATAGGAGTACATACCTTTGAAAAATTATTCTGAAACGAGAACGAACTTCTGGAAACGATCTGCCGTTTCATACCTCACACTAATGCCATCATTTAATACCTTCAAGACCTTTCCGACTTGCAAGCTCCGTCCTTCTAGTTCGTGGTTCTTTTCAATGATCGCCCACCCCGCCTGGAGAAAGGTCAACGCGGATCTATTAATATTTCCGAGGGTATTTTCGTGTCTTCGTTGAATCTTCGCGAAAACCGGCGACATTCGGTGAAGTACTTCACGGGAGTGATGTTATTAAAGGTTTCGGTTGGAGCTTCGGAAAATTGTGCTCCAGTTAGTTCTTTGTGTTATAGGATTGCTTCGATCTCGGGATTTTGTGAGGGAAGTTGGAGTTTCGGGGGTTTGAGAGTTTGGAAGTTCGAATGTTGGAAAGTTGGAAATTTGAAAGTTCGGAAATTTATATGGAAAAATTTGGAATTTAGAAATTTGAAAGTTTGAAATCTGAATGTTTGAAACTTGAAAGTTTGAAAATTTGAAATCTGAAAGATTGAGAGTTTGAAATTTAGAAATTTGAAAGTTTGAAATCTGAAAGATTGAAACTTGAAAGTTTGAAAATTTGAAATCTGAAAGATTGAGAGTTTGAAATTTAGAAATTTGAAAGTTTGAAATCTGAAAGATTGAAAAAATTTGCAAGATTGAGAGTTCGAATTTAAAAATTTAGAAATTTGAAAGTTTGAAATATGAAAGTTTGAAAATTTGACATCTGAAACTTTGGTGTCTGAAATTTAGAAATTTGAAATCCGAAAGATTGAAAATTTGAAATTTAAAAGATTGAAAATTTGATAGTACGAAAGTTTGAAAATAAAACATTTAAATATTCCAAAATTTTCCCCAATACCTATATATCAAAATTTCCCAACGATCGATACAATTCCAATTTCCCACCGACACCAGTTCCACAAACCTAAAAATCGATTATCCGCGCAAACACCCTCGTCCGCATCGTTCTCACGCAGTCATCGTCCATCATCGATCCCATGAGCGAGAAAGCAACAGCACAGCCAAGATCCTATCAAGCCCATCATTGCGTGTGCACGCGCGAACTTTGACCGTCCCTTACGGTCGTTCCATCGCGTTCAATTCCCCACCCCTCCTCGGTGAAAGAAGCATTCGCGTTCACGCGGCAAACGTTCTTCAACACGTGCCAACACGTTGCATGCTTCAACACACGGACACACACGCTCGTTGTATGCATGTATTCGCGGCTGGTTCATTCATAAAAGCTGAACTTCAGGAAGTACGCGCGCGCGCTCCTCTCACCTGGTCGTCATGACAACGAGTATTTTCATTCATAACGTGTCCCCGCGTATTACGCACGCCGACAGAGATTTCCTTGGTACGTGACTCACTGGTACGCGTAACACCGCTATAAAACACTGCCAGATGAAACACAGTCAACAAGGAGGCTGGATTATCATTAGAGCAATGCAGAAATCGTATCGTTGCGGTTACGTAAAGCCGAGAGCTGCTGGCACGCGATGCACGGAAAACGTGTCGCATTTGTCCACGTGACCGGAGAGAAAAGCATCCTGGAAGAAAGAAAAAATCGTTAGTTTGTCGAGTAACGATGAACAGAGTTGTCGGGTTGCGATGTTGCGTTACTTTCATCTTTGGATATCGTAGAATGTCGATTGTTACGTATTTCCTTCTTTTTTTTTTTTATTCAGCGAAATGTTTGCAATCTGTTGAGAATGAACAATATGAATTACGTGTAAAGAAGGCTCCATTGAAATTTCTCTTTTGTTGGGATAATACAGAGAGGAACTTATTTGTCTCGGTAATAATTTGGTAATAGTTATAATTATTTGAACAACATTTTTAAATACCTAGAAATGTACATATGAAGCATTGGGGTGGGTCTTATGGTCCGAAAAATGCGGCAGTTGGAAATTTAGTTTAGAACGTGGTGTACCGTTGAAACGCACGAGTTACGAGACTGAAATGTTTCGTAGCTGGTGTAACGGCGGTGTACGCTGTTATCGGCGATTTTCGGGAATTTCGAGTGTACAAGAGGTAATGAGGGAAAATTTGGACGTAAAATGGGGAGTATCGCGTATCCAGGAAATTTGCAAAATTTAACAGGATTATGATTAACAACGGTGTTTCCGGTATAAATATCGAATACACGTGTGCAGTTTAGCATTTCTCCGTAATCTCCCCGGAGTGTTCGAAGAATCGTGAGAAACGAAATTAAATTAAACATCATTAAATGGAACAAAGTGAAATGATCTGTAGCAGTTCCGCTGGTTGATTAATATGTAATATCAAGTCACTCTGGAATCAGCGTTTGTAAATAACCTTTTTCTTTACGTACACGCGTTTCATATCGGGCTAACGGGCCGATGAATTATTCAAATTATTTGATCGCGCCGTCGTTTCGCGATAAGCCTTGTTTCTCGGTAATTGCTAATTATCGGGATAATATCGTTAGAAAATAACTGTGATGTATAGTAACATGGAAATTCAGTGTTGGACTATTTATAAAAATAAGGTGACTCGTTTGGACGTTATTATTATTAATTATTTATTATATTATATATATTTATTTATTCAGCCTCACAGCCATGAATTTGACTTGGTTTACAATAACGTACGTTTTATAAAACTATCTTATTCACTCATTCGATTCGTTCTCTCTCTTCCATTCACATTCCCTCGTACTCTACTAACTTATTACCCATTAATTGTTACCCCTCCCTTATACTATAATATTCTCTTTGGTGTGATCAG